>NC_068377.1:40192627-40540127 GCF_023724105.1 Carassius gibelio
CCAA
Organism: Carassius gibelio; assembly: GCF_023724105.1. Taxonomy (NCBI): domain Eukaryota; kingdom Metazoa; phylum Chordata; class Actinopteri; order Cypriniformes; family Cyprinidae; genus Carassius; species Carassius gibelio. The sequence goes on from NC_068377.1 coordinate 40,192,632, forward strand.
AAATTAGGGATTATTTTATGAGCAAGTCGAGTCTGCTTAATTTTCAAATTTCCATATGTACAGTACATACATTTTTATTTAATCATTTAGCAGACGCTTTTATCTGACTTACAAATGAGAACAATAGAAGCAATCAGACCAATAAGAGAACGACAACAGTATACAAGTGCCATGACAAGTCTCAGTTAGTCTAGCACAGAACATGCAGCAAGGTTTCATTTTTAAGAATATGATAGACAAGAAAAGAAAATGTAAATGCTAGTATTAGTTGGTTGAGTGCTGGCGAAAAAGATGAGTCTTTAGATGTTTTAAAATGAGTAAAGATTAAGCTGTTTGAATTGAGATTGGGAGGTCATTCCACCAGCTGGACACAGTCCAGGAAAAGGTCCGTGAGAGTGATTTTGAACCTCTTTGATTGAACAAGTGAGTTTAGGTAAGTTGGTGCCATGCCAGTGGTCGTCTTGTAAGCAAGCATTAGTACAGATCCAGTAAGAGGAGTATTGAGGATTTGGAAGCTGCTCTTGCCAGTCCCAGTGCTTCAGTAACCGAGAGTAGAGCAGTCTCAGTTGAGTGGCCGCTTTTGAAGCCAGATTGGTTGCAGTGCAGGAGGTTGTTCTGTACAAGGAACATAGAAAGCAGGTTGAGCACAACTCGCTTAAGTGTCTTTGCAATAAATGAAGGGATACCAGTCTGTAGTTTTCTAGAAGTGGTGGATTTAGAGATGGTTTCTTAAGCAGTGGGCTTACCCGAGGGAAATGTTCCAGAGTGAAGAGAGGAGTTGATAATGGGAGTAAGTGAAGGTATGACTGAAGAAGAAATTGCTTGAAAGAGGTGAGTGGGGATCAGATCATGTGGACAAGTAGTAGGATGATTGGACAGGGTAAGTTTGGAGACGTCCATGTCTGAGAGTGGGGAGAAGGAGGAGAAAGAGTGTGCATTAGTCGTTGTGAAGTTATCCTCAGTCTGCAGTGTGGAGAATTGGTCACTGATGGTTCTTGTCTTATTTGTGAAGAAAATTGCAAAGTCGTCAGATGTAAGAGTCGATGGAGGAGGACGTGGATTAAGAAGAGAAGAGAAAGTTTTCAAGAGTGTGCGAGCATCACAACAGTTGTTAATTTTGTTGTGGTAGTTTGATGATTTAGCAGTAAATACATTTGCAGAGAAGGAAGAGAGGAGAGACTGATACACACTGAGGTCGGTAGAGTTTCTTGATTTCTGCCATTTCCTCTCTGCAGCCCTGAGTTTAGAGCGATGTTCACGGTGCAGACGGATAACACTAAAAGTGGAACATTAAATACAAAGTACTCATAAAATATAAAGTACAACTATACAAATAGGTCTTGTAAAAAGATAAGTAAAGCATCACAGGGTGTAACCGGTGGCTCGCGATACCAGTTATAAAATCACTTTTCTCTGCGTTGTGAAAACAGACACTGGATCACAGGCGGCGTTTTCGCTGGGTTTTACTCTGAGATCTGAAGTAAAACAAATAAAAACAGCCTCTGAGTACAATCACCCTTATCTTGCTCTCTTCCATGCAATTACAATGCCAAGAGGAAAGAGAATACAGAGAAAACATACCTGATGTAAAACAAATAAAAACAGCCTCTGAGTACAATCACCCTTATCTTGCTCTATAAAACAAATGTGACGTAGATTTAATTACCATGTGCTTTTCATCTCCACATATTAGGCCAAAGACACAAATATAACTTAAATTGGGCAAAATGACAAAAATAACCACACAGGTAAGTAAAATAACATAATACATTTAATTTGCAATGAAGATATAGAAATAAAAGCAACAATTGAAATAAAGATTAATAAGGATTAGCAGGAGCCAAAAATAACCCACCTCTTCCATGCAATTACAATGCCAAGAGGAAGAGGAGGGGCCATAACAGGAAATTATGTAGGCTCATGAAGACATCACAGCAATAAAGGGGAAGCGTACTCAACACACTTAGGCAATCATATCAGGTGCATGTGAAAAACAATTTTGTGAGAATTATAACAATCAATACATAAGTTTGAACAAAACACTTTCTGTACCTGTTACAAAGGCACATGGCAGATAGAGTACAGACCAAATTGATCTCACACACACAAATTGAGTTTGCCTATTTTATGTGGACATTCCATGGGCATAACAGTTTTCTTACAGTACAGACTGTATTTAATATCCCCTTGCCCTCAACCTATACATACGTCCTGCAGAGTTTAATTTGTTTTGTATAATTTTGTATGATTTAAATGCTTGTTTCCTCATGGGGACCAAAAAATATTTATATATTTACTGGTGTTACTATACTTGTGGGGAAATAATGTAGGGAATACCAGGATACACATATTACACTGTAAAAGTTACCGTATTTTCCGTACAATAAGTCAAACATTTTTTCATAGTTTGACTGGTCCTGTGACTTATAGTCAGGTGCGACGTATTTATCAAAATTAATTTAAAATGAACCGAGAGAAATGAACCAAGAGAAATTAACCAATAGAAAACATTACAGCCTCCAGCCGCGAGAGGGCGCTCTATGCTGCCAGAGATGCTGCTCCTGTAGTCTACACTGAAAACATAGAGCGCCCTCTCACGGCTGGAGACAGTAATGTTTTCTCTTGGTTCTTGGTTCTAAATAAATGCGACTTATAGTCCAGTGCGACTTATATATGTTTTTTTTCCTCATCATGATGTATTTTTGGACTGATGCTCAGATGCGACTTATAGTCCGAATTATTTATTAAGTGTTATTTATTATACAATTAACAAAAGCAAAACAAAGGCCTCTGCTTTAGTCTTTTTATATTCTATCTTTTTCTATATAGTTTTCTTTTTATTGATTATATAAGTAAAAAGAAACCATCATGTGTACTGTATTAAGCTAACTGAGACTTGTTATAGCACTTGCATATCATTGCCCTTTTGTTGATTTAGATTGCTTGCATTGTCCTCATTTTTAAGTAACGTTGGATAAAAGCGTCTGCTCAATGACTAAATGTTAAATGTAAACCAGTGAAGTAGACCAATTATAAAGTAATCTTAAACAAGAATCAATACTGAGCATGAAAACTTAAAAGACCTGTTTGTTTGTTTGTTTGTTTAACTGCAAGGTACTGCTGACAGCAGAAGACCAAGAGAGAAGGTGGGTTTGAACACTTCCAGGACATGCTCAACCAATCAATGTCAGCAGAGCTTTTTGCCTTCAACCCACCTGCTTCTGACAAGGACCTGGCCGTGAATCTGGATGCCATCACAACAACTGAGACGGCAACAGTGATCCCGCCTGCTAAAGAATAACAAAGTGCCTGGATTAGACATGATATCAGCAGAAATTCTAAAACATGGGGGCCACCCCATCATCGAAAAACTGACGACTCTCCTAAATACATGCTGTGCAACAGCTCAAGTCCCAGAGGATTGGCAAAGGAAAGTTATCATCAAACTCCCAAAGAAAGGAAATCTCGCTGATTGCAACTGGATATGTAATGACAGGTAAGTTGTTATATTTCACAGGGAAACTTTTAGCTATGGTATCCACAGAATCAACAAAATACTAATTTAGTGTCTGTACCACAGCAGATGGATCCTGCAAAAGCATGCCATTATTCTTTAGCTGTATTGAATTATTCCTAGAAGAAGTTTTACCTGTTAATTTATTAATCTGATCTCAAGTCGCTTTTGAGTTTCCATGACCATTTTTAATAATTGTGATAAAAAGGTCTGCTTTTCGTAGTTGCCTTATCACTCTATTTCGTAATGAAGCACATTTTTGTCTCTCACACGATAGTTTTGATTTTATGGCTTTTTTAAAGAGCATTGTCTCTGTCATTGATTAACTGTTTATGGCCTGTCCAACTCTCCATCCATCTTCCAGAACTATAGGAATGAGATCTTCCATGAGTACCTGAATCGATTTGTCATCATCTGTATAGACGATATACTGATATACACCAGTAACATGAAAGAACATGAGAAGCATGTACTCCAAATCCTTCAAAAACTATGAGAACATCAACTGTTTCTAAAATTAGAGAAGTGTGAGTTCCATGCCTCCACCGTCCAATTCTTAGGCTACATCATCAACCAACATGGTATCAAGATGGACCAGAGGAAGGTGGAAACCATCCAGCAGTGGCCATTACCCAACACCGTGAAAGAACTTCAACGCTTCTTGGGATTTGCCAATTTCTACCGACGCTTCATTAACCAGTACAGTATGCTTAGTGCTCCTCTTACTTCTATGCTAAAGAACCGGCCCAAGTCTCTCTCATGGACAACACCTCCCAGAGAAGCCGTCTCCCTACTGCAACAGGCCTTCCTATCGGCTCCGGTCCTGGTTCAGCCCAATGCAGATCTGCCCTTCATAGTGGAGGTTGACGCCTCAGCAACTGGTATCGGTCCTCTCTCAGCAGCAGGGTGACCCCCCACGGCTCCATCCATGTGCCTTCTATTCAAAAAAGTTATCCCCGGCGGAGCAGAATTATGACGTGGGAAACCATGAGCTCCTAGCCATAAAATCAGCTCTCGAGGAATGGAGACACTGGCTGGAGGTAGCCAAGCAACCTTTCCAAATCATTACAGATCATCGCAATCATGAGTATCTCAGAGAAGCCAAACGCTTGAATCCTCTCCAGGCCAGATGGGCTCTCTTCTTCACCAATTTAATTTCCAGGTCACCTATAGATCAGGTGACAAGAACTGTAGAGCAGATGCCCTTTCTCACCTTTACCAAGCCGATCCTGAACCATCCGTTGCTGAACCCATTCTCCCTCCAGTCGTGCTTGTTAACCCGATTCAGTGAACCATTAACCAACAGATTACTAATGGGAATCTACAAAACCCAGCTCCGCCGGGAGGTCCAGAGGGCCGTCTCTAGGACCATCACTTCCCCTCACTCCTCGTCTGATCTAGCATTGACCCACATGTACTTGTTGTTCCCCTGGATACCCGTTGTTCCTTCCTCGTCAGTTCCTCTGTGCCGCCTTCCGATTCTGTCATCTACTTCCATCATAACCAGAGTTAAGTTCCAACCTTCTTTGTGTCAAGACTATTCCTGTTACTTCACCTGTGTCTGAAACCTCTGTCACAATAAATACTGGTACACGTTCACCTACCTCTGTGTTCCTGTCTTGTGTCTGACAGTGAGAGAGTTTGAATCAAAAATATTTTAGGCTAAAGATGTGAGTCAACTTCATCCTAACTTAGAAACATCACACTAAAATGTTTTTTCCCAACAAACGGGTTGTTTGGCACATTAAAAAAAAGTCATAAGAAAGTTTTGAAGAAATACTTTGTTTTGAGGAAAAAGTCAGATATGGTATATAAATTAAGTTTTTTTTTTTAAATTGCTTTTTTATTGAATCACACTGAATTTATGAGGTTATGTATTTATACTGCTTCATGTACTCACTGATTACTGTATACATATTCAAGAGAAATGCATAAACTCAATTGTTTTAATTAATCTAAAGTTTTTACTCTGTCATTAAAAATATCTTAAAGAGAAAGGTCTTTCATGCATTCTGTTGTCATTTGTCTCAGGTCTCACCTTTGAATGTGGAGATGAATCCTACATGAAAGCCAAAAAAAAGATTACTTTTTAAACAGTTTTTACAGATACTTAACATCTTAACACATTTGTATCAGTAAGATATTTGTAATCACAAACCATCAGACACATCTGGCAGGGTTGATAAACTGGACATTGATAATTTTGAATTATTTCTTCTATTAATTTTTTGATCAAATCTTAGTAAAATAAACCTACATAGATCAGTTGTTTTTATTTTAATAAAATAAAACATACTGTGGAAAATAAATTTGTTTCATTTAAACACTATGATTAATATTCATTTTTAAAGTGAGAAAGTCTAATCTGTTAAGATTTTGTGAGACATTTGTACACCTTATTTAAGAACCACATTTTGTTGTAAACAACCTTATGACAACTAATTTTCAATTAATTCAATTCAATTAATTCAAGTTTATTTGTATAACGCTTTTTACAATACAAATCATTACAAAGCAACTTCACCGAAAATTACGTTTCTACAATATTTAGTAGTAGCTTATAAGTGGTGACTGTCAGTTTGTAAACGTATGACAGGATTTTTCAGAAAAATTAATTCAAGAAGTAGTCAGCCAGACGATGAACATTATTAACAGCAATTATTATATGATGCAGTCACACTTGTAGAAATATTTGTTAGTTCTTTAGTTGATTCAGGGTTAGCATCATCTGAGGTCCTCTGAGGGTCAGCATCATCTCTTCTTGTGTGTTCTGGATCCAGACTGGAGCTTGTGTAAATCCTAGTTACCACGGGATGTAAATCCCAGCAGAAACAAAGAAACACATAGAGACATCATTAGCATAGCTGCTGTTCCAACCAAGTAAAATTAATGAGTTTAACCCAAGCTAAAGAATACGAATGCGCATTTGATCAGATACAACTGCAGTCACAATTTAAGAGATACATTATTCGAATGCTTGGCGAAAGATATGTGCTTTTAATCTAGATTTAAACAGAGAGAGTGTGTCTGAACCCCGAACATTATGAGAAAGCTTATTCCAGAGTTTGGGACTTTGCTATCCTAGGAACTACCAAAAGTCCAGCGTTTTGTGACCTTAGGGACGTCATCAATTCATAAAGAAAAATCTCTGTAATGGCCAAGCATTCGTCAGAATATCATTTGACTGCTTATCCTTGGCTTTAGAGCATCATGGTTTTAGGTTTGAAAGATTTAAAAATCTACAAAACTTACAAAAACAAAAGTTATATCATTAATAATAATAATACATTTTATTTGTAATGCGCTTTTCTTAAACCCGAAGCGCTACAGTAAAAAGTAATAAATAAAATAAAACAAAACACCAAAAGCAATACAACAATTCATTAAAGAAAGACAGTCTTGAATAAATGCGACTTAATCAACTTTTTAAAATCACCCAACGTTGGTGCATTTCTGACCTGCAGAGGAAGTACATTCCATAGCTTAGGGGCTTTATATGAAAAGGCTCTTTCCCCCATGGTCTTTAGCTTACATGATGGCTGGTGAAGGGAAAGAGAGTTAGTAGAGCGAAGAGAGGGTGATGGAATATAAGGACTGATGAGATCACAAAGATACTCAGGTGCAGTCCCATGAATTGCCTTGTATGTTAAAATTAGAATTTTAAAATCAATTCTTGCATTTACGGGAAGCCAGTGTAATTGTGAAAGAACCGGTGTAATGTGTTCACGAGGAGAAGTACAAGTGAGCACACGAGCGGCAGAATTTTGTATATACTGAAGCTTGCTCAACGATTTAGCTGGAAGGCCAGAGAGCAAGGCATTAAAATAATCTAACCTAGTTGTTATGAAGGCATGTACAGTATTGTTCAAAATAATAGCAGTACAATGTGACTAACCAGAATAATCAAGGTTTTTCGTATATTTTTTTATTGCTACGTGGCAAACAAGTTACCAGTAGGTTCAGTAGATTCTCAGAAAACAAATGAGACCCAGCATTCATGATATGCACGCTCTTAAGGCTGTGCAATTGGGCAATTAGTTGAATTAGTTGAAAGGGGTGTGTTCAAAAAAATAGCAGTGTGGCATTCAATCACTGAGGTCATCAATTTTGTGAAGAAACAGGTGTGAATCAGGTGGCCCCTATTTAAGGATGAAGCCAACACTTGTTGAACATGCATTTGAAAGCTGAGGAAAATGGGTCGTTCAAGACATTGTTCAGAAGAACAGCGTACTTTGATTAAAAAGTTGATTAGAGAGGGGAAAACCTATAAAGAGGTGCAAAAAATGATAGGCTGTTCAGCTAAAATGATCTCCAATGCCTTAAAATGGAGAGCAAAACCAGAGAGACGTGGAAGAAAACGGAAGACAACCATCAAAATGGATAGAAGAATAACCAGAATGGCAAAGGCTCAGCCAATGATCACCTCCAGGATGATCAAAGACAGTCTGGAGTTACCTGTAAGTACTGTGACAGTTAGAAGACGTCTGTGTGAAGCTAATCTATTTTCAAGAATCCCCCGCAAAGTCCCTATGTTAAAAAAAAGGCATGTGCAGAAGAGGTTACAATTTGCCAAAGAACACATCAACTGGCCTAAAGAGAAATGGAGGAACATTTTGTGGACTGATGAGGGTAAAATTGTTCTTTTTGGGTCCAAGGGCCACAGGCAGTTTGTGAGACGACCCCCAAACTCTGAATTCAAGCCACAGTACACAGTGAAGACCGTGAAGCATGGAGGTGCAAGCATCATGATATGGGCATGTTTCTCCTACTATGGTGTTGGGCCTATTTATCGCATACCAGGGATCATGGATCAGTTTGCATATGTTAAAATACTTGAAGAGGTCATGTTGCCCTATGCTGAAGAGGAAATGCCCTTGAAATGGTTGTTTCAACAAGACAATGACCCAAAACACACTAGTAAACGGGCAAAGTCTTGGTTCCAAACCAACAAAATTAATGTTATGGAGTGGCCAGCCCAATCTCCAGACCTTAATCCAATTGAGAACTTGTGGGGTGATATCAAAAATGCTGTTTCTGAAGCAAAACCAAGAAATGTGAATGAATTGTGGAATGTTGTTAAAGAATCATGGAGTGGAATAACAGCTGAGAGGTGCCACAAGTTGGTTGACTCCATGCCACACAGATGTCAAGCAGTTTTAAAAAACTGTGGTCGTACAACTAAATATTAGTTTAGTGATTCACAGGATTGCTAAATCCCAGAAAAAAAAAATGTTTGTACAAAATAGTTTTGAGTTTGTACAGTCAAAGGTAGACACTGCTATTTTTTTGAACACACCCCTTTCAACTAATTGCCCAATTGCACAGCCTTAAGAGCGTGCATATCATGAATGCTGGGTCTTGTTTGTTTTCTGACAGTCTACTGAACCTACTGGTAACTTGTTTGCCACGTAGCAATAAAAAATATACTAAAAACCTTGATTATTCTGGTTAGTCACATTGTACTGCTATTATTTTGAACAATACTGTATAAGCCTTTCTTTGTCTGCAAAAGAGAGAAAAGGTCTAAGTCGAGCTATGTTTCTCAGGTGGAAAAATGCAGTTTTAGAGATGTGTTTTATGTGTGCTTCAAATGATAATTGAGGATCAAAAATGACACCAAGATTTCGCACCTGTTGAAGTGGGGAAATACCGTACAGGAATCAACAATCAAACTGATCTGCTCGGCCTTACGATTAGCTGCCACTGTACCAATCAGTTTTGGAGCCATTCAGCTTCAGGAAGTTGTTATGCATCCAGATACTGATCTCTGCTAAACAACCACGCAAAGCTATTAATGAGCAATGGACATCAGGACTAGTAGTGATGTAAATCTGCGTATCATCCGCATAGCAGTGATACCCAAGACCATGTTTTCTAATGATCTGCCCAAGTGGAAGCATATAAATATTAAATAATATTGGACCCAACACTGAACCCTGAGGAAATCCCTGTCAAACAGGCATGGTATCTGATTTGTAGTTACCCAAGCCAAACAAGCATGATTTGTTAAATTAGACGGAAACCAATTGAGGACAGCTGCAGAAAGACCCAACCAATTTTCCAGCCTGCCAAGCAGAAGAGAGTGACATATAGTGTCAAAAGCAGCACTGAGGTCTAACAAGACCAAAATACTGCATGCACCTGAATCCGCTGTGATAAGAAGATCATTTACGACCCTTATTAAAGCGGTTTCAGTGCTATGCCCTCTTCTGAACCCAGATTGAAAAGGTTTAAAGAGACTGTTCAGAGCTAGGTGATTATTTAACTGAACAGCCACAACATGCTCAAGAACTTTAACCAAGAATGGGAGGTTAGAAATCGGCCTGTAATTGGATAAATCAGATACATCACAACCAGTCTTCTTAGGGACTGGTGTAATGGCAGCTGTTTTTAGTTCTGGAGGAACAATTCCAGAAGTCAATGAAAGGTTCACAATTGAAGTCACAAAAGGGCAGATTGATGCAAGGCAGTTCATGATGATCGAGCAGGGAACCGGATCTAAAATACTGGTTGTAGAGTTCATGGACTTCACTGTACTTATAATAAAATCATCTCCGACCATTTCAAAGTTTGAAAAGGTAGTAGGTGGGAAGTTTGAAGGCTGGATATTAACTAGCTCAAGAGGAGTGATGGTATTTAAAGTGCTATATATACCCTCAACCTTACCAGTGAAATAATGAAGAAACTTATTACACTGTTCAACAGAGGAATGAACAACGACCTTAGTTGGTTTGAGAAGATTGTCAACAGTCTTAAACAGCGACTTAGAATTTGTTGCAGCATTACCAATGATGCTTGAATAGTAGCTCTTACGTGCAGTATTCAAAGCAGAATGGTAAGCAGACTGTTGTTCAGTGTAAAGAAGCCTGTGCACCGTCAGGCCAGATTTTTTGTACTGCCGTTCTAATTGTCTTCCGGCAGCTTTCATTAAACGTAAATCCGGGGTAAACCATGGACAGGGTTTCCTAAAAGTAACAAGCCATTCTCGCACAGGTGCGAACTCATCCAAAAGTGAGGAAAGCATGGAATTATAGTGCTCCACGGAGTTAGTAGTGGGTAGTAGTAGTTAGTAGTTAGTAGTTTTGACACAGTTTGGATTATCAATATGGAAATTGACATCACCAGTCAAGACCATAGATGGACAAAGTGGACTAAGAAGTGTCAGCAACTCAGTAAACTCAGAAAAAGGTTTTGGTGGACGATAAATGAGCAGCATAAGAACAGGTGCAGCACCATTGACTTTAAAACCAGACATTCAAATTATGAAACGGTAGGAGCATCAATAACATAGATTGATATATTTGATACAAATATTGCAGCCAAGCCACCACCCTTACCCGAAGCTCGAGGCACGTCAATATATTTATATCCAGATGGGGCACACATGTTCAAATTAAGATTCAGAGTCATTGTTTAATCATACTGCTTTTCATCATCTTGTAGAGATACCCAGTGTGATTCTAAAAGTTTTTATTTGTAAAAGGTCTGTATGAGACATCTTAAAAGTCTAAATGGTTTAACTGCAGGGGGTTGTTTGAGTGTGTGTGTTTGTGTTTATATTATGTTTATGTGTTTGTGCACATGTTGTGTGTGTGCGTGTATGTTTGCATTTTAATGTACGTTTGTATGTGTTTGTGTGACTGTTTGCATGTATCTTTATGTTTGTGCTTGTTTTGTTCGCATACATGTCTGTGTTTCTCTCTGTCTCTCTCTCTCTCTGTGTATGTGTGTGTGTGTGTGTGTGTGTATGTTTGTGTTGAGGCTTAAATGTCTAGGTGGGAATAAAAATAATAAATGTAACTAAAATAAACTAAATTATCTACAATTAAACATTTTCCTACATCATAGACTGCCTTGTTAAAAACAATCACCTTGACCTGCCCTATTTATTTCACTTAGTTCTTATTGTCTTGTCTCTATCTATCGAATCTCTCCTGAACATTTGTGAAATCACATTCACCAGATCTACATTATACATAAACCTTCAAGGTTTTTTTTTTTTTAGAAAAATATTATCTTCAAGAACTTTACCTAATAATTCGACCAGATACAATATGCAAATTCAACGGTCATAAAAAAGGTTCAAAAGGCTACACATCCTTTGACCCACCACTGAACCTTTGCCTAAACTTTTGACAAAGTTCACACTCACAGGAGCATGCCATAAAATAGATGCAATGGAGATCCTTTGATCACAGAACATCTTAGAAAATTTTATTTTCAGTTTGATCACTGACCTTTACCTGATACAACACAAAAGTTCACAATGTCAGATCCCTCAAAACTCATTAGGTCGCGACCTCAGAAACATCTTTAAAAGTTTTTTTATTTTTATTTAGCCTACTTATTTTTACAACCTTCGTTGATCTGATATTGACGCACCACCGATTCTGCATCCCATCTTCAGACCTTCTCTTGCGGTGCGTGAGACAAAATATTTGCATCTCCTGTGATGTTGTAAAAGTTTAGACATTTAATATGTATGTCTGTTTCAACTGATAGATTAAATCAAATCAAAGAGTCCCCGTCTTGTTTTTACTGCTTTATATTTCAAATAATGGCATAACCTTTTCTTCAAAATACGGTAAGATGGTAAGATGATCAACTCTTTTTTTTCTTTTTCTTTTCTTTTTTTTTAAACTTGTAACAAACATTAGCTTTTTAAAAGTGCAAAATATAAAAACTGCCATATTGTTTAATGAACATATCTGTTACTTTTAGTTTTTTGTAAGTTTTAGATCAGGGTAAGATGGTCATCTCTTTTTATTTATTAAACTTCGTCAGACTCTAACTTTCCTAAATTGTAATGGTACACTACAACATTGATTTTGACAAGTATCTTATGCTGTTTCTTAACAAATCTGGTACTTTTTGTTTGTTTGTTTGATTTAGAACAAACTTTAACTCGTTTTTAAAATGTAATGTTTCAAGATTTTTTTTAACGAACGTGTCTGATACTTTTTTGTTTAGATCCATGCAAGATTTTTTATTTAACTTAGTCGAACTCTACCTTCAATCTTTACATTGTTTCTATTCCATGTATGTTTCATATTTTTTCAAGACTCACTCACTCTCAAAGCCCTCTGCATTGCAGATGATCCCACACACCAGTCACACAGCTTCTTCAGTCTGCTGCCATCAGGGAGGAGACTGCGGAGTCTTCAGGCCAGGACCAGCAGACTGAAGGACATCTTCATCCACCAGGCTGTCAGGAAGCTGAACTCACTCCCGAGCTTGCACCCCGTCCCGCTTCTGCCCCATAGAATTTCACATTTAGACTATTTTGTTCATGTTTTAAATTTTTTGAAATATCAGTAGTCAACATTTTATGTTAAAAACAAAACATTATTTATCCATCTGTAACTGCAGGTTAAATGCATCCATGTCCCCTCTACATAAACTGAAATACATAAACTGTAAATACACCTAAATGCTTTTTAAGATGCAGATTCAATAAATGTTTTCTTATGTTGGAATGAAAGACACTAAGTACAGCTGAAGTGCTTCTTATTCTTATCCAAAAATACAAAATGGATAAAAATGTTTAAAACTGAACAAAATCAAGCTGTGTATGAACATATATATATATATATATATATATATATATATATATATATATATATATATATATATATATACTTCTTTTCCATTTTGAATTTACCTGTAGCTTTACTTTTAATACTTAAGTACATTTAAGATTAAAAAAAATATTTTTATACTTAAGTACAATATCACATACTTTAAGACTTTTACTCAAACAATATTCTAAATTGTGACTTCAATTTCTACCAAAGTAATTTTCTGGTAAGATATCTGTATTTTTACTTGAGTATGACTTTATACATTACTGTTTCGTTCATTGAAGCACAGTCTGTGATCAGCAGTGAATCTCCATTCAAAGACCAAAGGGCACTCTCTTGCTGAAACTCCAAATACACCCCGCAGAAGAAATCAGGAAATTCCTATAGCAGTTACTGAATAAACAGAAGATTTAACTGCTTTCACTGATTATGACAATATGGTTTATCTGAGTGTTTTTATATTTATACATTTTTAAAATTTATTATAATTTTTATTATAATAAAATATATAATAATTCAATGTTAATCGACATAGCCTTTATCACTTCTTAGAATACTAGGAAATATGTTGTATGCTTTATTTCTGTGTAAGAAGCCACATCATCTCACAGAAGGATTTATTTAAAACACTAGATTGATGTTTTGAATGAGCCGTAGTTCACGGACAAGCTACACAAACCGCTTTCATAAACTCAGAACATATTTTGTTTATTTTTTATTTCATTATCACTGGATTATATTGCCTGCAGAACATGAACGTGATTTTGTGTAGCTTGTCAGTGAACTATGGCTTTGTGTATTAAATGCTGCTCCATCTGAAAGCACTGGCTTCACATTGACTGCTAATCACTCATCAGCTCATTAGTGAAGACTCCAAGGACTCAAATGTTGATGCGTTAATGAATATTAATCACATTATCTGTGTTCCCATGAACTGATTGGCTGAAATCAATCAGATGGTAATAGATGAGTGCCAGCCAATAAGATTTTATCTCTTAAATTGTGTTAAAATGATTTGGCATTTGGAAGTCTGACCAAATAGTGAGTTAAGGAGATTAAGAAATAATCAAAATGACTTGCGTAGAGTTGGGGTACTCGAACTTGGACTCGGACAAATACAGATATCTTACCAGAAAATTACTTTGGTAGAAATTGAAGTCACAATTTAGAATATTGTTTGAGTAAAAGTCTTAAAGTATGTGATATTGTACTTAAGTATAAAAATATTTTTTTTAATCTTAAATGTACTTAAGTATTAAAAGTTGAATGAACTCGGACTTGTCACGCACTCGGGTGAATTTGTACTCAGACTTGACACGGACTTGAACATTTTGGACTCAGAAAATATTCAGAGTACAGTCGAGTCTGCGTCATGTGTAACAATAAAACCAGCATTGGTGATGATGTAATGGCGTCGAGTCTATCAAACATTCAAATATATAAAGCCAGTAATCATAACTTCAGTCAGTTAAAAACCTCATAATCATGAAAAGTTTACAATTAAGTTTTGCAACAACACACCCAAATACAGTAACAGCAATAATGTGCATACAAGGATTTAAGTCTTGAAGATAAAATAAATTAGGTGTCATCAGCGCAGAAACCATGATCCACTTACTATACATAATCCATTGCGATGTATTTGTTATTAAATGAACTTACGTTTCGCCAGATTGCCCTTCATTCAAGCCTTCGGTTTACCCGCGCTCATATTAGCACAGAATCAGTTCAGAATCAATCACCAAAAGAATCAGTTCGGTTCAGACACTCTGTGAGTCAGTCGGCTTCACGCTGAATCACGAATGCGCAGTATCATCAGCTCCTCGGTTCTCGAATCGGACGCGTCCAAAAGAAACGGTTTTCAGTTCAGTGTACTGATGATCCTAAAACCGATGCAACCGGTTCTTGACTCGAGAACGAGAATCGCTCTAACCGGCACGTGCTGCAGTTCAGTATCATCAACTGCTCTACACGTGTTCATGTTCTGTTTACTACAAACTCAATTTGTGAATCTGTCATCATTAACTATAAATACAGTACAGATATTTCATAAATCATCCCTTATTCCTATTAAACATAGAGTCTTTAGAGTCTTAATTATTGTCCAACTTCCCTGGAAACCCCTTTGGCCTATACATAATCTACAATATACAGATTAGAAACATTTTATAATTTTTATATATATATATATATATATATATATATATATATATATATATATATATATATATATATATATATATATATAAACAATTATATATATATATACAGTATATATATATATATATATATATATATATATATATATATATATATATATATATAGTTATAGTTATTTTATCACACTTTCCGATGTTTAACAAAATACTTGAAAAATTACACGCATGCGCAGTATCATCAGTTCATCGGTTCTCAAATCGGACGCGTCCGAAAGAAACGGTTTTCGGTTCAGTGTACTGATGATCCGAAAACCGATGCAACCGAGTACCAAAGACAGCAGCAGCAACCAACAGATGCTGCACAGCTCAGCATTGCAGGATTTGCAAGACCAAAATTGACCAAACAAGCAGTGCAACTTTATGATGCAAGTTCTGCAAGACAACAAGATGATGTCATCATTAAGGATCTCCTCATTGGCTGCACTTTACCTCTGTCAAATGTGGGGGAGAGGCATTAAATAATTGAAATGTCAGCTTTAACTGGAGGACAATATAGTGTGATACAATAATAAAACTGGTTCATTTGTATTTTCATGCACTTGTAATACAATAAAACCTTTTTTGATAGGAAACTAGTTCTGTTGACATAAAATAAAAATGTTCAATGGCAATGAGATGTAACAGTGGTATTTTTTTATTACATTTTTATATTGCCATTGGTTTAAAGGGTTGAAAGGTTAAAATATTAATAGAATGTAAAAATTTACAATACCAATTTTTTAATTTAATTACTTTCTGGACTCGGGCGGACTCGACTCGGACTTGGCCTTTAAGAACTCGGACTTGAGTCCAACTCGGCCCCTTTTGGACTCGGACTTGGACTTGATGTTTAAGGACTTGGTCTTGACTCGTACTCGACAAAGGTGGACTCAGACCCAACTCTAGACTTGCGGTTTACACATTCCATCTCACTACAACTGGAAGGTCAGTCCGAGTGCATTGCATTGTGGGATACCACTGTATTCCATATAGTGTGCTGTAGTCACATACTGCACAAATACTGCCTGAAAAAAGTTGGTACTGTAGATCAGAAAGAAAATGTAGGAAAATGTGCATACTATATACTACAGAAATAGTGGGGCTCTATAATTTTCATGTTGTGGAAAACACAGGGACGGAATCAAAGAATCTAGCGATGAAAGTGGAATTTACTGTATAATGCAGAATTTGGGAAAATTTGGATGAAAAAATTTGAATTAGGGCTGTACACTTAAACCATGACATGGATGAGTGTCTGCAAATACTAACAGACTGTCAAGTAGATGTCTGTTTGCTCTACTGCACTTACTGAAGCTCAACTGTGTCAGTAACTGTTGAGTCACTTCACCAGCATTTTGTCACAGGTGACAAAAATGCTCAGCGAGCCGAACCCTCTTGAAGAGTCATGAGTTTCCTGAGGGAAAGATTTGTGTGCGACACATCCCACTCCTGCTGTTTCTCAATATGCGTACTTGTCTGTACTTGTGTTCTTGTAAAACGTCATCAGTTGCTGCCCAAGTACTGTTCCAATTCAAAGTTCACATCTAGCCAAGTCCAGTTCAAATCCCCGGATTTGTTCTTGATCCGCCCCTTTTACCGAGGATGCATGGAGAGGTGACTTGAGAGGTGACAAATCTGCTTGGACTTGATATGGGTCATAACCCGGAATTCAGTTCGAACCAGGCTCACATCAATGGCGAAGGAGAAAACTCACAACTTTAAGTAATACATTTCAAAATACTATTGTGCACGAAATTCAACGTAAGGTGTTCCATTTTGATTTACACTGATTTACTATTGATTTACACCTTTCAACCGTTTTTCCTGCTTTTTAATTTAAATTGTGGGTTTATTGCTAGATTGTTCTTAATGAAAAGAGGCAGTTGTTTCCACATATTTTATATTTTATTTTAAACTACGTAAATATAATCACAGCAGTAATGTTACCTGAACCACATATTAATATGTTTAATAGTTTTTAAAATAAAAAAGAGGCAGTTGTTTAATATTATATTAAATATAATAGGAAGGTACATATTAGTACATATAGGTAGGTATTAAATATAATAGGTAGGAGTAGGTACATATACATTTTTTAATACTAATATATTTAATATATTGAAAATAAATAAGAAGTTAATTCAAGTAAAGCATGCACGGTGACGCTATCAAGTACGTTGCCGTTCCATTTGTAGAATGACTGGACTCGTACCCTCCCATCCTCAAGAGTTCGTTCTTCTGAGTTGAACTTGGCAAGTCAACTCGGAAGGACGGAAGTCCAGACTCTGCGAACTTGGTATTGAGAAATGCCTATTGTCCGGCCTGATTAGTGCTAATGCACTGC
The DNA here is from genome assembly GCF_023724105.1 of Carassius gibelio. Classification (NCBI taxonomy): domain Eukaryota; kingdom Metazoa; phylum Chordata; class Actinopteri; order Cypriniformes; family Cyprinidae; genus Carassius; species Carassius gibelio. Next base: position 40,210,269 of record NC_068377.1, read on the forward strand.
AGGTGCGAGAGAGGGAGGAGCGGCGTTCACATAGGCTTCCTGCTTTACAAGCCAAAGACAAAAGGGCTATTCAGAGAAGTTTCGGGGAGTTGTTTTTTTCCCCAGAGCAGAGTGGGGTTTTTGAGCAGTTTTGGGCACAAGCTTGCTCAGGGAAGTTATGGGGGTGTGCAGGTTTCTTGATGAAGTCTCCGGGGAAAAGGTTCCCTATTGAAGATGCATTAGGAGTGTACTGGGCTGTGATGAAGCCTCGTTGGGGTGAAAGCTGCCCATTGAAGTCTGCTGGAACAGAGTTCGCCTGTGGGAATTTGCTGGACGGATTTATCGATTGGATCTGCACTGAGAAGGGAGAGATAAAGATAAGTGAATTGATTCCATCTTATAAACATTCAAAAAGCTTGAAGAGGATACAGTGAATGTAAATCTGACTGTTGGGGAAGCTATGTGTTTCAGAGTGTGCTGAAGAGGAATTGAGGATTGAATATCTCCCACGGGAGTGTAACGAATGGATTGAGGCCTCTGATCAGCCCTACCGTGTGAGTGAGTTGCAGTGCTTTTGTCTTATTGTTACACATGGATTCATTGCTGTGGATTTGTGGTAAACATGAGTGTGGTGTGCTTTTGTTGAGAAGCGGTCCCAACCCTAGCTTATACGTTTGTGAAAATTTATGACACTTACTCCCTGACGGAATCCCAGAGTGATACAGCTGAGCTGGAAGGAACATCTTGCTGTGGGTAAAATCCTTGCCTTCTTACTTATCGTCTGAGTCTGCAAGTATGCAGCCTTGCTGAGGAAGTAAGCTTTTAAAATCACTCTTTCTCTAATGTGCCCTGACGAAAGTATTCTGTACTTCGAAGAAGCCTGACCTGTCTATTCACCGTCGGAGTCCTGAAGAACGCAGCATCGCTGAGAAAGTAAGCTTTTAAGTCACTAGATGTTTCTCAATGTCAAGGAAGGATCCCCGGAAGCCAGTATTTCGAGGATGCTACGTCATCGACATCCGTCGAAGGACTGTTCCAATGTCGAGGAGCCTCGGAATTTCAACCAAGGACTGAGTCCTTAATTCGAAGAATATCCCATACACAGGAAAGGATGCATATGTGTATCCTTCGCGCTCTTCGCGCTCTCAAATCACCCACAATCCTATGCGCGCAGCTTTGCTATATAACGTTAGTTCAAAAATAAAAAAATGTTGAACGTTAAGTTAGTCGGAGCGTTAACGGTTTTTATTTACGTTACCAAACATTTGTTATAACTGTAGTAAATATAAGTAAAGTTTGACGTTTAAATGCCAGTACAAATTACTACCATATTGTAAATTATACAAATACAAATGGTTAACTGAACCGGACCTGTCATTTAACAATTGGTTGCATCAACGGCATTTCTTTTATAAATAACTAGTTAAGTTCTCCAAAGTAATTTAATGATACCATTCACAGCGTTATTCAAACGGACCTTTTCACTGACGTAATTACGCAATTATGTGCACTTGCTAGCCTGTTCCATTTACGTGTTCTCTGTCTGCTAAAGAGGAGTCTCACCTCGCCTCTGAAGGAAGTGACTTGGAAGGATCAGTCCTACCAAGGAAGTATCCTTGACATTGAGAAACGCCTACTGTCTCACCCACGTGCACTGACACAAGTATCCTGTGCTGAGAAGACTTCTTACCCCCCCTACTTACTGTCTGAGTCTGGCAGTACGTAGCATTGCTGAAGTAAGCTTTTAAATCATTCTTTCTCTAATGTGCCCCAACGAAAGTATTCTGTACTGTGAAGGATCCTTACCTGTCTACTCACCGTCGGAGTCCAGAAGGATGCAGTATTGCTGCCCTAGGAAGGAACCTAGTGCATTGCTGAGGAAGCAAGCTTTTAAATCACAGTTTCTCTAATGTGCCTTGACGAAGTTATTCTGTACTGTGAAGAATCCTGACCTGTCTATTCACCGTCGGAGTCCTGAAGAATGCAGCATTGCTGGTGAAGTAAGCTTTTAAACCACTGTTTCATTACTGTGTATCGACGCAAGTATCCTCGACTGAGAAGCATCCTTAACTGTATACTCAATGCCCGAGTCCTGAAGAGAGTTGCCCCATTGGTGAAGTTAGTACCTACTGGGCAAAACTGTGACGATCAGTACCTACCCATAGATGAAGAAGATAAGTTAGGGGTGGCTGGTCATCCGAGTCCACCCCAGTGACAATTTCACCATTTCATTTGAGAAAACTATCATCAGACATACACAGAAACTCAAAAGAACTTCAAACCACCAAAATAAAATATAAGTTTAACTGGAGGAAACTGACAGGAATAGTATTGTAAATATTATACTACTATTGTACAAAACAATACTCTTCTGAAACTAATGATTATTATACTTTATTGAAAAAGTATGTTTTAGGGAATATCATACAATATACACATTTAGATCATGTTTTAATTTAAACCATAAGCCTTTGTTGTGATGCTCTTTTATTGCCATGAATGAAAGGACTATAGACCATTGCTTATTGATTTGTATGATTTTGAATGTAAAGTGGACCTCAGACAACATTAAAACCAGTTCATGACCCTTTAATGGTACAAACAAACAAGGCAAATTTGCTTTTTTGTGCTTTTTGCTTGTGAGATAGTTTTATTTATATTTTAATCCTCCCAAAGGCATTTATCTATTCTTAAAGAGTTTAACTACAATGATAAAACATCCTACCATTTTTCGCTCATATTTAGGTGTACGTATCTTTCATCTAAATGAATCAATGAAAAATGAATATATTTAACTATTTTTGAGAAATTACTATAAATTGTTAGCCCAATGCAATAATCGAATGTAATAATTCAGATATCTGTAACTAATAATGAATTGCTTTAAATAAATAACATTTCACTTCAAAGAAGAACAAACAGGAGATTGTTTCAGTACAGTCCTGTTCTTCTGGAAGACTTTCCCATTGGGTTGTGTCCTCCATGTCAGTATGACGTCCTGATCGCTCAGCGTCTGATTTAACTAAACACAGAAACAGTCTTCAGTTACTCAGTGGATAGATCCCACACAGACAAGTTTGAGGCATTTCAGCATTTCAGAAAGATCAGAATTGGTCAAAGCATTGTGTTTTGTCTTTATATAAAGACTGACTGAGGTGGTTTTTGTGCACACTGGTGGGGAAATCTGATTTGATTTTTCTTGAGTCTTATTTTAAGACTGATGTCTAAACTGACCTGATAATTTCTGTTTGCTGTATGTTCAACAATTAATTTTAGTCAGATGAGTAATATAAAATCCACCTTGTTTAAGACGAGCGCCTTCAGTTCAGCTTCATCCACATTCTCAGCAGCTTTCACCTGCACTCGGATCATCTGCTTCTTGGCTGTCGGAGAAACATATCATATATGTTACTTGGTTTTACTAACTTACTATCTGAACATATAAATCAGCTTTTTTCAGACAAACCCCTTTGACCACAAATCTTAAACATTTACTTATATCTGCCCCTGAGATTGAGGTATGTGATGGGGAAGTCGTGGTCTAGTGGTTAGAGAGTTTGACTCCTAACCATAGGGTTGTGGGTTCGAGTCTCAGGCTGGCAATACCACGACTGAGGTGCCCTTGAGCAATGCACTGCACCCCCAACTGCTCATAAATGGCTGCCCACTGCTCCGGGTGTGTGTTCACAGTGTGTTTGTGTGTGTTCACTGCTGTGTGTGTGCACTTTGGATGGGTTAAATGCAGAGCACGAATTCTGAGTATGGGTCACCATACTTGGCTGTTTAATTAAATTAAATTTAACCAATAAAATTGAATTCTGAATTTTTTTAATGGAAATTGTTTACATTTGTAATAAAATAAAAAATTTTGGAAGACGTTTTGTGAATAAATCAAACTGATTTTATAGGGACCTACAACTAGGGTTGAGTTCTGAACTCTGTATTTTTAAGAGCACCGGCCGAGTTACATTGGTACTGAGTACCGATTCACATTAAATCAATTGGTGCCAAATTTCAGTGCTTGAGAACACATCAGAGTGTGTGAGTAAAGGGGGTCAGAGACCGGATGAGAAGTGCAGCGCTGTTCCACATCTTTGTGTTGAGTGTATGCACACCGGTGACACCACTCGACGACTGTCTGTGCCGACACTGTTAAAAATCCTGCCGCGATTTTATAGTTTTCCATAAAATTACATTATATTTCTCCCAAATTATTGTTAATGTAAATAATGACTTTATCCTAGGCTGGGAGATTGTGTATTTTGAATACTTCGGCACAGCTTCATCTTTCTGTCGGTCTAATACAGTCTGTATGCTTTATAGAGACAGCTATAATAATACAAATCACGCTTCCTATTGAAGTTTGCTCTATTTTTTAAACCCTGTTCAAACTCAGCAACACAACTTTATGTATTCTTGAACTTCTGGCTTTTTGGTGATTAGATCAACTGTTCTGGACTGCTGTCTCTAACTGAATGCAGTGTGTCTGTTGTGTGATATGTGAGTTGCTTGCTGACGTTTATAATTATTTTGTTTAGTGTGTTGAATTTCTAAATACATAACAAAATGTTGAAATTGAGAGGATTGGATGTATGGATGAATGTACAAAATAGTTCAGGACAGAGCTACCAGTATTATAGTAGAAGTACTGAGTCGTAGTGCATATTTTATCATCAAGTGTACGATAATTATTTGCACCAGCACAGACTTCGTTCCACTTAGTTTATGTCTGAGTAGCGAGTTACATTTACATTTAACAATTTTGCAGATATTTTGATCAAAACAACTTACAATTGCTTAAAGTATAAAGTGAGTCTTAAAGAGGCCAACAGAAACAGGAAGTGTTTATAATATCAAGTTTCAGGCATTGTTCAAATAAGTAAAATCTAGAAAGGGAAGCAATAAATAAAGAGAAAGACAAAGTTTTTTTTTAAATTTAGGATGAAGTCACTAAAATTTAGGATGGAAAGCGATTAGTCAACAGAAGAGATGGACGGCAACGCATGAGTGTCTTGCTTAAAGGGCTAATATGATGAGATTAAGATGTTTCCTTTCTCTTTGGAGTGTTTCAAGCTCTTGGTGCATAAAGAAGATCTGTAAAGTTGCAAAGATTAAAGTCTCAAATTCAAAGAGATATTCTTTATAAAAGTCAACCACTACCTCCTAAAATGCCTTGTTTAAACACGCCCCAATATCTCTACTTCACGGTGTGGGAAAATTTGCATAACACAACCCAAATTTTCACGCAAAAAAGAGAAGGCATAACATTCTCTCCGTTGCTGTCGCTGCTATGTTGTGGAGATGATGTTTGTTCGTTGTGAAAGCGAAACTACTTTGTTTGGTCTTCCAAAAGAGGACACAAATAGAAATCAGTGGTTAAGTTGTTTTACGACAGAACAGTTCAACCCAAATATTCAGATGTGTGCAGCACATTTTACGGAGGACTGTTTCCTGGGAGAGAATACTACAATGTCTGTTTCTATAAAATGAGGCAATTCCAACTTTTCAAGGACAGTCTGGTGCTTCTGACTCCCAGTCTGTAAGAATGTTTACCTATTGAAATAATTTGCCACTGATATTTCAAACGCGAGTTTTGAGCAGTGTAGAGTAATGCTTGTCTTTTGTCATTTGTCCGATTGCAAATGCAGACATGGGTTTTATGTTTATGCAGCGCAATATGTAACACAATCCGTAAAGAATACATAACTCCTCATTATCAGTAATTATGTCCCCACTGGATGCAATAAACGCCTCGTTTGTAATGGGTTTTAGTGGTTTTGTCTCATCATGCCGAGACACAGCATCACAGTATGTTAAGGGGTGTAACATTTCAGTTAAACGCATGAGGTATTCGGCCAATCACAACACACTGGATAGCTGGCCAATCAGTGTACACCTCGCTTTTCAGACCGATGAGTTTTGTAAAAATCGATGCGTTTCAGAAAGGCGGTGCATTGGATCCGCTTGTCTTATAAGTATTATTTGCTGCTAGGAAGGAATATTTAGTTATCTACCCATTTCTACTTTTTATTTTCACTGTAGTTTATATTTTCGATTGCACTTACTGGTAATTATACTAATGGCTATTGGCTAAGAAAAAGTGTTATTTGCATTGCTCCCTTCTTGCACTAAAGTGTGAACTGTAGTTTTGATTTGAGGAATTGCCCTGCCATAGACTATTGGCTGTGCTAATTAGAGGCGGACACACAGCTTTTTTCACTTTAGTGTCTTAAGCACTATTCGCACGGGACTAGTTTTCTAAACTACGTTTGAGTTTCGATTCTTACCACCTGATGTCTGAGATTTTAATGTACCAATTTGGACGGGACTAACATCTCCGTGTTTATTACAGAGGTGGGAGGGTCTGATTTGTGCATCTGGGCGTCACAGAGATCACGCGCTCTGTATGCGTGCATTGCATTCATTCAGAATGATTGCCTTAGTATTATTACACAATAAATACTAAATGGCTAGTATAACAAAACCATGTTAATGTGTGGTTCCTTCAGTTTAACTTTTTTTTTTTTTTTTTTTTATTAAACGTAGGCTAATTAAAACATTATGTAACTGAGTACATAAATGAGCGTGAGTAATCTTACCTGATGCTGATATTAGCCGGTATTAACAGTTTACGTGATCTTGCTCTTGATTTTATTATTATTTTTGTATTATTTATTTGCCGCTAAGAAAATATATCAAACATCCGTGCGGTAAGAGCATCTACGGTAATTCACGTTGGCCAAAACACATAAGGAAACGTGTTGTGAAATAAAATATCACCGGCAATCACAGACATTCGCATTCGGACGGGATTAGTTTTCTCAGAGGATCACTGAGTTTGCTGAAAAACAGTAGGTAATTTGCTCTGGAATTATCACAGAGGTTGTGTGAGAAAAACACAGACGTGGCAGATTCGGACGGGATTAAAATCACCAAGTACGTCTGTGAAACGCAGATTTCTCTAACGACCCCCAGTAAAACTAGTCCCGTCCGAATAGGGCTTTAGACTGTGTATTTATTTGATGTCTGTGTGCTGATGCTGAAGCATTGGTGGAAGCGTTCAGGCCTCGTGTCCAGCCTTCTTGTGTGAAGATCAACCAGTGTATAGACCTGCAACTTTACCTGGGTGACTTCACAGAGCAACGAATCCGCCAACACACTTAAGTATTATTTTTTATCCTTCCTTTTACACACTCTGCTTTCCTGTCTTCTTTTTTCCACCTCTATCATGTGCCTCCATAACATTCCGGTTGTCTCTCGACAACTCTCTAATGTCACACACAGACACAACACAATCTTGCTAACCTGCATCCTATCTCTACATCCTCTACTGCATCTCTTTCTTTCTCTGTGGGTCTGTGGAATTGTCAGTCAGCTGTCAACAAAGCAGACTTCATTTCTGCTTTTTCTTTACAATCCAAACTCAGCATCTTGGCAAGCCTGAGACCTCGATTTGTCTAGAAGACTCAGCAACCCCATCTGCTCTCTCTAACAATTTCTCTTTCTCTCACACCCCTGTCAGTTTGGCCAGGGTGGGGGCACTTGTCATCTCATTTCTAACAAGTGGAAATACTCAACTCTCTCTCCCCTACACATTTATACCTCATTTGAATATCATGCCATTACTGTAATAGCTTCTATAAAACTCCAGGTTGTGGTAATTTACCGCCCTACTCCCCAAATTATATCCACAAATCAGGCAACCAACTTGACTTAATATACACATGCAATTGTATTCCAGACAACATTCTGGTAGAACCCTTACATATCTCTGACCATTTCTTCATTACATTTAAACTACACGTATATGGAACCAATTGCCTCTCGACATCCGCCTTGCACCTTCAATTGCTATTTTTAAATCTAAATTGAAAACGTATTTTTATTCCCGGGCATTTTTAACTATCTCCTGATGCTGTTTCTGTCTGTTTTCTGTCTGGTTGTTTCTGTGTTTTATTCTATTTGTTTTTACTTTGTTCAGCACTTTGGATAGCCTTCCTATGTTTAAATGTGCTATATAAATAAAATTTACTTTACTTACATTTTGCTACCTGTGTGCCACCTAGCCCTATACCGGTTACTTTTAGACGAAACCTATGCTTCCTTTCAACCTCCCGTCTTTCCTCTGTAGTATCCTCCCTTCTTCCCTCACCTACTCATTTCTCATCTCTGGATGGGAATGCAGCAACTGGCACTTTATGCTCTATTTTAACCTCTTGCAGGGGCGGATCTACTGGAGTGGCATGGGGTGGCAAATGCCACCCTTAAAGAAAGCCTTGCCACCCCAGCTGCCACCCCAGTTGGCAGGAACGAATTAAAAGTTATGGCCAATTTGAAAATTTACGAGCGCGAATCTCCAATGTCCGACTGCAGTGAATGCAGCAGCACGAGAAGAGGACAGAGTGGCAATAGACTATATTTTACATTTGTTTGGAAAACTATATGAGTGCGCACGGAACGAGGGAACCAGAGTCGCGAGGAGACACAGGAGGAAAGAGGTTAAAAAAAATTGATTATCTGTCTATCAAGAAATTAAGCTATAATGAAAGCTAGCATAGTTGTAATGCTGAATTTGAGATGATAAATATCAGGTTGAAGAACGTTATTTAGCTAACTAATGTTACAGTGGTGTAGTCTACTACGTGATACGTTACCCACTTCGAAACTTTCACACTTTCATTCATAAATTCACCCCGTCTGCGTTTGGAAAGCGACAGGAATTGAATCGCGGAATTCAGTCACAAGAACTTGCTGTATAAAGCAGAACATCACGGAATTCGGCCATTTTTTAATGAATAAATAAAAAGTAGGGGTGTACATTTAATCAAATCTCGATATGGACTAGTGTCTGTGAATATTAAAGGTCAAAGAAACTGCAATTGTTGTTCTACACATCTCTGGGATCGATCTGTGCTGTACTACTACACACGCACTGAAGCACGTGTGGTGTTTTCAGCTCTTCACTATATTGACACATGATGTAGGCTCCAACATGTGTACAGACATAAACTGCAATGTCTTTACGACAACCTGTCAAAATAAAATTTCGGTATAACTTCAAGAAATTTAAACAGAAATATAGTACTATTGCACAGTAGAGTATGTTATACTTCAAGTAGGCCTAATAGCTAATAATAATAATAGTTTGTTAAAAAACACAGAAACTCTGTCTACAACCCACCACCACAAATGTCTACAACCCACCAAAATAAAAGTTCGGTCTAACTCAAAGAAGTTATGTAAGAAACTGCACAGTAAAATATACTTTTAAAAAAAGATCTACTAGAAGTTTCTTTTAAAGGAATATCACACAAGTTTTCATAGATGTTTTAATTTCAACTTACCAAAACAATAACACCATATTTTTCAAAAACAATTTATAAAAGTACATTTGTATTTGTGCCTATAATGTTTATTTATTTATTATTATTGTCAGCTAATAAAACATATGCTTCAGGGACCATATTCATATAACATCTGAGGCTAAATGTAGCTCTTGACTGGTTGCGTTAGATGATGATTAACACTAAACTGTAGAAAATCAGTTGAGTCTCCCCAGCTGGAAATCTCATTGGCTGTTAAAGTCTTGTGTTTCTTATAATAAATTGACATGTTGATAACACTTTATCTTTCAGAATGCTCTCAATTACATGCCGATGCATACTGTATGCATTAGTGAGAAACAAAGTTTAAAATGTGACACTGGTGTCAATGGTGTAAATCCTGCTGAATATGAAGCAGTGTTTTTTTTTTTATGTTTCTTATTTTGTATACAGTCACAGTCAAAAAAAAGTTTGCTTCCCCTCTCACACATCTGCCACTCATCACCTGTGTCTTAACCTTAATGTCTTTCTTGTGATAATGCGCCTACTTCTATCACACTTCTGTCTCCTATTAAGTGAGATCACATTGTATGGTCACTTATTCCTTATATGAACTGTTTCAAATGCAAGATTTTGATTGCATGAGATGAAGTTTGTAAATGGCAGCCTGTGCCCTTTTGTAGTGTGTATGTACTATTTATTATCAAACGTCTCGGTTACGTCTGTAACCTCGGTTCCCCGAGAAGGGAACGAGACGATGCGTCGATAACGCTTTGGGAACGCATTCTGCGTGAGTGCGTCTGAAGCATCCATGTCAACTAGTCCAATGGCGAGAGTGAGCGTCAGGAGTGACGTCACGACCAGGAATTGATAAAAACCCCAACCGGAGCACCCGGTGTTAGCTTCGACAGTGCCGAAGCAAGTCGATCACAGGAACGAAGGAAGTATGGCAGGGAGACGCATCGTCTCATTCCCTTCTCTGGGAACCGAGGTTACAGACGTAACCAAGACGTTCCCCATCGAGGGAGAGACGATGCTTCGATAACGCTTTGGGAACGAGAATACCCAAACCACCATATTACAAGTGCCTGAGTTTCAGCCAGAAAAACCAACGGTCGGTACCTTAGGGACGTATCCCTGCTTAGGGTAGAGAAATGCTTTGACCATCCCAGGTGCAAATTCAAGGCAGGTGGGAGAAACCGAGAGAGCCTGAAGGTCTCCGACTCTTTTAAGGGACGAAATAGCAGGAGAAAAGTAGTCTTAAACGAAAGAAACTTCTCAGAGACTGAATCTAGGGGTTCAAAAGGAGCCCTAGAAAGGCCTTCTAAAACTATAGCCAGGTCCCAGGCCGGCACTCTAGTACAAGTTGCAGGTCTCAGCCTCAAGGTGCCACGAAGGAAACGAGAGATAAGAGGGTCTCGACCCAGAGATGCGCCACCCACTGGGGCGTGGAAAGCCGAGATGGCTGCCACGTAAACTTTTAAGGTGGATGGACATAGACCAGAAGTGAAGCAGTCTTGTAAAAACTCAAGAACTGAGCCAACAGAGCAGTGGACGGGGTCACACTGATGTTGGTAACACCAAGAAGAAAAAACATTCCATTTGAGTCTATAAAGTTTCCTCGTAGCTGGAGCTCTGGAGCTAAGAATGGTCTCCACAACCTCAGTTGAGAGACCACTCTCTATGAGTTGCGCCCCCTCAGAGGCCACACCCAAAGCTTCCAAAACTCTGGCCGGGGGTGAAATATAGTGCCCCCGGCCTGAGATAGAAGCTCTTTCCTGATTGGGATCTCCAAGGGAGAACCGTCGAGGAGATGAATCAGGTCCGCAAACCAGATTCGACTCGGCCAGTGTGGAGCTACGAGAAGTAGACTTACTCCGTTCCGGCGGACTCTCTCCAGAACTCCTGGGAGCAGAGCAACAGGGGGAAAGGCGTACAGACATACCCTCGGCCACGTCTGTACCATAGCGTCCAACCCCAGGGGGGCTGGATGAGTAAGGGAGAACCATAGTGGACAGTGCGTCGTGGACTGAGACGCAAACAGATCCACTTCTGCTTGGCCATAAGATTCCCATATGAGCTCCACCACCTCGGGGTGAAGCCTCCATTCCCCTGGCCTCAGCACCTGCCTCAACAGGGTGTCTGCTCCAATATTCTGAGTCCCTGGTATATACATTGCCCTCAGAGAGCGTAATTTCCCCAGGGACCACAGGAGGATCTGGTGTGCTAATTTGCAGAGTGGGCGCGAGCGCAGACCCCCCTGACGGTTGATGTAAGAGACAACCAATGTATTGTCTGTGCGGACCAGCACATGATGGTCCCTCAGGTCTGGCAGGAAGTGCCTCAAAGCTTTGAAGACAGCCATCACCTCCAGGCAGTTGATGTGCCAAGAGTGATGATGGCTCTCCCACAGACCCTGAGCTGAGCGGCCTTCCATTACCGCTCCCCAGCAGGTAAGGGAAGCATCTGTCGAGATGGTAACCCGATGACAAAGAGCTCCCAATACCGGACACTGGGGCAGGAACCAGTGTTCTCTCCATATGACCAAGGTGCGGAGACACCGCCATGTGATCTTGATCGTACGAAGTGGGTTTCCCATCGGGGAGAACCCTCTGGTCCTGAGCCACCACTGTAAAGGTCTCATGCCCAGCAGGCCAAAGGGGATCACATTGGTTTTACAGTGCGTGACTGGCCTAGCTTTAGCTCTGATGTGGCTGTGAGGAGGTTGGCTACACGAGCAGGCGAAAGAGCGGCTCGCATCGTGACAGAATCCCATACCACCCCAAGAAAAGTGGTCCTCTGTAATGGAGATAGCACACTCTTCTTGGTATTGAGCCTCAAACCCAACTTCTGCATATGAGCGAGCACGACATCTCGATGCCGAACCGCCAACTGTTCTGATTCCGCTAAAATCAACCAGTCGTCCAGGTAATTCAGAATGCGTATGCCCTGCAGCCTGAGCGGGGCCAGAGCTGCATCTACGCATTTCGTGAATGTGCAGGGTGAGAGAGCTAGGCTGAAGGGAAGTACCTGATACTGGTATTCTTTGCCCCTGAAAGAAAACCTTAAGAATTTCCTGTGCTGAGGGAGGATGGAGATATGGAAGTACGCATCTTTTAGGTTTATTGTGACGAACCAGTCCTAGGATCTGATTTGAATCACAATCTTTTTGAGTGTCAGCATCTTGAATTTTAATTTCTGAACTGTATGATTCAACAGACGAAGATCTAAAATGGGACGCAGCCCTCCATCCTTTTTTGGAACAATGAAATAACGGCTGTAAAAACCCGATGCCCTGTCGGGAGGATACACCTGCTCTATAGTATTTTTCGCTAAAAGAGATTTCACTTCTTGCTCCATGAACAGAGTCTGCCCGGGATGCACTACTGTGAGCAACACCCCGTTGTAGCGTGGGGGACGAGAACCGAACTGGATTCTGTAACCCTTCTCTACTATCTGCAGGACCCATTGAGATATATTCGGCAGACTTTTCCATTCTGTCAGACATTCTACTAAGGGAACCAGCCTCTCGAGGCTGGCCTCTGGTGTAATTTGAACAACTAGTTCGGGGACCTGAAGCCGAAGCGCAGGAACCACCCGAGCTAACTGCTCTTGAACCCCCCCTCAGAGGGAGCGAGCCCGACGCAGCGTCTGGGAGACACAGCGCCAGAGACCCGCTGGAGACCGCTGCGCCCCGAGGCACCAAGGGTGGCGGGGTTGGCAGGACGGCCCCGTGAGAGCACCGAGACCGGACGGGCACCGTATACTGAGGTGAACACTGCACCGTCTCGATTGGGGCTGCCCTCACAGGTCTGACCCATTTGGCATCAGGACCTTTTCTTCTGAGCCGAAGCTTTCTTAGCGAGAAGAACGGTCCTCAGATCCGGCTTCTGCTTAGATTGCTTTGGCTGTGAGTGCTGGCTCGGTCCCCGTGATTTTTGAGGAGGAGCGCGAGACGCAACACTCTCTTTTTGAAAAACACGATATGAGGAGCATGATGGCTGAGGCTGCCTTGCACGCCCAGCGGTATCAGGATTAGATCGACGAGGGAGAAAACTTTTAAAAGCTTCAGATTGCTTTTTATTTTTCTTGTAATCTTTCAACCAGTTCATTCACAGCATCACCAAACAGACCTTCATGAGAAATGGGAGCGTCTAAAAGAAAAGATCTATCTTTATCTTTAATATCTGAAAGATTAAGCCAAAGGTGTCTTTCTGTAGAAACCAAAGCAGCCATAGATCTACCAATAGCATGTGCTGTTTCTTTAGTCGCCCTGAGAGATAAATCCGTAGCCAGACGAAGTTCGCGAATTTCGTCACGTTATCTAATTCGTCACTCCCTCACTGTTATCTAACTCCCCCAGCAGCTCAGCCTGATAAGCCTGAAGCAAGGCCATCGAGTGAAGGCAAGCTCCAGCCTGACCTGCTGCTGTGTAAGCTTTACCCACTAAATTAGATGTGATCTTTAAAGGCTTCGTGGGCAAAGTCGGGTTCTTAATAGATGACGCTGAACCAGGGGAAAGATAGCTCGTGAGCGTCTGTTCCGCCCGGGCATCGCTTCATAACTATTTTCTTTCAGAATAATAAATGCGCACTTGAGGGCTGAAAAGACATGATGAATATGGCTTATTCCACGATCTAGACAGCTCACTGTGAAGATCAGGGAAAAAAGGGAGACCCCGTGATGTAGGCGATGTTTTAGAAGACAGAAAATGCTTGTCTAATTTGCTTTTAGGACGAGCGCTCTGATTATCAGATGGCCAAGATATATGTAACTTATCTACAGCTCGTGTTAATACATCAACCAACTCCTCATATGCTGGGGAAAGTGATGGCGAATCCTCTTCCCCCCTGATTGTGTCACCTTCACTGCCCGTTACATCTAACTCCTCGGAGCTAGAGCAACGAAGCAATGGGCTCTCCCCCCGGGCGGAAGAAGCCGCGGGGCGGGCTTCCGACACCGGAGTTTGAGCAATGGATCTCCCAGGTAAGGGAGGAGAAAGAGCCCTCGGACCCGTCTCCAACCCTGCTGAGAGATCCATTTGCGAACCCCAGGAATGCATTCTCCGTTCTGCCTCGGCAGAAGCGGGTCCTGCACCCTGAGGAGCACAAGGCCCGCCGCTCTTCTCATCAAAGAGTGACAAGCGGGAGCGGAGCATGCGAAGCGAAAGCTTCTCACAATGCGGGCAATCAGTCTCCTCGAAGGCTGATAACGCATGCTCCACTCCCAAACAAACTACACAAAGCTTGTGTGTATCCCCACCCGTTAAATAACGCGGGCAGGGAGAAGCACACAGTTTGAATAGTTGCTTAGCCATTGTATATACACTTTGCACAAGACAACAGTAAATATGACAGACAGGTTTGACACATTTTGCCCAATTTTTTTGGTCATTTCTGTGTGGCGTACTAACAAACTAATGCTTTAAACTATAACTGTTCAAAATGTATAGTTTTACTACATAAAATGTAATTGTTCAAAAATGTGTCACTGTTTAATAATTCAATGTTGAATTTAAATATAAAAATATCTAGTTATAAAAAAGTTATATATATATATATTACATTTACAAATACATTTTTATATTATTTTTCCAAACATATTTAAAATGAACATATTTCAAATCATATTTTTGTTAAGATTTTAGTAATCTCATTGTGTATTCTACGCAGTGACGCAATTTTGCATCATGTAATGACATCATCACCCAATGATATCATAACGCCATTTAGCAACTTTTAGCAACAAATCAACCTGCCTTCAGCAACTTTCCCTGAAAATTAGTTGGCAACACTGCTGCTCGCGAAAAAAACTAATCTGTACTTCCAATAAGATTCCAAAAAGAATCTGTGTGATCCAGAGTTTCCCATGAGGGCAAAAAAATTCCCAACGTAGATTTCACTGTATGTTCAAGTTGATCATGCAAATTCGACCAACAGAAAGATGCTAAGCTTGAAAGTGAAATCTTTGTGAGCTGGGCTTCATACACCTCTACACTATTAACAATGGATGGACCTATTTCTTCCGGCGTGAAATTTCACAAATTACCTGTTCCATAAACCTCCACCTCACACAGTGTGAGATACTGCTGGATGTTAGGAATGTACATGTTCACATAACGACCTTCCATTCCGCCACAAGAGAAACTGACAGAACTGCCTGCTGGGGCAAGTGAGGTGACACCACATCTACAGAGAGAAAGAGAGAAACCATGACACAATCAGCTGACCTGCTCAAATCCAGTTCTCCTGACACATTCATAACTGTTTTCATAACTTCACCTGGGATTGTTGTTGCCGTTGTTTTCCAGAGAGTTTCCGATGCGGATCTCTACTCCAGCCGTTTCATCCAAATAGCCATCGGCTCTGTTGGTGATGGTCACTTTGTAAATGTTGTAAGAATCCAGCAGGTCCAGCCTCCACCACGGGTTGAGCTCGATTTCTGTGTGGGAGCAGCTTGAGGATGGACCTGGAGCGTATCTGATGCCGTCGATGGCGTTTGAAGCTCCATAGATGGAATATGTGGACGACTGTACAGCTGTTCCTTTTAATGCCAGATTCTCTAGAAACATTTCAAGAGACAGAGGGTCAAGACTCAAATGTGTGAAGTTTCAATACAGTCCATTTGGGTTAAAAATATTAAATTCCAGTCCAAAACACTCAATTCCATTTACTACTGCATTAAAATCTGAAGTTAATATTTTTAATGGATCTGCATTAACATGACCTAACCACAAGCAGTTGTATTTTATTACCAACATTATCAAATATTAATAAAAACTGTAAGTTGTGTATTGGTTAATGTAACTTAATGCATGTTAACTAATGGGACATTACCTTCCAAGTTTTCTGAACTCCCCTGAATGGAAAATACACCTGTTACAAAAACAAAATATGTCCATTGCTTTTTGGGATGTCCATCAAGGTTGTGTTGCATTTGACTCATAAAGAAAATAATAAAGAATAGCTAAACAGCATCTATAATTGTACATCATCTGACTGATGTGTGTCATATATACTCACCCAAAAGTAAGAACAGATGAGAGTTTCTCCATCTGGTTTGTTAAAGACCATCAACCAGATACCTGTGATAGTCAGATATGACAAGAGCATGCATCCCTCCTTTTATCTGTGTTTCTCTTAACAGTTCGAGTCTCCATTCTTACTGAATATATTTCACACATCACAGGACCTCCAGAATTGCTTTTCTCAGAACACCTCTCAGATCAAGTCTGATTTACTAAACAAATCTGGCAAAATGCAAATGAAGATGAGGATCTAAAGGATTTCACAGAATAGTACACCAGGGTTCTTACACCTTCCAAGTAAAATGCAACTACTTCCAAGGACATAAAAATTTCCAGCACTTTACAACTGTGGCAAATTTCCTTTTACATACATACTCTTATCTCAGCTAAAGCACACTCACAGATACAACACAGACACAACTTACTTGTAAATCGTTTGGATTTTTAAAGGCACATTAGCAATTTACATTGTTCTAAACAAAAATCAGTAAGCCAAGCAGACTTAACAGGGGGCTACTTAAACATTTAGTTCTCTGTTTACCATAATTTGTCATTTCGAACCATCACTGACTGAAGCAGCAATGACAGGTCTAGCACTATATAATACTGGACACTAGATAAGCCTCAACACGCAAGTGGTTCCAGTACCCTGATAGCTTTAAGTAAAGACCTTCAAAAAGGCATTTCACTAGTTCACACTTACATATAATTAGCTGAGGTATGGTATGCGTATTTGGCGTGCTGTCCGGGGAAGGGCTCCGAGCTCGGGAATGGCCCGAACCTAGAGTACCCCCCCTTCCCCGTCTATTTATAAAGTGAACTTGAAGTGAGGAGATGGGGTGGAGGAGGGATGCTGATAAAGCGTCAATGGATAGAGGTAAGTCAGCGATATTTATACTATGGGACTGATTACTTGATTATGGTCCACCTGTGTTGATTAGGCTAAGTATCTGACGCGCTCCTCCCGAATCTTATTAATAAATTACATTTAGTGGGACAGAAACCCCTTACAGAAGAATAGATGTAGCGAAGCGTGCTATCTTATAATAGCTAAAAAGATCAGCATGCCCCTTTAAAGCAGTACGACATATGGTCAATACTCAAATTCAGGCAAGAGCATTAGCCCTTGTCCAGATAACTGCTGCATCCAAAAACTTAGGCAGGTTACTTGCTGCCTCGCTGTCGTATCAGGCAATGACTTTGCAGGCAGCGTTTTACAGGAAGGCACCTCACGAAACTGATTTCAGACAGGCTTCTGAGGCAGAGCAATTATTTAATGATCTACAGCAAAATATACAGAGCTTTGGTGATAACTAATTGGATATTTCATTACTGCAATATTAATTTCTCACTAGAAATTACATAAAAAGTGGAAAACGTTGATCAAAAATATACATTTACACACAAAATGACCACTGACCGCAAATTTCAGACGCCATCTTTATTTTTTGGTTTAACTGTCACAGAATAGAATGCACAGGATTGTTGTAGAGAGCTGGACTAGTTGCCAGAAGGTCACTGGTTTGAGTCTTGGTGCTGGCAGGAGTTGTAGGTGGTGGAGAGTGAAGGAACAGTGCTATATTCCTCCCTCAATACCCATGACTAAAGTGCCCTTGAGCAATGCACTGAACCCCCAGTTGCTCCCCGGGTGCTGGATATATAGCTGAATACTGCTCCGGGTGTGTTTGTGTGTGTGTTCACTGCTCTGGATGTGTGTTCATGATGTGTTCACTTCTCACTGCTGTGTGTGTGCACTTGGATATGTTAAATGCAGAGCACCAATTCCGAGTATGGGTGACCATACTTGGCAAATGCCACGACATTCACTTTCACTTTAGTTAATCTCTCCTGATTTCCACTCCATCAGTCTGATCGCTGATCTTTTCCATGTTGTTTTGTGTGTATTTGAATGATCTCAAGCAGGATGTAAATCAAGAGCTCCACAAGAGTCCATCATCTGCTCAAACCTCAAACAAAGACCTGTCACTTCATACAGATCTCAGACTGCACACATTGTTGGCTGTTTTGCCTCACACACAGACATAAGCAACACTGTAAGCTATTAGTGTTCAGAAAGACACTTTTTTGTGACATGGATCAACTGGAATGTTTACCATCAACAATATTTTCCTTCACATAGCTGACATCTTCTTTTGTGAGGTCAGTCATCCAACATTAAAAATATGTTTAGGCTTAAATTGAAAATGTATGTACATGGATCTAACAAACAAACTAATAAAATTAACATTTTTAGCTTGTTCTTTTTTTTAAGGGGACATCAGATGCCCATTTTCCATAAGATTATATGATTTTTCATGAAATGAAGTGTAAATCCTTTTTGCCTTGTCAAAAACTGCTCTGTTCACAGAGTTCAAATGTATGAGACTGTATGATCTGTTGGTGGAGCCAGCATGTTTTTATAGGGGTGGCCAGTGTAAGAGCCATATTTCATATTCCAGAATTTATATTTTCACATTTTTATTATGTAACTTTGGTACAGTTATTTTTTTTTTGTTAATAAGTTATTTACTGTTGAATATGTTACTTGGTTAATATTTGCTCTTACGGCGCATGTTCAGTGACGTCATTTTGGTAGTTGTGTGAAAAGATATTGACGTATATGCAGTAAGTTTAGACGAACGGAAGAACACAAAGATTTTGACCGTTTCATAATTGTTTTTCATATCTCTTCAAATTAGTTGTTGAGAAGATATCGCTGAACAAGAGGATTATGCTGTATTTGAGAAATGTGATTCTTTATTGACTTGGAAGAATAAACCACGATGAAGGAAACTTCGAGACTTCGAGTGATGAATACAAATTAAGAAGAAACGCGTCAAAACTTGTGAAATAATTACAAAGATACTCACATGTCCCCCACATGTAAGTCAAAAGCTTTCTCCGTTGTTTAAGGAATTATTGCAAGTGCGGACGTTACAGCACGTTAAAGGAAGACCGTGCATGCGAAGTCAGAAGGGCTCATTTGCTGCTGGACAAACAATATCGTGCAGTATTGTGTGTATTGGAGGTATGAATGAATGGATATCGATCATCTTCTTTGCAAGAAGTCTTACTGAGCAACTTCTATCGTAAGTGAACTTGCACGCTATTAAGTTTCATAGATGGCGGACAACAAAGACGACGACGATGATGCTATTACGCGGTCCGACCGCAAGAGGGCGCCAACTGACAAAGGTTTAGAAGAGAAGCTCCACAGCAAGATAAACGCCAGAAGAGGCAAGCTGAGACAATTAACCGCAAAATCAAGCGAAATTGAACTGCTTATGGAGAATGTTTGCAACGTGAATGATGTTGAAAACCACCAATTTAAAGTCTACAAACGGCTGTTTGAAGAATTTGTTGAAAGTAATGCATCAGTGTTGCTGTATTTAAAAGATGAAGAGCATGATGCCGATCAGGATTTCTGGTTTCAGCCTAAACTAATCTGCTGCAAACAATTCATTGAAAAAGTGGAGTCGTGGATTGAGGAAACCAAGAAGTGCATTAAGATGTCTTAAATTTGTGACGATGTCACACCAATGGACAGTGTGTCAATGGTGTCTTCCAAGACTATCACTTCTAATAAGTCAGGAAGTGGAGCAACGTCTGTTTCCAAAAAATCCTCAATATCCACAGCATCCTCAGCTCGTCTTAAGGAAGAAGATAACAGAGCAGCTTTGTTGGCTAAAGCAGCCAGTTTGAAGGAAAGGCAGGAATTGGAAATGAAAGAAGCACAGTTAAAGGCTGAAATGGAAAAGTTGGAAATAGAAACGGCTCTTGCTATGTCTAATGCCAAAATTAAAGTGTATCAAGATTGCGAAGAACAACAACAGTGTGCAAGTCAAATCGGGGCTATCCAAGCAGCTGATGTGTGCATTTCAAACCATGAACATTATGAATATGATCAATATAGTGTAACATCAAATCACAGCAAAAAGTCATCGCATCCTGAAGTAATTTACCCAAGTATACCTGTTAGTGTCAGGCCTAAGAAAACAAATACTGCTAAGGAATGGTCGGCACCAGTCAATGAAGTAGCTGGCCATAATAATGATACTTCAGAACTGCAAAAAGTGATGAAACGTCAGACAGATATCACAGCAATGCTAGTGAAGAATCAACAGATGTCTTGTCTACCTCAACGTGATATTCCTTTGTTTCATGGAGATCCACTTGAGTTCAGGTCTTTTATGAAAGCGTTCAAACATGCTGTTGACTCCAGAGCTGACAGTAGTGCTGACAAGTTGTACTTCCTGGAGCAGTATACAAGAGGTGAGCCCAGAGACCTTGTAAGAAGTTGTCAGCATATGCCAGATGATCGTGGTTATGCAAAGGCAATGAGACTCTTGCACGAGAAGTTTGGAAACGAACTGCAAATTGCTACAGCCTTAATGCAGAAGACATTCAAATGGCCTGAAATTAAGTCAGAGGATGGAAAGTCTTTAAGTGCATTTTCACTATTCCTAGTCACTTGCCGCAATGTAATGGAGGATATTGAATATATGGATGAGTTAGATAATCCTACCAACATGAGGATTATTATCTCAAAGCTACCCTACAAGTTGCGTGAAAAATGGAGAGCACATGCTTACGAGTATGAGGAGCGCAACAGAAGAAGAGCCAAGTTCATTCAGTTGGTGGAGTTTGTTGATCGCCAAGCAAAAGTCATATCAAACCCACTTTTTGGGGATCTGGATGCCTTGGCAGGTGATAAAAAACAGACCAACAAGTCTCTTCAAGGATCTAAGTTTAAAAAGGAAGCAAAAAGAAGCAGCAGTTTTGTAACTGACGTCAAACAGGTTGGTGAAACTCAAAAAGACTTGACTATGTTAAAAACCAACAGTACATCAGTCATCAGTGCCTACACAAAACCTTGTGCATTCTGTGAGAAAGGCCATACCTTGGAGCAATGTTACCAATTCAGCGCTAAGCCATATAAAGACAAATTGGACTTTTTAAGAAAAAGTGGATTTTGCTTTGGATGCTTAGTGAAAGGACATTTAAGCAAAGACTGTAACAGAAGAAGCACATGTCAGCTGTGCTCAAAGAAACATCCTAGCATGTTACACTTAACCATACAAGACAAGATTCTTGAGAAGGAAATGGTAAAAGTTGAAAGGACTGAAGTTACCAATTTACCTGCCACAGTGAGTCATGAGACAAGTGCGTGCACTGGGTCCGGAGACAACTGTGTTCTTGCCATAGTTCCTGTCAAGATAAAGTCAAAAAAGAGTGATAAGTGTTTGGAAGTGTATGCTTTTATGGACCCAGGCAGCTCTGCCACCTTCTGTACTGATGCACTAGCAAGACGGTTGAATGTCCAGGGTAGAAAGATCGATATGATGCTAAGCACCATGAACTCAAAGAAACGAGTGGAAAGTTATGTCCTCACAGACTTGGAAGTGAGTGGATTGGAGGAAAACTACTTCATTGAACTTCCCAAAGTGTTCACACAAATGAGCATACCAGTGTCAATGGAAAACATTCCACAACAACATGATGTTGACAAATGGCCATACCTAAGTGAAGTGAAGTTGCCTCACATTGATGCTGGAGTGGAAATCCTCATAGGAAACAAGGAATTCAAGCTTCTGGAACCTTGGAAAGTAATTAATAGTAAGCACAATGGGCCGTATGCAGTGAAAACTGCCCTTGGATGGGTTTTAAATGGACCTCTTAGGGAACCTGTTGAAGAAAGCATTCATGGAGATAAACAAACAAATCTTACAGTCAACAGAATCTCCATTGAGAGTGTAGAACAGATGCTGATACAACAGTACAACCACGATTTTCCTGAAAGAAATTGTGATGACAAAGCGGAATTGTCGCAGATGGATCACCAGTTTTTGGAATCTGTGTCTAAATCAGTGCAGTTTTCCGATGGTCACTATTACGTTGACCTTCCTATCAAGAAAACAGTCATCCAAATGCCTAACAATCGCACTGCTGCTGTCCAGCGAGCACTAAATATCAAGAAAAAATTTCAGAAAAATCCCTCCTTTCATGCAGAGTACACAAGCTTCATGACTGACATGCTAAACAAAGGTTACGCAGTCAAGGTGAATACATCACAATTAAATCGTCAAGATGGTCAAGTTTGGTATATACCTCATCACGGTGTATACCATCCTCAGAACAAAAAACTGAGAGTGGTGTTTGACTGTGCTGCCAGTTTCCAAGGAATGTCTTTAAATAGTGAACTCCTACAGGGTCCAGACATGACAAATACACTCATTGGAGTGCTCACTCGCTTCAGACAAGAGTCAGTTGCCATGATTGCAGATATTGAAGCTATGTACTACCAGGTGAGAGTTCCTGAAAAAGACAGTGACATGCTTCGGTTCCTATGGTGGCCAGATGGGGATCTAAATCAGAACTTGGATGAGTACAAGATGGTTGTCCATCTCTTTGGTGCTAAGTCATCTCCAAGTGTAGCTAATTTTGCCCTTAGGAAAACAGCAGAAGACAATCGTAGCAAGTCAACAGTTGAAGCAATCAATACAGTTCTCAAGAACTTTTATGTAGATGACTGTTTAAAGTCTGTTTCAAGTTCTGCCCAAGCAGTTGCCTTGCACAATGATCTCACAAAACTGTGTGCGAGTGGAGGATTTCGTCTTACAAAATGGGCAAGCAACAGTCGTGACTTGTTGGCCTCTGTGCCAGAAAGTGAAAGAATTGCAGGTATCAGAGACTTGGATTTAAGCAAAGATGCACTACCTGTAGAGAGAGCATTAGGGGTGTTATGGTGTGTCATTTCAGATGTGTTCAAATTCAGAATCAATTTGAAAGAAAAACCTGTAAGCAGAAGAGGAATTCTGTCAGTCACAAGCTCCATCTATGACCCCTTGGGCTTTCTCGCACCTGTAATATTGCCATCA
Organism: Carassius gibelio; assembly: GCF_023724105.1. NCBI lineage: Eukaryota > Metazoa > Chordata > Actinopteri > Cypriniformes > Cyprinidae > Carassius > Carassius gibelio. Next base: position 40,233,476 of record NC_068377.1, read on the forward strand.
AAGATTCTAATGCAACAGTTATGCAGAGAAAAACTTGCCTGGGATGATGACATTCCAGAACAGAGTGCAGAAAGGTGGATTTCCTGGTTAAGTGGTCTAAATCAGTTGACTGACTTCAGTGTACCAAGGTGTATTAAACCAGTAGACTTTGGAGTGTCCACTTCAGCGCAGCTACACCACTTCTCAGATGCTAGTGAGGTGGGATATGGAGTTGTCTCATACCTCAGATTGTTAAATGCTGATGGAATTGCACATTGCGCCTTCATGATGGGGATGTCTCGTGTGGCGCCACTGAAGCAGACCACCATTCCACGTATGGAGTTGGCTGCTGCAGTTGTTGCTGTTAAAACAGACAAGATGCTGAAAGATGAACTGGAACTAGAATTGCAAGAATCTGTATTCTGGACTGACAGCACCACTGTTTTGAGATATATTGGCAATGAAGGACTTCGTTTCAAAACGTTTGTTGCCAACAGAGTTGCCACCATACGAGAGTCAACTAGACCACAACAGTGGAGGTACATCAATACCTCAATGAATCCTGCTGATTGTGCATCCAGAGGACTTACTTGTGAAAGGTTCATGAAAAATGTGAACTGGATCAATGGTCCTTCTTTTCTCAAAGAATCAGAAAGCAACTGGCCTGAGACTAATCATGACCTATCAACAAATTTGTTTGACAGTGAGGTTAAACAATCAGTAAATCTTCTGTATGCAGTGGATGACACAGATGCTGTGAACAAATTGCTCAATTATTACTCAGATTGGTACAAATTAAAGAGAGCCGTGGCATGGATCCTTCGTTTCAAAGACTTGGTTATACATCGCAGCAATCAAGTAACAGTCAAAAACAGAAAAGTTCTGAGTTGTAAAACAAATTCCACAACAGAAAACTGCAAAGCTCTAACAATGCAGAATATAACAAGGGCTGAAAATGAGATCATCAAGTTCACTCAAAATCAAAGATTCAAGGAAGAAATGTCCATGTTGCAAAAAGGTAATCCATCTGTGAAAAAGAACAGTTGCCTTTCTAAAATGGATCCAATACTTCAGGATGGGTTGCTAAGAGTTGGAGGTCGTCTTGGTAGATCTGCAATGTCTGAGCATGCAAAGCATCCCATAATTATACCCAAAGACTCACATGTCACAACTTTAATCTTACGAGACATTCATGAGAAAATTGGACATTGTGGAAGAAACTATATGCTGTCAAAGTTGCGACAAAAATTTTGGCTTCCTTCTGCGAATTCCATCATTAGGAAGTTTCTCTCCAGATGCGTGACATGTAGAAAGATCAAAGCAAAGGCTGCAGAGCAGAAAATGTCAGATCTGCCACTAGACAGAATAATACCAGATCAACCACCTTTCACCAATGTCGGGGTTGATTACTTTGGACCATTTGAGGTCAAACAAGGCAGAAGTAATGTTAAAAGATATGGGGTATTGTTTACTTGCCTTACAACAAGAGCTGTGCACACTGAAGTTGCACATTCACTGGACACCGACTCCATCCGTCGCTTTGTGTGCAGGAGGGGACAAGTGTCAATTATGAGAAGTGACAACGGTACTAATTTCATAGGTGCTGAGGTTGAACTTCGCAAAGCCATTCAACAATGGAACCAGTCAAAAATTGAAAGTACTCTCTTGCAAAAAGGAATTCAGTGGATTTTCAACCCACCTTCTGGATCTCATTTCGGTGGAGTGTGGGAAAGACAGATACAGTCTGTTAGAAAAATCCTGAGATCTGTGCTGAAAGAACAAACACTTACTGACGAAAGCTTGCATACATTCCTGTGTGAAGTGGAAGCAATAATAAATGACAGACCACTTACCATTACAACAGATGATCCCACAGATATGGAACCCTTGACACCTAATCACCTTCTATTAAAGAAAAAGCAACCAGCCTTACCTCCTGGTCTTTTCAGAAAGGAAGACTTGTATGCACGTCGCAAGTGGAAACAAATTCAGTATCTTGCTGACCTATTCTGGAAGAGGTGGGTGCGTGAATATTTACCTTTGCTCCAGGAGCGTCAAAAATGGACTCAGGTAAAGAAAAACCTTTCAGTTGGAGATGTTGTCCTGATAATAGACGACTCGTCTCCAAGAAATTCGTGGGTCTTTGGAAGAATCATGAAAACGTTTCCAGATGAAAAAGGACTTGTAAGACGTGTGTTGGTTAAAACTAAAACCAATACCTTGGAAAGGCCTGTTGACAAGTTGTGCCTTATCTGTGAAATGGACTGTTAACTACTCCTCAAAAAAATTGAGTGTTTCTATACCTTATAAAGACTTTGGAAATTCCAGGATATAGATAATAGACACTTATTGTCTTTAAGGTAATGCATGATATAAGTATTTTTTGGCTCTTTTGTTTTTGTTAAAAAGGTAATTGTCAGTCTGCTTGCCTGTCAATTAGGGCCCGGTATGTAAGAGCCATATTTCATATTCCAGAATTTATATTTTCACATTTTTATTATGTAACTTTGGTACAGTAATTGTTTTTGTTAATAAGTTATTTACTGTTGAATATGTTACTTGGTTTATATTTGCTCTTACTGCGCATGTTCAGTGACGTCATTTTGGTAGTTGTGTGAAAAGATATTGACGTATATGCAGTAAGTTTAGACGAACGGAAGAACACAAAGCTTTTGACCGTTTCATAATTGTTTTTCATATAGCATAAATTGGCTAACAAGTATCTCTTCAAATAAGTTGTTGAGAAGATATCGCTGAACAAGAGGATTATGCTGTATTTGAGAAATGTGATTCTTTATTGACTTGGAAGAATAAACCACGATGAAGGAAACTTCGAGACTTCGAGACCAGTTATTTGTCAAATGTATAACATTCTTGTTATAGAAATCATGTCCAAAATTATACCCTGCAAGAGCGGGAAAATTTGGACCACCTGCTTGATAAGATAACATATGATTTATGATACCCCAAGCAAAGACAAGATCTATTTGGTCAAGACAACATTTGAGGTGTGGCCAAAAGGCCGGTTTAAATACTCAGGACACCATCAAATTTTGTTTTCTGCTTTTAGCGTTTGCTTTTCAGCTGCTGCTTTTAGTCATGACTGTTAGTGTTCTTTGAGCGCCTGCATGCCTGCTACTGTAAAACCCGACAAGTAACTTAACTCAAACCGTTTGAGTAAACAGATATCCTTAAAAACCTGACAAATTAGGTTTACTCAAACTGTTTGAGGAAACCGATTGCCTTAAACCATTTAAGTACTCTGAACTTAATTCAGTTGAGTTCAATGAAAGAAGATTTACATTGCAATTAAATAATGAAGTGATTAGTAGAGTGATAATTGAGCATTAGTGATGAACACCTGCAGTTAACAAACAGAATTAATGAAGAAAAGAGAGAAAGAAACTACAACTGACTTCAGACACAGCCTCACTAAAACCTGACAAGTTATGTTAACTCATATCATTTGAGGAAACTGATTGCCTTAAACCATTTAAGTTTTAAAACTAACAGTTATAAGTACTCTGAAGTTAATTTAGTTGAGTTCAGAAACAGAAGATATATACTGCAATTAAGTAATTAATTGATTAACTAAGTGCTGATTGAGCATTAGTGATGAACAGCTGCTGTTAACAAACAGAATCACTGAAGAAAAGAGAAACACAAGAACTACAACAACTGACTTCAGACACAGCCTTATGTAACCCCTCTCACCCAGGTCCTCTCTGACGGGGCTCGAACCCAGGTCTCCGGCATGGGAGGCGGACGCACTAACAAGGAGGCTAAATGGCTACAGCCATCAGCGTCTCTCGCTAGTGCATCTCTTGAGATCGGGGAGTGAGGTTTACCTGCACAGCACTACTTGCTTGCCTCCGTTACACTTACCCCCCTAAACCTCACTCCCATCAGGGTCACGGCACCAATGTTACCCCTCTCACCCGGGTCCTCTCTGACGCTCCTCGCACTCGTTCCAAGCGGGGCTCGAACCTGGGTCTCCGGCATGGGAGGCGGACGCACTAACAAGGATTTCAACATCTAAACCTAAGTTCATTCTCAATAAGATCTTCTGTAGACGTCTGACAGAAATAAAGTCAGTCTGGTAATTAATAAGTGGAGCTGGTGATGCTGTTTGTGGGGTTGTTTAATCAGATCTTGAGAGATTTCATGTATTTTATTTCAGTTGATTTCATCTAAGGCTGTGTCTGAAGTCAGTTGTAGTAGTTTTCCGATGAGAGTTTCGTGTTCTGAGTTAAGTTTTTTGACGCTGTGTCTCCGAGTCTGACCTCGAGTGCCTGTTCAAGCTCAACCAGCCCACAGCTCCGCGTCTTCAGCCAACGTCCAACCACAGGTTTCCCAAGACATCACTCCAATGACTACTGATCTCCCAGCCAATCAGCAACCTCAGGAAACCCCCTTTCCAACGACAACAAAGGGAACCCCCTTTACACAGGCTATGCAAGTAACTTACCCCCAGTCTCACATCTGTACTGGTGCATCTAATATAATTTTAACCTCATTGAGGAACTCAATTTGAGGGTTAATTAAGTGATTGTTGGGTGTTCATGTCTATGCAATTTCACGTATTGCTGTAAAATTGGGATTCCACATTTTTATTCTCTTAAACTTGTTCTTCCCTAACTTTCTATCTTTCTGCAACCTGTGTGAATGTGTGAGTGCGTGCTTATGTGTTAGATTCAGGGGCGCTGCACAATATCCCGGGCCCTATGCATAGGCAGTCCTAATGGGTCCCCCACACCTTGAAAATATATATTCCAGACTTTTCAAGGGCCCTCTCTTCCTTTGGGGCCCTGGTAATCAGTATTGGTTTTACCCCCAGTCCGACGACCCTGGTTAGATTAGTTTATATGTCTTAGATTTATCTAATAAAGCCTTATTCATATTGAAAAGAGAAGTATCTTGTGTTTTGTGCTTACAAGTTAATGTCTTAAACTGCCAATCATGTTACTGTGATAATTAATAGTGTTTTCACTATAGTTTGGATATTAATATCCAGTGCAGATTTGATGTTAAACAACTCGTTCAGTGAATCGCAGGGTGCCTCAGTGATTAGCCGTGAAACAGTGATTCTGTTAAAATTCCCTTTAAAATCTTAAATGATTCCCTTTGAGCTAAATTTACCCGTTTCCCTTACACCTGAGATTGCTAGAAATGCAGCATTTACAATGAATTACAATGCAAATAATTGCTGATGTGCTGATTGCCACTTATACAGATGGTAATAACACAAATGCGCCTTAAAGTAAATAATCCACTTCTCTATTCATATAGATGTGTTCACTTTGATAGCCGTGATTATACACTACTAGCGAGCTTATTTGCGCTGATTTGCACTCAAACAGATGGTAGTCATGCAGATACATTCACATTCAACATAAAACACACTCTCACATATATAAAAACTGTTGAAAAAAAAACAAAGAAAAAGACGATCACTATAAGTTCCGCCTCCATCAGCTGACAGGTGAGTCAGAGCATGTCACGAGCCGTCACGAGAGAGCGCTGTCTCATTCTGTTTGTGACACTGTACGCTGCAAAACCATGCCGTTTTTTACTACCAAGACGCAGTTTATTAGCGTGAGTTATTCCATAACGGACACAAACAGTTCTGTCACTGAAGAACTGAACTAAATATTCAAAATGCCCCATTAGGGTGTTAGAGGCGGTCTTCGATTCGTCCCCCTCCCTAATCCAAACCAAGTGATAAGCACTGCGGTGGTCGAACTTCGGAAAGATGGTTGCCCCTGTAGGAGCTCGAAGGCCGATGACATCAATGGCAAAGGATAACGATTCTTTCCCATTTATGTCATTCAGACCCTGATAGTCAATACAGGGGCACAACGATCCATCCTTCTCCACCATGAAGAAGAACCCCACCCCGGCTGGAGAGGAAGAGGGACAGATATTGCCTGTTACCAGAGAATCATGTATATATCTCTCCATGGCCTCCCTCTCTGGACCAGACAGAGAATAAAGTCATCCCTTAGGTGGAAAAGTGCCAGGCAACAGGTCAATCACACAGTCATACGGGCGGTGCGTAGGCAGAGATGAAGCTCGGAACTTACTGAAAACCCCTTTCAAATCATGGTAAGCCTGCGGTACATCCACCAGGTTGACCAGCTCCTCCTGCAAGAACGAGACAAGACTGGGGAACATGCAGCACCCAAACACTGAGCTAAACAGAATGGGCTCCAAGCCAAAATAGAACCACGGGCCCAATCAATATGGGGGTTATGTTTAATCTAATCTAATATCCTCGGCATGATTACCAGACAAGTTAATGTGACAAACTGGGTGGTGTGAGTAATATTAGTGAGATAAGTGCCACAAAGGGTCCTGGCAGAAATAGGTTCGGCCAGCCCAATGGCCAAAATCACCAGACGTGTTGCCAATCTGGAATCCATGAGGTCGCCCTCTGCTCCAGAGTTGATTAATGCCAAAACCTGGAAAACAGCTCCCCCAAACTGTACCGAAGCCTGAAACTCTGAACAACCACCAGCTGGCAGTCGAGTTGTAGTGACGCTCACCATGTGCTTTCCCTTGTGTGAAAAGCGTTGCCCTGCCACAGGGCACACCGCTACCACATGCCCCACCTCACCGCAGTAAAGGCAGAGCTGATTAGCCATGCGAAGGTGTCTCTCTTCTATGGTCAGCTGTGCTCTCCAAATCTGCATAGGCTCCATCTCCGGGAGGATGCAACTTTGAGACATCGTGTGGGTAATCCCCTCTCTTTGGTGCCGAAAATGGAGAGCAATCCGGTCATTGAACTGAGTGGCAAGGTCAATGAGCTCATCCAAGCCAGAAGGCAGCTCCAGAGAATAGATCTCATCCTTCACACGCTCAGCCAGGACGTGGAGGAAGTGGGGATCAGCGAGAGAGCCTTCTCATTCCTGCCGCAGGACGCGGCGAGCGTGCGGAATTCAATGGAGTAACCAGACACTGACTGCTCTCCCTGCTAAAGCAGCGACAATGCTCGTGACCTTGTTAAAGAGTTGGATTCCCATGCTAAACATGGACAAAGTTTCAAAAATTAAGTTGTACGTTTGAAGGAGTATATCTGTTGCAAAAATAATCCTTCCGGTTTGTCACTAGTTTCGGAAAGTTTTTTTTGAGTATGGCTCTGTGTGACGTTAGATGGAGCGGAATTTCCTTATATGGGTCCTAAGAAGACTTCTGCCGGAAGAGCGCGCGATCCCGTATAGCAGAGCACTGAGAGCACAACAGACATTCACGGATCAGAGCGAGAGCGTAGCGAAATATCACAAAAGAAGTGTGTTTTTGGTTGCCAGGGCAAGACAACCCTGCACAGATTACCAAAAGAAAAACAGCATTAAGGGACCAGTGGATGGAGTTTATTTTTACAGATCATCAACGGAGTTGTACAAGTGTTTGTGTTTGTTCCCCTGCATTTTGAAGATGCTTGTTTTACAAACAAGGCCCAGTTTGACGCCGTATTTGCACATCGTTTATTTCTTAAGGATAATGCAGTCCCAACGAAAAAGGGTAACGATCGTGTGTTGGAACCGTATGCGGTGAGTAAAACTGCTTCAAATATCTCTGTGTTGTTAACTTAGCTATCGGCGCGTAAGCACATCAAGTAAACAACATGCGATGTTGTCATCAAACTGCACTTTCCACATGTACAGCTTAAAAAAAATAAAAAAAGACAACAAAGTGGAACTTAGTCATTTTCCAAAACCGCTAAGCAAATATATACAGTTTCAGTACATACCACATAGAGACGTCGTTGCTGATGCTGCTCTTGTTAAATTTCAGCCTCTGGATCTGATTCTGGATCATAAATATACGCTGAATCTGACTGTTAGCCATGGTTTGTTTTGGTTGGTTTTGTCCTCACGGAAATGTCACAGCTTCCAAACGCTCTCAACGCAAAAGCCTACTGGCGCTCGTGATTCTTTAGCTCCGCCCGCACGTCACGCCTCCAGCCGTTCGTATTTTCCGGGAAAAATCGGTACAGACTATCTTTCTCTTATGAATATAATAAAACTAAAGACTTTTTGGAGTTATGAAGGATGCAGTACTACTCTATAGGTACTCAAGGTACTTGAGTACTTAACAGGATATTGAGTGAAACCCCCCCCCCCCCCTTTAAACAATAATTTAAATTGCACAGATACACACAGAGATCGCAGAACTGGCCGGCACACTGTGGACCACTCGCGTGGCCGGATCTCCGAACTACGGGTCCTTAAATTGGAGAACAGAGGGTAAGCCTGAAGCATGGACACCACACAAAACACGGGCAAAGCCAAAACAATCTACTCACAACGACAGACAGAAAGGCAGAGACATATAAGGGAGTGGGGGAACGAGCAACAGGTGGGGGAGAATCAGCTTGTGATCTGCGTACTCCTGCCACGATCAGCACTGATTGCCCAGACCACGAACTACCGGAAAGACAGGACAACACAGACCACAGGGGAAGCCGACAAGGCGCCCTGCAACGTGACAGCCAGTTCAGAGACTGTGAAATTGGGCAAATATTATAATATTTTCTTGACCTGGTAAGGACTGTAGCCGCTGCATTTTGGACTACCTATAGCTTGTTTATTGAAGATGCAGGACAACCACCTAGCAGTGCATTAAAATAGTCCAGTCTATGAATGCATGAACTAGCTTTTCTGCATCAGAAACAGGTAATGTGTTTTGTAGCTTGACAGTGTTTCTAAGATGGAAGAATCCTGTTTTTGTAACATGGGAAATAGGATTTTGAAGAGATTCAGTGTACTGCTTTTTGGTCCAATAAGTAATATCTCTGTCTTTTCCGAATTCAATAGGAGAAAATTATTGCTCATCCAATCTTCTAAATTTTTAATACACTCTGCTAGCTTAGATAATTTAGAAGTTTCATCTGGTGTTGTTGACATATAAAGTTATCAACAGCATAACAATTGAAACTAATTCCATATTTTCTAATAACATTACCAAGGGGTAACATATTGAAAATAGCAGAGGGCCTAGGACAGATCCTTGTGGCACACCATACTTTACTTGTGATAACTGAGATGAAGCAAGTAGTTTGTAATTTTAACAAGTGCAGTTTCTGTGCTATGGTGGGGCATGACTGAAACTCTTCATAGAGATATATTTTTTGCAAGAAGGAGCACAAATGTGCAGACAACTTATTCAAAAATTTTAGACATAAATGGTTGATTTGAAATGGGTTTGTAATTTGCCAGTTCATTAGGATCTAGTTGTAGTTACTTAATAAGAGGCTTAATAACCATCAGCTTGAATGGTTTTTGAGTTAATAATATTGAGAAACGGTTCCTCTGCTACAGGTAACAACTCTTGCAGTAATTTTGTGGATTTAGGATCTAATAGGCATGTTGTTGGTTTAGATGCAGTGATACATTTAATTAGATCTTCCTCTCCTATATTTGTAAAGCACTGCAGTTTTTCTTTGGGTGTGATGACTGAAGCTGAAGTACTAGATGCTGTAGAATAAACTATATGAATAATCAAGTACTGATTGACATCTCATTAGTAACCTATAGAAACTATAAAATATATTTCCTGCCTTAACCTGTGATAAAAAGGGGAAAAGTTTTTCCTTTATAAACTGATCATAAAATTGTCTGTAGGAACTAGGGCTGCCCTAAATTTTTTTTTTTTTGGTCGACTAGTAGTCGGTCATGTGGTGCAGCAGTCAACTAATTGCATGTTTATTTCTAAACCATTTAAATCATTATAATGAGCCTTTAATTGCACACATAGCCCAATAAACGCTCGAGTAAACAAATAAAGCTTGCCACAGCACATTGGCAGAAGAAGTGATTGTGAATGTGACAGGAAAGGAGGCTACATTAACATTTTAATAATTTGATTAACAAGTGCCCTCTTTGTTTTCAAAAGTCAGTGACACTGACTCCACAGTATAGCAGATGTGTGTTTCATACATAATCGAAAATTAGTTTTCCATTTGAATTGGTTTATTTTGAAAGTATACATTTACCTCTCTGTCTCTCTCTCTCTCTCTCTCTCTCTCTCTCTCTCTATATATATATATATATATATATATATATATATTTTTTTTAGGGGTGTAACGATAAGCGTATTCGTATTGAACCGTTCAGTACGAGGCTGGCGGTTCTTTACGCAGTACACATTATGTACCGAACGGTTCGTTGGACTAATTAATTATATTTGAAAAAAAAAAAAAGTTAAATATAATGATATGAGTTCAACAAGGTAGCACAATAACCCAAACGACGTAACAGGCAATGCCCCTGACACCCCCGAAGAAGAAAAAAACACCAACTTATATTTTCATGTTAGGCTACTCAGTCAGGCACTCGCTCACTCAGTACTCGCTGAGTGAGCGAGCAGTTCATGCACAGTATGCGATGGCCAATGTTTAAAAAACATCACCGCGGCGATTGGTAGGCTTCATTTATGTTATAGCCGCGGATATGAGACCTTACTATTTACCATTCATTCTATCATCACCATTATAGCTTACAGGGAATCCAAAGTGCACCCAAACACCAGACCTGTTGGTAATTGGAGGATCTTCTTTTTCTGGTCTGTTAAACGCATTAGCCATTTTGCAACGAGCCTTCATCGCATACTGAGTGAGCGAGCGCCTATAGTGGAAAACGCAGGTTTTAAGAACATGCTTAATGTAATTGAGCCCCGTTACAATATTCCTTCACGAGCCCATTTCAGCCAGACCATAATTCCTGCTTTGTTCCAAAAAACATAAGCCCTATAGAGAAACCAATTGAGTAAAAACACACTCAATATAAAGAGTTATAGAGTTCCATATAAAAATTTACATCGTTGTATTTGTTCATAACTACTACAACAATATAACATTTACATTTTTTGTTTTTTATAAGGAGCTGTTTTTATTTTATACATTATGCTGCTAAGAAAAAACCATAGAAGATGGGTAAAGAATAGCTCCATCATTGTTCAATGTAAAAAAAAAAAAACAACAACATACTTTGTTAGTTTTAATTAACCCGCACCGGCCCGGCCACGGGCCAATAGGGCGTGGCAGGGCTTGACTGTCAAATTAATAACCTTTTTTAAAGAAAAATATTCAATAAACTATCATAAACTATATATCATTTGAAAGCTAAAACACTCAAAATCCACGTTCTGAGCTTGTTTTTTAAATCAATACAGCAGAGAGGAAAGGGTTAACATAAATGCTGAAGGACCGGTCATTTAAACATGTACAAAGTGCACGGCAGTACTTACGTTTCACCGCCTATAGTTCTGCTCAGCTCGGACTATTCCAAGAAACAACAGCACACATTTCAAGGTAAGGGTCCACTCTTCAAGATGCATCCCACTTTTTAATCCAAAACAACGAATAAATAGGGGAAAAAACGAAAGACCCTCCTTTGTTTACATGCGCGATTTGAGTTATAGTTGTCGATAGCGTCCATTTTCAAAGAAATATCGATTCTAAATCGTATTCCAGCTTTTGTTTCTCATAGAATGGTCTCTTCCGAGTAAAATTAACCCTCCCTCGTCTCTCTCCTTCAATCACAAGCGATGTTATAGCCCATAACACTCCAGGGGTCACTGACTGGTTTATCAAGGTGCCAATCGCCACACCTCGTGTTTGGCTATTGTTAGCTAGCCAATGCCTAGCCAGCACAGTTTTGATCAATGGAAGTGTTAGCCAACCATAAGGGCATTTACAGCGATTCACAGTTTGCACCGTTACGTAATCAGTTTGAAGAATCAGCGTGTGCAAAGGTCTAGGTGTGTTTTCTGCGCTTTCGCCTAAACGTACTTTGAGTACACATAGCTGCTCTTGCCAGTCCCAGGGTTTCAGTAAACGAGAGCAGGGCAGTGTCAGTTGAGTGGACGGGATAAGTTTGGAAACATCCGTTTCTGAGAGTGGAGAGAAGGAGGAGAGAAGTCGTTGTGAAGTTATCCTCAGTCTGCAGTGTGGAGAATTGGTCACTGATAATTCTTGTCTTATTTGTGAAAAAAATTGCAAAGTCGTCAGATGTAAGATTCGATGGAGGAAGTGGAGGTGGATTAAGAAGATAAGAGAAAGCGAGCATCACAACAGTTGTTCATTTTGTTGTGGTAGTTTGATGATTTAGCAGTGAATACATTTGCAGAGAAGAAAGAGAGGAGAGACTGATACACACTGAGGTCGGTAGAGTTTCTTGATTTATGCCATTTCTTCTCTGCAGCCCTGAGTTTAGAGCGATGTTCACAGAGAACATCAGACAGCCAGGGGGCAGATCAGGTGGTGCATCCTGGTCTAGACGACAGTGGGCAAAAGTTGTCCAAGCAAAAGGTTGGAGTGGAGCAAAGAGTGTCAGTAGAACTGTTTGTGTCCAGAGCTGGAATCTGAGAGAGTGAAGGAAGTGAGGATGAAACCACAGAGGATAGGCGAGATGGAGAGAAAGAGCGAAGGTTCCGTTCAAAGGTGACCTGCGTTGGAGTGTGCCCCGCTTCAGGAGTAAGTGCTAGGTTAGCAGTAATGAGGAAGTGAGGTGTGAAGTGGAACAACTAAAGAGTTGTCCACGGAGCAACAGCATGTGAAGATGAAGTCCAGTTGGTTACCTGATTTGTGAGTCTCTGTAGTAGACACTCGCTTGAGATCAAATGAGGTGAGCAGAGTGTTGAAGTCAACCTGGGGTTTATCAAGGTGGATGTTGAAGTCACCAAGCAGTAACAGAGGAGTACCATTCTCAGGAAAGTTTGATAGCAGCACATCCAACTCCTCCAAGAAGTTTCCCAATTGGCCTGGGGGACGATAAATGACCACAAAGTGGATTTTAACAGGGTGGGTTACAGTAATTGCATGTGATTCAAATGAACCGTTACCTGTAGGTGTTGGTTGAAGATCAAATTTCCATTCTTTTGATATAAGGGGACCTGTACCTCCACCCCTCCCAGTCATATGAGGGGTGTGGGAACAAGTGAAATTAGTGGAGAGGGCTGCGGTGGTGGCAGTGTCTTCAGGTTTGATCCAAGTCTCACTTAGTGCCATGAGGTTGATACTGGAAAGAGAAGTAATAGAATAAATGAAATCTGCTTTGTTAACAGCAGACTGGCAGTTCCAGAGACCAACTGGAATAGAGAGTGTAGTAGTAGAGGTCAGAGGGACAGGCCCTAGATTACATGAAATTGCATTACTCTCAGAAACGTGGTGCAGACAGATAACACTAAAAGTAGAACATTAAATACAAAGTACAGATAAAATATAAAGTACAACTATACAAATATACAAATAGGTCTTGTAAAAAGATAAGAAAAGCATCACAAGGCACATGGCAGATAGAGTACAAACCAAATTGAGTTTGCCTATTTTATGTGGACATTCCATGGGCATAACAGTTTTCTTACAGTACAGACTGTATTTAATATCCCCTTGCCCTCAACCTATCCATACGTCCTGCAGTTTTATTTTTAATTTTTGTTTTTATAATTTTGTATGATTTAAAGGCTTGTTTCCTCATGGGGACCAAAACATATTTATATATTTACTGGTGTTACTATACTTGTGGGGAAATAATGTAGGGAATACCAGGATACACATATTACACTGTAAAAGTAAAGTGTTATTTATTATAGAATTAACAAAAGCAAAATGAAGGCCTCTAACACTAGTCTTTTTCTATTCTATCTTTTTTCTATCTAGTTTTCTTTTTATTGATTATATAAGTAAAAAGAAACCACCATGTGTACTGCATTAAGCTAACTGAGACTTGTTAAAGCACCTGCATATCATTGCCCTTTTGTTGATTTAGATTGCTTGCATTGTCCTCATTTGTAAGTCACTGTGGATAAATCGTCTGCTAAATGTAAATGTAAAATGTAAACCAGTGAAGTAGACAAACAGTGCAGATATAATGATTGTAGTGTAAATAGCTTATTGTAGTGCAAGTGTCCCCAGTTATAAAGTAATCTTAAACATGAATCAATACTGAGCATGAAAACTTAAAGGACCTGTTTGTTTGTTTGTTTGTTTAATGTGGTTTTATGTGTGTCACATATCCTGACCTGGGGCCTCATTTATAAAGCTTGCGTACGCACAAAACGGGGCTGAAAACATGCATACGCCAGTTCCAGCGCAAAAGGTGGGATTTATAAAGAAAAACTTGACGTGAAAATATGCGCACCTACACGCAAACTCTGACCCATGCGTACGCACATTTTGAAGACAAAGAAGTTTGGCGACACTGATGGTGAGTTGAGGAACTGACTGCGGATAAAGGGAATTAACCCTTTGCAAAATGGCAAAATTTACTTTGACATATTTCAATATTTACAATATTTTGTAAATATTGAAATAAGTTGCTCATAGGTCCCGGTTACAACAAAAAATACAAATAACATTAAATCACCATTATGGGTCCTAAAGATACATACATGCATGTTTAGTTTAAAGACATAAAAGGAACTATATGTATGTATCTTAAATGGATGTAGGCCTATCACTAATTATGTGATTAATGTGATAAGGCGTAAATGATTAAATCTGATACCTGAAAACATAAATAGCCTACTGCAGCAACACTTAAGTGCATATTGTATGATGGATGCGCTGGCACTGCTGGAAGACTATGCCAATGGCAGACTTCGGAGGGAAAGAGTATTCAGGGACTGTGAGGATTTCCTAGCCCATGATGATGAGTGGCTAATAAGCCGCTTTAGATTTCCTAGAGCCATGCTCTTGGATCTGTGTGCTGAAAGACCAACAACACGGAACCGCGCCATCACGGTACAAACCCAAGTACTTTTTTGGGTACTTTTTTTATGCAAAACCTTACTGATTTTAACATTCCTATTAATTTGTCATAGGTCTGGGATTTCACAGCCATCCCTAAGCTCATTAATGCCTGCAGTTTTGAAAGGGATTATTCAAATGACCAATCGATACATAAAGTTTCCTTACACTTTTGGAGAACAGGCCAATATCAAAAGGCAATTTGCAGCAATGTCCGGTTTCCCAAATGTAATCGGCGCAATCGACTGCACTCATATTGCTATAAACATGTGCATTCAATAAATGTGCAAATTATATGTGACGCCAACTTGACTCTAAGGAATGTTGTGGCACGATGGCCTGGTTCTATAGGTTACACTTTATTTCGATTGTCCACTTTAGACATTTGACTGACTATAAGTAACTTTGTAACTATATGTCAACTACATATCAACTAAATCTCATAAATTTGCATCTACATGTCTACTAACTCTCAGAGTAGACTGTTAGGGTAGGTTTAGGGTTAGTGTTAGTGCTAGGTTTAGGCTCAGTATAAGTTGACAATAAGTTTACAAAGAAAGTGTTAGAAGATATTAAGCAGACAGTCTACTAATACTCTACTAACTGCTGGTTGACATGTAGTTGCAAAGTTACTTACTGCTAGTAGAATGTCTAAAGTGGACTATCAAAATAAAGTGTTACCTTCTTTTATTCTAGCGCACAGCAGTGTAGGGAATTGACTTAGGGCAGGTGCCGTTCGCGATGGCAGGCTTCTGGGTAAGTAAAGCATATAATTGTTTTTACATAACAGTTAAAGCCTATTGTACAAATAATCTGTTTTACTTTACAGGTGACAGCGGTTACCCGCTCAGGCGCTGGCTACTCACCCCATTCTCAAACCCTCAGAGCGCAGAAGAGGTGCGCTTTAATGATACCCACGCTCGTCCGCGCTCAGTAGTTGAGAGAGCCATTGGCCTCCTCAAGTGTAGATGGCGTTGCCTTGATGCTTCGGGTGGTAGACTTTTATATCAACCAAAAAAAGTATGCCAGATCATCATGGTGTGCGCTATTTTACACAACATTGCACTGATGAATGGTATCCCTGTTCCTCCCGACCTACCACAACACCAGCATGAAGAGCCTGACCCAAACCCCCCTCCCCAACAAGAAGGACATCATCAGGGAGCAAGGCTCCGTCAGGAAGTAATGCGCCATTTGTGAAGAACAACAGTGCAAAGTTTCATTTTTTAACAAGATCTTTTAATGTAGATGCAATGTCACCCAGCACAACCCTTATTTGCTTAAGCTCATCTGCGATTACAGTAATTGCATTAATGGTGTCTCTCTGTGTCTGCAAAACAGCCTCATTCAGCACCCGGACACTTCTGGATGCACTTGTGCTGGGGACCTCGGGAAACTCCATAGCCCCTGCAGACTCTGCGCTGGGAGTTTCGTCACACTGGTCTCCCGCAGACTCTCCAAGAATAAGGACTAAACCAATTGTACACTCAAAAAAATAAATTGTTGAATGAACATGCTTTATTCGTGGCACCCATTATTCATCTAATCAAATCAAGTAAACTTGCACTGCTGTGAATAATAATTTAGTTACAAATAACAAGAATGAATCATTTAACATAAGTAAACGTGTTATATTCTTATTAATCAGACATATTTGTATTTTGCAAATCAAACAAGTGGCTAGTTGACTTTTTTGAGTGTATAATTTATTTTGTTTCATTGAGCACACAAGCAATAAAATTATTTACCTGGTTCCCCTGTATCCAGCACATCTGTGTCTCCCTCCCTCTCAGACACAATGCCACACACACTGGTTTGGCCGAGAATCGAGGCCATTCGGGTCTCCATTGGGGACAAATCGGGGGGGCCTTTGCCCCCACCAGTCGCACACACACTCTGACGGTGAGAGGCAAGCCGTTTCTTTGCTCCCACCTTAAGATCAGACCACTTCTTTTTTACATCTGGAACCGTCCTGTTTGCCGAAGCAACTGCGTTTACCGCAGCAGTGATGTGTTGCTACTCTAAATTTTTTTTTTTTAAATTGGTAATTCCACTGCTGTGGCCACCAAACAAAATAGCCTTCCTTTCATCCACCTCACTCACAAGAACCTCTATTTCTGCCTCAGAGAAATTTCGCTTCTTGCCCTTGCTCTCCATTGCTGCCATGATTTTGTTTTTAAAAAAAAACAAATTTCCTTGCTCCTTTTAATATGCATGGCCAATGAGGTAATTTGCATTGTCTATATATGGTTGAATGTAGGGGGATAAAGGGCGGTAAATGATTTTTTTTTTTTGCGTTTGGAAATTATCAGGTAGGCTGTGATTTATAAAGTGAAAATTGCGTGCAGGTGTGCATATGCATGGTTTTATAAATCTGAATATTTTTTTGCGTACGCTATTTTTGGCTTTTGTGCGTACGTAGAGTTTTAGTAAGGATCCTACGCACAGTTTTATAAATGAGGCCCCAGACCTGACAAGAATGAGAAGTGGACAAGGAGTTTGCATCAAAGATAAGAACTGCAAGGTACTGCTGACAGCAGAAGACCAAGAGAGAAGGTGGGTTTGAACACTTCCAGGACATGCTCAACCAACCAATGTCAGCAGAGCTTTTCGCCTTCAACCCACCTACTCCTGACAAGAACCTGGCCGTGAGTCTGGATGCCATCACAACAACAGAGATAGCAGCAGTGATCTGCCTGCTAAAAAATAAAAAAGTGCCTGGATTAGACATGATATCAGCTGAAATTCTAAAATGTGGTGGCCACCCCATCATCGAAAAACTGACGACTCTCCTAAATACATGCTGTGCAACAGCTCAAGTCCCAGAGGATTGACAAAGATAAGTTATCATTAAACTCCCAAAGAAAGGAAATCTCGCTGATTGCAACAACTGGAAAGGGATCACGCTCCTATTTGTTCCTGGAAGGGTATTCTGCATCGTCCTTCTACAGCACCTAAGAGAAGCAGTTGACAAGAAGCTTTGAGAAAAGCAAGCTGGATTCTGTTGTGGTTGATCCTGCAATGACCAAATCTTTACTCTATGGAACATCATCGAACAGAGTTTGGATTTTCAGCCACAACTATCCATCAATTTTATCAACACCAACACCACCAAATATGCCCTTTTGAATATTAGACAACCAAAAAAATCTATTTGGTCAGTTTTTTGATGAGTGATTGAGATGGAGATGCTGAGCATGATGTCACATTCTGTGTTAGCAAAGCTGCAGCAGTCTACCAAAGACTCAAGCCCATTTGGACAGCCACGACAATTTCAATCAAGACCTTAATGTCTTCCAGCTGCAATGTCTGCGAAAAATTCTGGGTGTGTCGTATCGAGACCATATTAGCAATGATGAGATTTATCATTGAACTGACACTCGCTCACTCCAAGAAGTTGTCACCAAATGCCAACTAAGATTTCCTGGCCACATCCTTTGATGACTAACTTCTAAACACGCAAAAAAACGCACTAATAAGGAAACCATCCCACGTCAAAAGAAAACAATGTCAGACATGAACAACTTGGCGTCGTACCTTTATTAAATATCTGAAAGCCATCAACGTTTAATGGGATGAAGCTGAAAACATCAGTTTTATTAGTATATACAAAATGTCAAATAAAAGGCATTGATAAACTATACTATTGTAAAATATAAATAAAATGAAACTAAACTAGTTCATTTACAATATAAATATAATATAGCTTGATCGATTTGTGTTAGAAAATACATTGCAGATCCTAGCTCAAATGAATCTTCATCCTGAATGACTGTCAATGAAAACATGACTCTCCATGCAAATAACTCTTTCTTTGATTTTTCAGTACTGACAGGCATCATTAGCCTAACAAATGCATGAACATGCAAACGTGTGTGTTTGCCATAGTTACGACTGCAGTAGAAACTCCACTGGTTTAGAAAACATCATCTGATCTGCTAAACAGCATTCCATAAACCCAGAGCTCATTTGTCACTGTCTGGTTTACATGATATGAAAAAATTAAACAAATCAAGAGAAGATTTCAGTAAGGAAACTCCTGTCAGCATTTACTCATCCTATGGACAAAGAAACATTATTCAATGATCAACACAGAATCATAATAATAAATAATAATAGTAGTAGTCCATATAACTCATGCAATATATAGTAGATCATCTGAACCCAGAAAGACAGACAAGATTTTAATGGTCTTATGGCTGAAAAGATCTTAAATTGCATTCATATTCACTTCATGTTCAGAGTTGTCCAGGAGTAGTGTCTGTCTCATCTGTATTTTCACCTGCTGCTCCTCCAGATGTCCAGCAGTGGTCAGTGTCTCCCGACAAACCTACTGACACTGGAACTGAGAGACTTATTAAATAAATAAAAAATAAACCAATTATGAATTATATTGATAATTAATAATACATTAATACTTTTATAATAATTATAATACTATTTGTTATTAATCAAACAATTATAGTTATATTCCTTTGGCAAATAAACACAGTTAGGTAGAGTACAATAATTTGCATAGTACATAAATACATAAATACATTTACATAGTGTCACAGTGTCTGGGTTGTGTTCCCTGGGTTTCCATTAGGTGTCCTCCTTTCCGATGGTGTCTGGCACTTTAGTAACTGTCTGTTCCCTTATTTGGTCACCTTCCTCCTTGTTTGAGTTAATTGATTATTCCCCACCTGTCTCCCGTTCCCTCATCACCTTCTGTGTATGTATACTCGGTCTGTCTGATTATGTGTGACACAGAGAGTCCTTGTCTAATGTCTTGTCATTCCGTAGTCTTGATCCTGCCTTTTGTTTTGTCTGTTCTTGTTTATTTGGATTCTCTGGTTTTGACCCTGCCTGGACGGTTTACCCTTTTGGATTGCCCCTTAATAAATATCTTACCTGCACTTGGATCTCTCCGTGTTTCTTGTATCACTGAAACATGACAGAAGGACTCCGTCCACACACAAGATCAAGCGGTATGTCGATGAATGTTTCCTCCGCAGCCACCGAGCGGGAGAGAAGCAATCGGTTTGAGGGATCCCGCCTGGTCGTGTTTCGCGGGACCAGGGGAGGTCGCCGAGAAGGAGGTGGGCGAGAGGAGGCTCAGCATTGCTCTCCACCATGGCCCCTCTTCGACTCGGGGCTCATGTGGGAGGGACCAGAGCTGCCGTCTCACCATGGCGGATGGAGAAAGCCAGCGCCACTGCCCATGATGGCCGCAGGTCCAGCGCCACAGCACAAGATGGCCGCCAACCCAGCGCCGCTGCTGTGCATGGCCACCAACCCCGCATCACGAGGCAAGATGGAAGCCAGCCTCACACCACCTTACAAGATGGCCGCCAGCTCAGCGCCCCGAGGCAAGATGGCCGCTGACACATTTCTTTATTACTTCGCTATGCTGTCAAAGATCCTAGAGATTCCCAAAACGGGTCACGTCATGGCTGCTGAGCCAGCTCCACAGCCCAAGATGGCCGCCAGCCCAGCGCCACAGCACCTGGTGGTCGCCAGCCCAGCACCACAGCACAAGATGGCCGCTAACCCAGCGCCAATGCCCAAGATGTTCACCGGTCCAGCGCCACAACCCAAGATGGTCACCGGCCCAGCACCACAACCCAAGAGGGCCCCCTGTCCAGAGTCATGGCCCAGGATGGCTGCTTGCCCAGTGCCGCTGCACAGGATGACAGTC
Source organism: Carassius gibelio (assembly GCF_023724105.1). Lineage (NCBI taxonomy): Eukaryota > Metazoa > Chordata > Actinopteri > Cypriniformes > Cyprinidae > Carassius > Carassius gibelio. The sequence goes on from NC_068377.1 coordinate 40,253,884, forward strand.
ACAGCTGACCCTCCAGAGTCGAGTCAGGTTCCAGTTGACCCTCCAGACTCGAGTCAGGTTCCAGTGAACTCTCCAGAGTCAAGACAGGTTCCAGTGAACTCTCCAGAGTCGAGTCAGGTGTTCGTGGACCCTTCAGAGTCAGGGCTAGTCACCGCTGACCTTCCAGAGTCAGGGCTAGTCACCGCTGATCTTCCAGAGTCAGTGCTAGTCACCGCTGACCTCCCAGAGCCAGGGCTAGTCACCGCTGACCCTCCAAAGTCAGGGCTAGTCACCGCTGACCCTCCAGAGTCAGGGCTAGAGTTTCATTGTCCCGTTGGTCCGGCCGCACGGAGGTCCGATCCGCCCTGGAGGGCTTCCGCCTTGACCACACGGCTGTGGTGGTCTTCTGCTCTGCCCTGGGGGACTCCGGCCTCAACCACAGGGGTGTGGTGTTCTTCTGCTCCGCCCTGGGGGAATCCGGCATCGACCACGAGGACGTGGTGGTCATCCGCTTCGCCCTGGGGGACTCTGGCGGCGACCACGAGGACGTGGTGGTCTTCTGCTCCGCCCTGGGGGGCTTCCGCTCTGACCACACGGTTGTGGTGGTCTTCTGCTCCGCCCTGGGGGGGCTTCATCCCAGTTCCCCTCTGTTAGTCAGACCCTCCGTCCCTCCCCCTGAACCTCCACCTGTCCGCCTCCCTCCTGGTCTCTGTTTTGTGTCTGTCATGGAGCGTCTGGGAGCCGCTCCGTAGAGGGGGGGTACTGTCACAGTGTCTGGGTTGTGTTCCCTGGGTTTCCATTAGGTGTCCCCCTTTCCCACGGTGTCTGGCACTTTAGTAACTGTCTGTTCCCTTATTTGGTCACCTTCCTCCTTGTTTGAGTTAATTGATTATTCCCCACCTGTCTCCAGTTCCCTCATCACCTTCTGTCTATTTATACCCGGTCTGTCTGAGTATGTGTGACGGAGTCCTTGTCTAATGTCTTGTCATTCCATAGTCTTGATCCTGCCTTGTGTTTTGTCTGTTCTTGTTTATTTAGATTCTCTGGTTTTGACCCTGCCTGGACTGTTTACCCTTTTGGATTGCCCCTTAATAAATATCTTACCTGCACGTGTTTCTTGTACCACCGAACGTGACACATAGGTACATAAGACACCATAGATTTTACAAATGTATCTTTTAAATGGATTAATCAAATGTATATATCATATATATATATATATATATATATATATATATATATATATATATATATATATATATATATATATATATATAGAACTGTGCAGAAGTCTTAGGCCATTTATTAAAAATAAATGGTTTTAAAACATTATGCTGTGACACAAATTAATTGAGTTTTCAGTCAGTTCACATAATGGTGATGTGTCATACAGTACAGCCAAGTATGGTGACCCATATAACTCTTAAATGGAGTCATTCATATATATATATATATATATATATATATATATATATATATATATATGACTTAAGTAAAATGCACTTAATTTAGATCCCCCCCAGGAAACAAATCTTATAAGTATCTCATATTATTTTCTTATATAGAAAATCAATCTTTATTTTATTGTTTTTTTATATATATAAACTTTATTACAGGCTCTAGACCCAACAACAATACAAACAACATAACAGAAGGAATGGATACATAAACATATAAAAACATACTTTGATTCATGAGAGTCTTAACAGGCACCCATACCAATGTTTCCACAAATATGATTGATATCTAACCGAGCTGCACCTAGGGCTTGTGAGCATCATTATAATACAGTTTTGAGACTCATCAAGTCGGGACATGAACTTAAACATTAGGTTCCTCAAGAGAGCCAGTAAAGTGCTTAGCCCTGAGTCACAAAAGAACTTACTTGCACTGCTACTCCTGGGCTTTTTTAGCAGTATCCTCAGGCAGTCATTATATGCTACCTATATATGCGCTATATAGTTTGCGCATGGTCTCCTTTTTGTAGTTAACCCACAACGGGGCTGCATACATGGGGTGCAGTATGTGCCTAAGATATTTCGTACAGTAAGATACACAGAGGGATTTCCCTGACAGGTAAAACATTGGAAAATGCAGCTTCTGATCCCCCTTGGTCCTACATATCAATACAACACTCTTTTTTGCATTGTACTTTAAAACAAACTCAACCCCATACTCCGAGCATATATCTAACAGCTGCTGGAACCCAACAGTGCTGGGGGATATATTAGCCAAATCATCTGCATACATCAGATGGTTTAACAGAGTCTCCCCTATCAGACAGAGCCTGTTCTTGAACACAAAAAACGACCATATAGGTCGTTTGTGCAAACAACTTATTAGGACCTATATTTACGTTTTAGAGTTGAGCGGCCTCTAGCGGGCGTAAAAATAATGACAGTATTGCGTCATTGCCAATCAAAACGCACGTTCATTTAAATGCAATGGGTCTCATTCATGAAACACGAGCAGAACAAATTTTTTGGTAAATCGTGTGTAAAGTGGTTCTGCCGTAAATTTTCGGATTCATTAAAACGTTCGTATTTTCCAAATGTTAGTTGGTACGAAATAAATCTACACCTGCTCCCAGCCACGCGTAAATAGTGCGTTTAACGTCTGAACGTTTTGCTCATTAATACGGCTTCATTTTAATTCATAATCAGGTCCATATTTACACAGCATTTTGAAAAAAATATTATATATAGTAATTACATACGTTTTTTCTTTTCACTTCTGGGACTGTTCGATTAACAGATGAAACTCCATTAACAGCATCTGTAATATGCTGGCAAGCTTTCTTTTTTTAGGACCTGATACGCCACTATGTACGCTTGAAAATAAAACGTGGCGTTTTGAATGAACTTCTGATAATAAAACTTCAATTTCTGCAGCTGAGAAATTTTTATTTTTCATTCGCTTTTGAGAAGACATGTTGAAATCCTTCGTTTGGTGTCATAATATGATGCTCATATGTAGTTGTCAGTCGGATTTAATGGGCGGGATTTATGGTAATTGAGAATGAGCGTGCACGCGCGTCCCATTTACGACTGATTGGAATTCATTAACACACACACACATTTCACTATCACATCTGACGTTTACGAAGTTTTTGTGAAACAGGAGAAGAGTTTTCGGGAAGTTCTCTTTACGCGCAAATCACTCACATATTTACTCGTATATTTACGAATGTTTCATGAATGAGACCCATTGTGTGGACTTTTTACACCGATCTCACAGTTATTCGCACATATTTTACTAGGTGGCTTATTCAATCGAATGAACGCACCTAACCCCACCCCTAAACCTAACCTTCACAGAAATCATGCTAAATTATGATTTATTTTTTTACGTGCACGTCCCTTCTCTGGGATTGAACTCATGATAGCATGATTACATATTAAGGTATAGCGCAATAATCTACCAACTGAGCTACACGAAACGCAAATCAGAGTGCTAATAAAAGATTACAAAACATTAATATGAAAACAACATTTTTAGACCAATATCTTATCTTCCTTTTATAGGCAAACATTATAGAGAAGGTAGTTTTTAGTCAGCTCAACAAATACTTAAACTCAAATGGATACCTGGACAATTTTCAATCTGGTTTCTGCCCGCCTCACAGTACAGAGAGAGCACTCATTAAGATAATAAATGATATTTGCTTAAATGGGATGGTACTCAAATGGTTTAGGTCATACTTAGAAGGGAGAGGCTATTATGTGAATCTATGAGGGCATAAGTCTAAGTGGATGTCCATGACATGCGGAGTCCCACAAGGGTCAATTCTAGCACCGCTCTTGTTTAGCCTGTATATGCTTCCACTATGTCAAATAATAAGAAAGAACCAAATTGCCTATCACAGCTATGCTGATGATACCCAGATTTACCTAGCCTTATCTCCAAATGACTACAGCCCCATTGACTCCCTCTGCCAATGCATTGATGAAATTAATAGTTGGATGTGCCAGAACGTTCTTCACCCTTACGAAAAATAACCATGGTTTTATTATAGTAAAACTGTAGTAACCCATGGTTTTTTGGCGTGTTGACTACCATTTGTATAACCACATATTTACTACAAATACCATGGTTAAACTATGGTTAATTTAGCAAAACCATGGTTAATTTGTGGTTACCATGGTTTAACTATAGTAACCATGGTTTTTTGGTTTTATTTGTAGTAAAACCATGGTTAATTTTCATAAGGGCAGTTAAACAAGGAAAAAACTGAAGTTATTGCATTTAGAAACAAAGATGAAGTTTTCAAAGTGAATGCATACCTTGGCTCTAGGGGACAAACAACAAAAAAATCAAGTCAGGAACCTTGGTGTGATTCTGGAGACAGACCTTAGTTTCAGTAGTCATGTCAAAGCATTAACTAAATCTGCATACTATCATTTTAAAAACATTTCAAGAATTAGATGTTTTGTTCATGCCTTTATAACCAGCAGGGTGGACTATTGTAATGGGCTCCTCACCAGTCTTCCCAAAAAGACCATTAGACAGCTGCAGCTCATCCAGAACGCTGCTGCCCGGATTCTGACTAGAACCAGAAAATCTGAGCATATCACACCAGTCCTCAGGTCCTTACACTGGCTTCCAGTTACATTTAGGATTGATTTTAAAGTATTTGATTTTTTAAATCACTCAATGACCTAGGACTGAAATACCTGGCAGATTTGTTCACTGAAAATAAACCTAACAGAGCACTCAGATCATTAGGATCGAGTCAGTTAGAAATACCAAGGGTTCACACAAAACAAGGGGAGTCCGCCTTTAGTTACTATGCAGTTGGAATCAGCTTCCAGAAGAGATCAGATGTGCTAAAACCTTTTAACACTTTTAAATCTAGAATCAAAACTCACCTGTTTAGCTGGGCATTTATTGAATGAGCACTGTGCGATGTCTGAACCGATTGCACTGTATTTTATGTATTCACTGTATTTTATGTAAAATCATTTTCTATTTTAATTGTTTTAAATTCATTTTAAATAAGTCCATTTTTAAATCATTTCCAAAGTTTTAAAATTGCTTGTTTTTATTTTTGTACTATTTTTCTTCATGATTATTTGACTTTATTTTATGTTAAGCACTTTGAATTACCATTGTGTATGAAATGTGCTATATAAATAATCTTGCCTTGCCTTGCCTTTTTGAATGGAATTAGTGAAATAAATGAACTTCTTGATGATTGCTGGTGCATTGCTATGATAAGGAGCTGAAAATAGACTGCGCCATAGACAAACTCAAACCTGGTCTAAAGTCTGGCACAATGTTTTTTATTCTTTGTGTAACAGATTAAACCTTCATAATCATCGGGAAGAAGGAGGCGGGAAGAAGGAGGCGGGAACCGGCGGACGATCAAACAGAAACTTTAATTACAAATAAAGACAAAACAGCGCGTCAGGTCAGCCCCTCACGGACGCGCACAAATAAAAAGACAAGTCAAACACAAACTAAAACCCAGGCCTGGTCCTCTCTCGTCCATCACTGTCGTCGCTCCGGTTTTATATCCCTCCATCTCCTCCGTGTGACTCGAGACCGGAGAAAATGCCTACATGTCATAATATATCGTTTAGACCATGCGCCCGGGTGCGCCGACCGATTTTCCGACGTTAAAATAGCAAAAGTGGATTTGGACACGCCCTGAGTGCACCTGTACCGTACGCTTTACACTTTGCATTTAGATCATTAAAATAGAGCCTGATGACTTCATAGTGTGCGTGTAATGAACCATACTGATAAAATTCTAGCTAGGGCCATGCGGCCTTGAAGTTCTGATAAGTTTTCTGCATATGTGTGTTAGTATCTGTCTGTACAGGGAGAAGCTCAGACTTTTGCTGACCTACACATTGACGCAATTAGCATCCTCTGTCAAGGCTATAATTGTTGGTGATTTTTGAAGTGTACGCAGAGTGGCCTACAAATTCCATCAAGAGTGTTGAAGCTGACTTCTGCTAATGAAACTGCAAACAATGTTCTTCTGTAAATTTAATTCACACTTGTGCAATAATCAGGCTGTCTAATCAGAATCTTGATATACCACACCTGTGAGGTGGATGGATTACTTCGGCAAAGGAGAAGTGCTCACTAACACAGATTTAGACAGATTTGTGAACAATATTTGAGAGAAATAGGCTTTTTGTGTACATAGAAAAAGTCATAGATCTTTGAGTTCAGCTCATGAAAAATGGGGACAAAAACAAAAGTGTTGTGTTTATTATTTTTTTTCAGTGTAGTATATCAGTTGGGCGTGTAAACTAAAAACTCACCAATTATGATTGCCAAGATGTGCGTAGAGGGTTACATCTGTGCCCCAGCATGACCAATCTACTCAGTGGACTTTGCATATCAGGTCACGCACATAAGCTATACAGGGGTGAATATTGAATGTTTAACATTACATTAATTACATACACATGCTTCATTCTTAATCTCTAATAACTTCATTCTGCTCTGTTTGTTCTGTTGTCTTTGTTTCTTTGTCTGGACAGCTCTGTTCACACGCTAAAATAAACCTGGCATTGTGACTGACTCTGGAGTAATTTGTTCCTCTTTTGTAAGTCATTTTGGATAAAAGTTTCTTATGCATAACCTGTATAATAATATATAATAATGATAAAAAATAATAGTTATTTTTATTATTTTTATAGGCAAAATAAATGAATGCACTTAATACAGTAAAAATGTTTGTCATAAAATAATTCATGAATGCTTTATTTTAAAATAACCTTTTACATTTTTGGAAATGTTTGTGTAATATTCTTATTTGGGTGATTTTATTACACTAAGCTCCCCCCAGAATCAGATGCACGCTTTGCTGTTAATGTTATTATTAAATAGTTAGGCCTATTATAACATTACATTCAGTTAGAAAAGGAATTACAACATAACCGGCACATTATTTGTTTTGTATTGCTTTCTAACTTTTTTTTTTCCTTTAGAAAATTCAGAGAACTTTCTATTCTTATTTTTAGCATCTATTTTAGGCTATAAAATACTTATCCCATTGGTGATTAATGTAAAATAAACGCTAAAAAGAAAACTATTTTGTGAGTGCTGTGTCTCATAGGATACTATGATAAATAATGTTTAATAAATAGAAATGTATCTGCCGGTTGGGGCGGAATCACAAATCCGTGAGTTTACAAATCCGAGGGGAATGGATTGCGAAAGCCTGAAATTCAAAAACCGAAGATACGATTTACAAAATCTGAGCACACGGATTGGAAATTCGTGGGTATGGTTTGTTAAACCGAGGGAACGGTTCGTGAGCACGGTTTATAAACTGAGGGGACAGATTCCTCACAATTCACCTCGTGCACAAAAGATCACTGAATCGATTGCATTTGCATAGAAAATCAAATCGAGAATCAAAATCGAAAATTTAATTGAGAATCGAAACCGAGTCGTTTTGAGAGCTTGTGAATCGAAATCGTATCGATCTGGAACATCTGAATCGATACCCAGCCCTACCAACAATACATCTCTGCTGTGCTGTCTCCGGGTTATCATGTCTCGTAGATACAGATTCAGCGGTTGCTGCACACCCACGTCCTCCTTCCCCCACATCCCCCGTCCCTGTCTCAGCCGAACAAGGTGAGCCTGAGCGTGAAACTTCACAAAGATTGAAGCCACTAAACACGTCTTATCTATGGTGTTTGCCACATGTTGATAACTTTTCAAAACAAAAAGTAATCTACACGCTTCAAAAATTACAAAATCAGTTTGCCGTGTGTGTTCTGTGGATTGACAGTCCTGCTGCTACGATCGATACTGTCAAACTAGACGTTCTTAATATGAACAAACAGCCCCAGAAATACTTATATAAAATTGAATAAAACATGTGTCTGTAGTAACCATTGGTTATAAGGAGTTTACAAAATAGATATTTGAATATTTTATATTAAGAAAACTAAATAGGCCAAAAAAAATAATATGGTTATTATGCGAAAAATGTGTGTGTTTGACTTATACAGATGTAGAGTCAGCTTTATTGTCTGCACCTTGTCCTCCTACTAATGACCCAGTCAAGTGTCAGGTAAGGTGAACATGGTCAAAAACGAGGTAGTAAAAATCGAATTAAGTTTTGGATTGTCTAATTTTTTTCTTGTGTAGTATAGTTATATGTTTCATATAATATTATTCAACAATGCAGTTAAGAAAATATTAATTCTAAGCTGTAACTTCTTGTTGACTGTGGGACAAAAATGATTTTGCTATCCTAACCCCACAGAAACAAGAGGGAGACAGAGAGTTTTGCCAGGAAACAGTGTGGAAGTTGAGGAAGCGGTGAGAATAGTGGAATATGAGAGCACAGAGGGAGCCCTAAGTGTAAAGGAAGATAACAGAAGAGAGGAAGATGAACAGGGGAAGCCATGGCAGAAGACTCAGAGGAAGATGAGAGAACAGGGGAAGCCATGAGAGCAGACTCAGAGGAAGATGAATGAAGAGAATGTTGTGTCAAATGATCCTGGTTTGTGGCCAGCAAAAATTAGCAATTCTGACAGAGAAAAAATTGTGGAAAAAATAGCTTCTTCTAAAGATAAAGAACAAGAAATGCCACATGATTCAAAAGGTAGAGCATTCCACGAAATCTTCAAGTTCACAAAGTCAGGAGATTGCTGGGAAAAGATTAAGAGAGAGTGGGTCATTTACAGCCAAAGCACGAACGCACTATTTTGTATTCCTTGTCTATTATTTGGTCATGAGCTAAAGAAACCTTGTATGAGCGCACTAAGCAGTCAACTTGGTTATAAAATCAAAAACATAACATGGCGTCGAATGTATGATGAATTCCCTAACCACGAAAGCAGCAAAGCACACAGGGAATGCTAATTAAAACGGAAAATCTTACAACAGTCTGTAATGGCAGCTGTCCCTTGGGAAATAGACAGCAAGCTGAAGAAGCTCATACAAACAGAAATAGACAAAAATAGAGCTATTCTGAAGAGGATACTAGATGTAACATTGTTCTTGAGCTCTTGAAATTTACCCTTTAGGGGTCAAACAAAAGACTTGGGGGACATGGAAACTTCTTGGGCACCCCTTGAGCTCCTGTCCTATTATGACCCACTACTCAATGAACATCTACAAAAAGTAAGAGACAGAAAAACAGGAACAAGATTGACACACTATTTAAGCTCAGATATTCAGAACGAATTTATTGAGTTATTTGGAAAACGAGTGTTAAGTAGTATTCTCAAGGAAAGGGAGGAATCAGTCTATTATTCAGTCATTTGCGATGCTACTCCTGGTATTTCACATACAGAGCAAAATGTATTACTCTTACGATATGTAGGTTTTAATAAAAAAAACAAGAAATGGGAGGTTGTTGAAAGGTTTTTGGAGTTCCATGTCTGGAAAAATCAAGGGGGTTCAAGCCCAATTATTAAAAAAGAATAAGCTGACTACTTTTTCCCCTTGTGCGTCACATACTCTGAACCTTGTTGGTGTGCATGCAGCTCAATCAAGTCCAGAGGTTTTTGGCTTTATCAATCGCCTTTATGCACTTGTTAGTGCCAGCCCAGAGCAATGGGCCATCTATAAGGCAAAGACGGGTTGCACTTTACATCGTCTATCAGACACTCGTAGAGTGCAAGGGTTAAGGCTTTTCAACCTATAGCCAAACACCTGCCAAGTGTCCTAGAAGCTCTTGATGCCATTTTCTCAACCTGCAGTCTGACACCAGAGGCTCGGTCTGAAGCCAGCGCCCTAAGAAAGTAATTTGAAACTTTTGATATTGTTTTTCTGTTGACTGTGTGGGTCAAAGTCCTGCAAGCCATTGACCCCTTATGAAACAAAAATATATTGCAGTATATTGGAAAATATCATGTAATATATTAGGCATATATTCTTATATATATTTATTTTTTCCAATATATTGCAATATATTGAAAGTTGCAATCATTTGTATATTTTTCAATATATTATATAATATATGTATCATCAATATATTATTAAATGTATTCAAATATATAAAATATAAGAAAATAAAAAGGGAAAATAATATATTACAATATATCACAATATATTTTAAGAAATATATTGGTAAAGGGACAAAAGGAATCTTTCGTAAGGGACAAAAGGAATATTATTCCCCAGTCAGGGAAATTAACTCTTGAGACAGAGGCAGAATATATAAGAGCTTTGCAGGAGGAGATGCAACATCTGAGGGATGAATGGGAGAGTTTCTTTTCTGAAGCATCACTTGTTGCCCAACAGATGAGCATTAACACTCTCTTTAGGTCAGGATTCAGCCACCAGAGGAAAAGAAAACAGTTTCATGATGAGACAGAGGTAGAGGGAGCAAGCGAGCACAGTGCAGACATCATATTCAGAAACACTTTGTTTCTTCCCATGATGGACCACATAATCAATCACTTAAGTATCAGGTTTGCCACAACAGCTGAGATCTTGGATCAGTTTTCTGTAGTTGTAAAAATGGGTCAGTTACGTGATGATCAAATCCATTCTGTATGCCAGCCATTGATTTCAAAATGCAACGCTGATCTGACTTGTGAATTTGAAGATGAAGTCATACACCTCAACTCTGTACCCTTACGAAAGGAAAATATATTTCCCAATATATTTCTTAAAATATATTGTGATATATTGTAATATATTATTTTCCCTTTTTAGTTTCTAATATTTAATATATTTGAATACATTTAATAATATATTGATGATACATATATTATATAATATATTGCAAAATATACAAATGATTGCCGCTTTTAATATATTGCAATATATTGGAAAAATATAAATATATATAAGAATATATGCCTAATATATTACATGATATTTTCCAATATATTGCAATATATTTTTGTTTCATAAGGGTATATAGGGCCACTTTCCCAGGGTGTCTGTCACCAATTGATCTGCTCAACAGCATTTACAAGAAGCAGCTGCAGAGTATTTTTGGCAGGTGTGCATAGTTTTGCGAATATTTTGCACACGGCCTGTGACCGTTGATGATTACTCCTGGTGGGTCTTGGTTTTGAACCCTTTTGACCTAGCTAGTTTTATTCCTGGACTGATTTAATTATGGATTAGTTCTAGCTGATGTTTCCTGATTGAGCAGTTTGACCCAGCTAAAGCTTGTTCATGTAAACTAGAATATGTCAATATGTGTACATTATGTTCTGTTGTGCTTGCAATTGCAAATGAGAAAATAAATGTTATCCCTTTTATGTAAACAAGTACATATTTCTATATTTTTTTCTTGTTTTCGTAGTCTTTGTACTCATCTTTAGACATTTTAACTATGCAATGTGCTAAGTATGTTTTTTAAAGTATACAGGGCATGTTTATTGGGTTAAATGTTATCTGTGAAAATTGTAGGGGGCCCAGAAATTTAGATTTCCACTGTGCATGCATTCCCCCGACCCACAATTCCTGCCGGCCTGAGACTCGAACTCACAACCCTTCAATTGTGAGTCCGATTCTCTAACCACTAGGCCACAACTTCCCCATATTTTATGGAAAGTGAAACATAAATCTATAGGGGTGGTTGGATTTAGTCACACACTTTATTAATTTGATGCTTCTTTCTTTTCACATTCTTATTCACTTCTTTATCATAATACGCTGCATATTAACTTATTGGGAAAAAACCATTAGTTCTATGTGAAATCAGACATTTGAGCTTTCACATATAGTCAGAATGACATAATCTAAATTGTATAAATTGTCTTATGTAGCATGATGCTAGTGTGAATGGTCACGTGTTTTCCATGACGCCTCACCAGAACCAATCATTGATTTAGGCACATCAAGCATGCTGCACGTTTACTGGCTCACTGATGTTGATGAGATGAACCCCTTAGGTATCGAAATTTGGTATGGAAGGACAAGACTATCAAGGCAATTCAGTCGGTGCCTAAAAAGTATCGAACATGAAACACAACCATATTAAAAAACAATGTTGTGCCGTCTATATTGGATCTGACAGGAATGGACCAGCACATGCTTTGTTAGAGATCGCTTGATATGTACTGAAGAAGTGGACGTGTCTAACCAAAGTCAAAGAAGGCTCCACTATGAAGGACGTAGCTTGTCAAACAGACACACAGAAAGGTAGTTTATTATGCAAAACTGTTATCCAATCACAGCAGTGGGCGTTTACTTCCACGTCTTCAATACAGCATGCCCATAAAAACAGATCGTTTTTTGAGGCAATCAAAAAAACCAGGGTAGAAAATAGACTATTGCTTATTGATTTGGATGATTTTGAATGTAAAGTGGACCTCAGACACTAGTAAAACCAGTTCATGACCCTTTAATGGTACAAACAAACAAGGCAAATTTTATTTCTCATGTCATTATTCCTTTAAGTGTTGAAAAGTGTTTAATAGGCTGGTGCTTTTTGCTTCATGCTTTTGTAAAATGCATTTGTGAGAACATCTGATGCATTTTTTTAATCCTCCCAAAGGCATTGCTATATTCTTAAAGAAGGGAAATGTAGCAGTTAAACTACAATGCTAAAACATCCTAGCATTTTTTCGCTCATATTTAGGTGTACATATCTATCAATAAATATCTATCAAGTAAATAAATCAATGAGAAATGAATATATTTAACTATTTTTGAGAAATTACTATAAATTGTTAGCCTAATGCAATAAAGTAATGTAATAATTCAGATATCTTTAACTAAGAATGAATTGCATTAAATAAAATTTCACTTCAAAGAAGAACAAACAGGAGATTGTTTCATTATAGTCCTGTTCTTCTGGAAGACTTTCCCGTTGGGTTGTGTCCTCCATGTCAGTATGACGTCCTGATCGCTCAGCGTCTGATTTAACTAAACACAGAAACAGTCTTCAGTTACTCAGTGGATAAATCCCACACAGACAAGTTTGAGGCATCTCAGCTCAAAATGAGCATCTCTTACTTTACAAATCAGAATTTGTCAAAACTCCAAACACAAAACATTGTGTTTTGTCTTTACATAAAGACTGACTGAGGTGGGTTTTTGTTCACACTGGTGGGGAAATCTGATTTGATTTTCTTTAGTCTTATTTTATAGACTGATGTCTAAACTGACCTGATGTTTTCTGTTTGCTGTATGTTCAACAATTGATTTTAGTCAGATGAGTATTATAAAATCCACCTTGTTTAAGACGAGCTCCTTCAGTTCAGCTTCATCCACATTCTCAGCAGCTTTCACCTGCACTCGGGTCACCTGCTTCTTGACTGTCGGAGAAACATATCATATATTTTACTTAGTTTTACTAACTTACTATCTGAACATGTAAATCAGGGATTCATTAACTTTTTGTCAGCCAACCCCTTTGACCAAAAATCTAAAAAATTTACTTACATCTGCCCCTGAGATATTAGTTTGAGGTATGTGATTTTTGCTAAATTGTTAGTTTTTTTTTGTTGTTGTTGTTGTTGTTGTTGTTGTAGTATTGTATAAGTTTAATATTTTTTTCAATTAATAATATGTTTAATTAAATTACATCCTGAAAAATTTAAATGGAAACTGTTTTAATTTGTAAAAAAAAAAAAAAAATTGGAATATTGGATGACGTTTCGGAACTAAAAAAAACTATTTTTATAGGGCCCTACAACTAGGGTTGAGTACCAAATTTGTTTTTTAAAGAGCACTGACTGAGTTACCCCACGTGGAAAGAACCTATATAAACATACATGTTTTAATATAGGGTTTTGCTATAGGTTTTCAATATATCTAAAATATAGAAAATTGCCCGGTTTCCTATATTATATGCACATATATGTACATATAATATAGGAATACCAGCTCAGTCTTCGTTCCAATTAGTTAAGGTCTGAGTAGTGAGTTACATTTACATTTAGTCATTTCTTACAATTGGGGAATACATAAAGGGATTCTTCTTAAAGAGGAAAACAGAAACAGGAAGTGCTCATAATAACAAGTTTCAGGCATTGTTCAAATAAGTGCAGGCTAGAAAAGGAAGGAATAAATAAAGAATTTAGGATGAAGTCATTAAAATATAGGATGAGAAGCGATTGATTAGTGATCAGAAAAGACAGACGGCAGAGCATGAGTGTTTTGATTAAATGGCTCATATGATGTAATTTAAATTGTTCATTTCTCTTTGGAGTGTGACAAATCTTGTAGCATAAAGAATATCTGTAAAGTTGCAAAGACTAAAGTCTCAAATCCAAAGAGAGTAAACCACTACCTCCTAAAACGCCTTGATTAAACATGACCCCACATGTCTACGTCACAGTGTGGGAAGATTTGCATAACACCGCCCCAATGTTCAAGCAAAAAGGAGATGGCTTAACTTTTATTCTCTCCGTTGCTGCTGTCGCCGCCATGTTGTGGAGACGATATTTGTTTTGTTAAATGGAGGACTCCTGTTTCCTGTGAGAGTAGCCTACAATGCCAGTGTCTGTTTCTATAAAGTGGGGCAATTCCAGCTTTTGCAAGGACAGTCTGGTGCTTCTGACACACAGTCTGTAAGTATGTTTACTTTTACTTTTTATTTAAATAATTTGCCACTGTGATAATTTGTTAACAATGAGCTTTGTAAAAATCGATGCATTTCAGAAAGGTGGGAGATAGAGAAGAAACAATAATGTACAGTACATGGAAATGTTTTTTAAACCTTAAACTGCATAAACACATTGCATTACACCCAATACACAAAATAATGTTCTTTTTAGCAACGTCATATCCCTTACAAAAGGAAAATATATTTACCAATATATTTCTTAAAAATATATTGTGATATATTGTAATATATTATTTTCCCTTTTTATTATCTAATATTTGATATATTTGAATACATTTAATAATATATAATACATTGCAAAATATACCAATGATTGCCGCTTTCAATATATTGCAATATATTGGACAAAATAAATATATATAAGAATATATGCCTAATATATTACATGATATTTTCCAATATACTGCAATATATTTTTGTTTCATAAGGGATGACCGTCATATGAATATTTGTTTGTAGATCTATTGTTTAAATTTTTACTTGCTGCTAGGAAGGAATATTTTGTAATTTACTATCCTATCTTATTACCTATTACTAATTTTTTCCTACACTACTATCCTTACCTATTAATAATTTTTATTTTCGCTGTAGTTTGTATTTTTGATTGCACTTACTGGTAATTATACTAATTGCTATTGGCTAAGAAGAAGTGTTATTTGCATTGCTCCCTTCCTGCACTAAAGTGTGAACTGTAGTTTTGATTTGAGCAATTGCCCTGCTATAGACCATTGGCTGTGCTTATTAGAAGGCGGCCACAGCTTTTCTCTTTAGTTTCATAGAGTGTGGATATTATTTTATGTCTGTGAGCTGACATGGAAGCGTTCAGGCCTCGTGTTCAGCCTCCTCTTGTAATGACCGACCAGTGTAAAGACCTGCAACTTTACCTGGGTGACTTCACGGAGCAACGAATCCGCCAACACAATAAGTATTATTTTTATCTTCCCTTTACACACTCTGCTTTCCTGTCTTCTTTTTTCCACCTCTATCATGTGTCTCCATAACTTTCCAGTTGTCTCTTGACAACTCTCTTATGTCACACGCAGACACAGCACAATCTTGCTAACCTGCATCCTATCTCTACATCCTCTACTGCACATCTTTCTTTCTCTGAGGGTCTCTGGAATTGTCAGTCAGCTGTCAACAAAGAAGACTTAATTTCTGCTTTACAATCTACACTCAGCATCTTGGGCTTGACTGAGATCTGGATTTGTCCAGAAGACTCAGCAACCCCATCTGCTCTAGCAAACTGCGTCTCTTTCTCTCAAACCCCCGTCAGGTTGGCCAGGGTGGGGGCACTGGTCTGTTCATTTATAACAAGTGGAAATACTCAACCCACTCTCCCCTATTCAATTATAACTCATTTGAATCTCATGTCATTACTGTAATAGTTTCTATAAAACTCCAGATTGTGGTCATTTACCACCCTTCTGCCCAAATTATATCCACAAATCAGGCAACCAACTTGACTTAGTTTACACACACAATTGTATTCCAGACAACATTTTGATAGAACCCCTACATATCTCTGACCATTTCTTCATTACATTTCAACTACATTTTGCTACCTGTGTGCCACCTACCCCTATACCGGTTACTTTTAGACGAAACCTATGCTTCTTTTCACCCTGCTATCTTTGCTCTGTTGTATCCTCCGCTATTCCCTCACCTTCCCATTTCTCATCTCTGGAAGTGAATGCACCAACAGACACTCTATGCTCTACTTTAAACTCTTGTCTATATGATATTTGTCCTCTCTTCTCCAGACCAGCACGGGCTGCCCCTTCTAACCCCTGGTTATCTCATGTTCTTCGTGAGCATCGGACCAAACTCAGTTCAGCAGAGAGAAAATGTTGAAATTCAAAAGATCCATCAGTCCTGAGTATGTATAAGTCTTTGGTTTTATCTTTCTCTGCTGAAGTACATACTGCCAAATCTTCATATTTCCACAACAAGATCAACAGTCCTCCAGACACATGTAATCTCTTCAAAACATTTAGTTCTCTCCTCTGTTCCCCTCCACCACTTCTATAACAGCTGATGATATCACCACTGACAAAACCAGAATAAGTGGTCAGTTCTAAGCCCCCCACACACAGGACCTCAAACCAACCACACACAGCTAAAACTCCTATCTTAACCTTCTGTCCCCTCACTGAAGGACCTAGAAACAAATTTAGCTATTTTTAACATTTATTTGGCAACTTTTAGCAACCTTTGGAAACTGGCTAAAATTATAAATGATTTTACCTCTTAATTTCACAGAAAATAAGAAACCCACTGAACAGCCAAGCAGCACCTCAGCCTGGAGAGAGGTGTCTAGCAGTACACACATCACATGTGAATCAGTAGTTGCTAGCTGCAATAGTTCAATAATAATTGTTCATTTATGATACGCCTTTTTATTAGTTTGTATAAATAATTTTTGCTCAGTTAGGAAAAATCTGTACAAAAAATGAAAAAGGAAGGCTAACTTTCTGCCAGGACATTATTCGTAAAGTTTATAGACATTTCCTGTAACCCTACACAAAATGGAAAGCATGAAAGCATGATTTTAAATACAGGTAAAATGCCTGTGAAAAATCAATAAAGAAAATTATTTCATAATAACAGTTTTTTTTTGCTTGATTTTTATGGACTTTTCTTAGAGTGTGGCATACTAACAAACTAATGCTTAAAACTATAACTGTTCAGAATGTGTAGTTTTACTACATAAAATGTAATTGTTCAAAAATGTGTCACTGTTCAATAATTTAATGTTGAATTGAAATATAATATATCTAAATATACAAACCTTATTCCTAAAGAGTTGGGACACTGTACAAATGGTCCATAAAAACATAATGCAATGATGTGGAAGTTTCAAATGTCCACATTTTATTCAGAATACAACATAGATGACATATCAAATGTTTAAACTGAGAAAATTTATAATTTTAAGGGAAAAATAAGTTGATTTTAAATATCATGGCATCAACACATCTCAAAACAGTTGGGACAAGGCCATGTTTAGCACTGTGTGGCATCCCCTCTTCTTTTTATAACAGTCTGCAAATGTCTGGGGACTGAGGAGACAAGTCACTCAAGTTTAGGAATTGGAATGTTGTCCCATTCTTGTCTAATACAGGCTTCTAGTTGCTCAACTGTATTAGGTCTTCTTTGTCGCATCTTCCTCTTAATGATGAAACAAATGTTTTCTATGGGTGAAAGATCTGTTCTGCAGGCTGGCCATTTCAGTACCCGGATCCTTCTTCTACACAGCTATGATGTTGTAATTGATGCAGTATGTGGTCTGGCATTGGCCATGTTGGAAAATGCAAGGTCTTCCCTGAAAGAGACAACATCTGGAGGGGAGCATGTGTTGTTCTAGAACTTGGATATACCTTTCAGCATTGATGGTGCCTTTCCAGATGTGTAAGCTGCCCATGCCACATGCACTCATGCAACCCCATACCATAGAGATGGAAGCTTCTGAACCGAGCGCTGATAACAAATTGGTTTGTCCTTGCCCTCTTGTCATGAAGGACTGGCATGAGGTGTTTGAGGTGGGTCTCGAACACGGGTCTCCCAGTCAGGGAACGCTAGGTCTCTACCTCTGGTCTACTGGGAAGAACAGTTTCTTAGAAGACCCATGTGTAGAAGGAAGAGCAAACTCAGAGGCTCAGGTAACTCAAAGGCAGGCAGTCTTTACTTGGTCTCAGTAGTAGAATATAAACAAAATATCAGTTACAGCTTTACAGCACAAAACAGAAGGTAGTCCAATAGGTAACTTGAAAATAAAACACATCAGGTCTACAACACAGGTAATACGTACTGGGTAGGCTCAAGACTGAACACAGCACAATGAAACTGCCAAACTTAAATAGGTCAAAGTACTGGTGGAACACATTAACTTAATGAGCAGTCTTAATTAAAGAGTTCACAGCCGTTAGTGCCACCTAGTGGCCTGGAGAGTTCTCTCATTAAGGTGCAGGGGGTGCCCACCAATGGTTGGGAGAGTAATTACACGTGGTAGCAGACAGCACTCCCTAGTGGTTTGGAGAGTCATTACAGGAGGAGTCTTACACCTCTTTAGTCCGGATGACATGGCATTCTAGTTTTCCAAAAAGAACTTCAAATTATGATTGGTCTGACCACATAACAGTTTTCCACTTTGCCACAGTCCATTTTAAATGAGTCTTTGCCCGGAGAAAACTCCTGCGCTTCTGGATCATGTTTAGATATGACTTCTTTTTTGACCTAAAGAGTTTTAGCTGGCAACGGCGAATGGCACGGTGGATTGTGTTCATCGGCAATGTTTTCTGGAAGTATTCCTGAGCCCATGTTGTGATTTCCATTACAGTATCATTCCTGTATGTGATGCAGTGCCGTCTAAGGGCCTGAAGATCACAGGCATCCAGTATGGTTTTCCAGCCTTGACCCTTACGCACAGAGATTGTTCGAGTTTCTCTGAATCTTTGGATTATATTATGCACTGTAGAGGATGATAACTTCAAACTCTTTGCAATTTTTCTCTGAGAAACTCCTTTCTGATATTGCTCCACTATTTTTCGCCGCAGCATTGGGGGAATTGGTGATCCTCTGCCCATCTTGACTTCTGAGAGACATTGCCACTCTGAGAGGCTCTTGCCACTCTGAGAGGCTCTTTTTATACCCAATCATGTTTCCAATTGACCTAATAAGTTGCAAAATGGTCCTCTAGCTGTGCCTTACATGTACATTTAACTTTTCTGGCCTGTCCCAACTTTTTTGTAATGTGTAGCTCTCATGAAAACCAGAATGAGCCAATATTTGGCATGACAATTCAAAATGTCTCACTTTCAACATTTTATATGTTATCTATTTTTTATTGTGAATAAAATACAAGTTTATAAGATTTGTAAATTATTCCATTCCTTTTTTGCTCACAATTCATACAGTGTCCCAACTTTTTTGGAATCTGGTTTGTAAAAAATTTTTTGTATATATATATATATATATATATATTACATATACAAATATATTTTAAATGTTTACATTATTTTTCCAAACATATTTAAAATGTACATTTCTACAGTTCTGACAATAGACCTATTTTTTTCCACGTGAAATTTCATAAATTACCTGTTCCATAAACCTCCACTTCACACAGCGCGAGAGACTTCTGGATGCCAGGAATGTACATGTTCACATAACGACCTTCCATTCCACCGCAAGAGAAACTAACAGAACTGCCTGCTGGGGCAAGTGAAGTGACACCACATCTACAGAGAGAAAGAGAGAAACCATGACACAATCAGCTGACCTGCTCAAATCCAGTTCTCCTGACACATTCATAACTGTTTTCATTACTTCACCTGGGATTGTTGTTGCCATTGTTCTCCAGAGAGTTTCCGATGCGGATCTCTACTCCAGCTGTTGTCTCCAAATAGCCGTCGGCTCTGTTGGTGACGGTCACTTTGTAAATATAGTAAGAATCCAGCAGGTCCAGCCTCCACCACGGGTTGAGTTGATTTGGTGTGATGGAGCAGCTTGAGGCTAAACCTGGAGCGTATCTGATGCCGTCGATGGCGTTTGCAGCTCCATAGATATAATATGTGGATGACTGTACAGCCGTCCCTTTTAATGCCAAATTCTCTAAAAACATTTAAAGAGACAGAGGATCAAGGCTCAATTGTGTGAAGTTCCAGTACATTCCATTTGGGGAAAAATATTAAATTCCAGTCCAAAACACTCAGTTACATTTACTACTACATTAAAATGTAAAGTTAATATTTTTAATGGATCTGCGCTTACATGAACTAACTACGAGCAGTTGTATTTCATGAACCAACATTAACAAAGATCAATAAATACTATAAGTTGTGTATAGGTTAATGTTAGTTAATGCATGTTAACTAATGGGACATTAGTTACTACTTTTTACCTTTCAAGTTTACTGAACTCCCCTGAATGGAAAAGACACCTGTTACAAAAACAAAATATTTCCATTGCTTTCTGGGATGTGGATCAAGTTTATGTTGCATTTGATTCTTTAAAAATGTTTATAAAGAATAGCTAAACTGCATCTATAATTGTACATCATCAGACTGATGTGTGTCATTTTTTTACTCACCCAAAAGTAAGAACAGATAAGAGAGTTCCTCCATCTTGTTTGTTAAAGATCATTAACCAGATACCTGTGATGGTCAGATATGACAAGGGCATCCATCCCTGCTTTTATCTGTGTTTTTCTTAGCAGCTTGAGTCTCCATTCTTGCTGAATATATTTCACACATCACAGGACCTCCAGAATTGATTTTCTTAGGGCATCTCTCAGGTGAAGTCTGATTTACTAAACAAATCTGGCAAAATGCAAATGAAGATTTTTTTTCTTAATTAATAAATAAATAAAAATAAATGACTGGTACTTAAGGTTCATTTTCATACAG
Organism: Carassius gibelio; assembly: GCF_023724105.1. Lineage (NCBI taxonomy): Eukaryota > Metazoa > Chordata > Actinopteri > Cypriniformes > Cyprinidae > Carassius > Carassius gibelio. The sequence continues at coordinate 40,274,788 of NC_068377.1, forward strand.
CTTTTCTTCATCTAAATGAATAATATACAAATTAAACATCCTCATGCTTGGAAAGTTTCACCTCTCCATGAGTTTCATTATTAGTGTTAGTCAAAATAAGATCAGCTCCTAAAAGGAATCATCTAAAATAAGTTGAATCAGCATAATCAAATTGTGTTGTCCAATGTGAGGCAGTATTCTTCTTGAGCATCTTTTATCATTCAAGAAATTTATTCTGAATAAGCAAAAAACGATTGTTGTAAAGTATCATAAAATCACTATGTGGAACATCTGAATGAAAGGTACGCATACAGTAAACATGGACAGTAAATTATACAATGTGGAGGGAAATTATTTTTGAAAATTTATTTGTAGGAAATTTTTTTTTTTTTCAATAATTCCATAAAAAGATAATTTTGTTGTAGCTTTAACTTGTCGTTTAGTGTGATGGTTAAAATACCCTGACAAATCCAAAAATTATCAACAACATCTGGATAAATGCAATGTAGATCAACATTTGTTTACACTAACCAATTATTCTCCTTTCATGTTTTGTCCATTTTAAACCCCTTTTTATTGCTTTCTCAGGTTGTGTCCAGAAGATTGTGTTTTGGTCTCTGGTGGAAAACTGTTCAGTCACTGAAGATTCACTGAAAAAAGAGGGATTGCAAAGGTAAACTCAAGATTTTCACTGATCTGACATGGAATAGTTAAAACTCAATACAAATGCATTACAATATGGATGGGCCAGTGGAAATTCTGGTAACTACACAAATCACCAGGAACATCGCGTGAAAGTACAGCTGTACAAAGTTGCTTTTGTTCTTCGTCTAGTGATGAAATCTGGACAAATACTTTAAATCTCTTCATGTACTGTATGTTAATTATACCAGCTTATCCAGATGAACTCACAGACATTTAGTTTATCTCTCCTGATTTCCACTCCATCAGTCTGATCACTGATCATTTCCATGTTGTTTTGTGTCTATTTGAATGATCTCAAGAAGGATGTAAATCTGGAGCTCCACAGAAGTCCATCATCTGCTCAAAGCTCAAAAAAAGAGCCATCACTGCATACAATGTACATTTTGGGCTGTTTTGCCTCACACGCAGACATAAGGAACACTGTAAGCTATTAGTGTTCAGAAAGACACTTTTTCGTGACATGGATCAACTGGAATGTTTTCCTTCAACAATATTTTCCTTCACATAGCTGACATCTTCTTTTGTGAGGTCAAGCACCCAACATTCAAAATATGTTTAGGCTTAAATTGAAAATGTATGTACACAGATTTTTTTCTTTTCTTAAGGGGACATCAGATGCCCATTTTCCACAAGATTATATGATTCTTCATGAAATGTCTTCAACAAACTTTGGTTAAAATTCTTCAAAGGCTGTGTAAATCCTTTTTACCTTGTCAAAAACAGCTCTGTTCACAGAGTTCAAATGTATGAGACTGAAACAAAATATTTAATCAAAGTTAATACTATTAAAGAAATCTGATCTGTTCAGTGGTGGAGCCGGCATGTTTTCATAGGGGTGGCCAGAGAGGGGCCAGCAAACAGCCTGAGGTGTCACTGGCACAGAAATGGAAGCTTTAGCCTAAGTTCTGCCAGGAAGACTCGATCACTTCGTCACTAATTACCTTCATTATCCAATCACGTCTTTATACTCCTGTATAAAAGATCGTACTTACACATGTTTGAGTTCGCAGATGCCGACGCGACAACAACCTCCACCCTCCCCACCACCACCAGGATGGTCCTGTCCTTACCTTCCAGGGGGGTCGGCTGCGCCCCTGCCTTCGTCTTCAGGCCGGAAATGCAGATTCGTTACCCTCGGATTACGAACCATGGACGGGGCCTTCCGCCAAAGAAATTTATAATTGTGTTTGCTGAGCTGTCAATAAATGTATGCTTCGTATATCATTTTATCTCCAGAGTCTTTCTGGTAGAAATCTTCATTATTTCAATATAAAATCTGTTTGATTATTTGATTATAATGTACTGGACTGTACACAACTGAGTACAATTAATTTCTACAACATTTTGGGAAATAGATCAAGTAATAATGAGCGAATATAAATTTTTTTTGTATTATTCCTTCCTTCTCAAAACTCCCAAATGCTTGTTGTCCAACATTGCATACTCATGGATGAAGCATGCAGATGGTGATAAAAATGTGAAAAAGGCTGGAAGTCAACAGTAGACATAAATGCCAGAATATAAAATGTGTTTAATTAATGCATTTAAATGGCATTTTTGCATATGTTATATTATAATGACACTGTATTTGCGCATTAAATTGCAAATAAAAACAATGCATATCAACTTGTGCCTTATATTGAGATATCGAACTGCAGAATATATTTTAGTACATGCATTTGAGAGACATTCTTATGCGCTGTGTATACATGCACAATTTACAGCTTTAACCAACTTTTTGATGATTTCATGACTTAGCTGAAGACAGAACTTGGTATGTATGCTCATAGTTTCTTATGCGGGTTATTTATGATGAAGTGATATAGAGAGTGCACCTCACATTTGCGTACTGTTGAAGAGTGTTTGCCGTGAGCACAGTAAAATGGCTGATGTGAATGTTTTACTGACATTTATTCTAACAACATCATTACACCACAGTTCACAGTCGTTCTACTGAAACTTATTTGGCTGCTTTAGCTTTTTAACACTCGTTTGACTTGCACCTGATGCTGAAGTGAAGCTGAAGTGCGCTTCTGAAAATTCTCCCGTTTGATGTGGTCATAAAGAGATATGGCAGTTCCGCATCTTAAAGCGATAGTTCACTTTCAAATAAAAATTTGGTATGTTTTAGCTTACCAAGATGTAGGTGTCGTTGTTTCCTCAGTAGTTTCCATTTTGATATTTTTAGGTCAAACTGTTCTTGTCTGTGACTCATATAATGGAGGTCTATGGTGACCACCTCAAAGAGCATGTACAGAGGAGTCTAAATTTAACAATTCCCTACTCATTGTTTACTGTTTACCACACGATACGCCACCAATTTGCACTGTCTGAAATATAATACAGTAATTGTAATTAATTAATTTGTTTATAATGCACCCTATATTTGTTGCAATTATAATAAAAATACAACACATTACTCACTCTATTGACAGCGTGCCATTAGGTCCCTCTGGCCTTGGACGTCGCCTCCAGTTTATACATGGCAAACTAAACACAACGTGCGAAATGCTGCATCTCAACAGCGGAGAATCAGAATCAGAATGAGCTTTATTGCCAGGTATGTTTACACATACGAGGAATTTGTTTTCGTGACAGAAGCTCCACAGTACAACAGAATGAGCGCGACAGAACATACAACACATAATAAAAGAATAAAAAATACAAATAAGTAGATAGTGAATGACAATATACAAATTGACAATTGTAGGCAGGTATATTACAAAATGCAGTTATGTATGTACATATATATTATGTGCAAAATTTAAGTGTATACTAAGTATGTGTGTTAGATAAATAAAGTGTATGTGTATATAAATATAAAGTGTAGTGTGTTCGCCGTTATTATCAGCTGTTCATAAGATGGATTGCCTGGGGGAAGAAACTGGTCCTGTGTCTGGTCGTTCTAGTGCTCAGTGCTCTGTAGCATCGACCAGATGGAAACAGTTCAAAGAGGGAGTGTGCTGGATGTGAGGGGTCCAAAGTGATTTTGACAGCCCTTTTTCTCACTCTGGATAAGTACAGTTCTTGAATAGATGGGAGGGTTGTACCGATGATTCGCTCAGCAGTCCGGACTACTCTCTGTAGTCTTCTGAGGTCAGATTTAGAAGCTGAGCTGAACCAGACAGTTACTGAAGTGCAGAGGATGGATTCGATGATGGTGGAGTAGAACTGTTTCAGCAGCTCTTGTGGCAGGTTAAACTTCCTCAGCTGGCGAAGGAAGTACAACCTCTGCTGGGCCTTTTTCACAATGGAGTCAATGTGAATGTCCCACTTCAGGTCCTGAGAGATAGTGGTGCCCAGGAACCTGAATGACTCCACTGCAGTCACAGTGCTGTTCATGATGGTGAGTGGGGGGAGTGCAGGGGGGTTTCTCCTGAAGTCCACGATCATCTCCACTGTTTTGAGCATGTTAAGCTCCAGGTTGTTGAGAGTGCACCAGACAGCCAGCTCTTTTACCTCCTGTCTGTAAGCAGACTCGTCACCGTCCTGAATGAGGCCGATGAGTGTGGTGTCGTCTGCAAACTTCAGGAGCTTGACAGAGGGGTCCTTAGATGTGCAATCATTAGTGTACAGGGAGAAGAGCAGTGGGGAGAGAACACAGTCCTGGGGAGCTCCGGTGCTGATTGTACAGGTGCTGGATGTGTATTTTCCCAACCTCACTAGCTGCTGCCTGTCTGTCAGGAAGCTGTTGATCCACTGACAGATGGAGGTGGGCATGGAGAACTGATTTAGTTTGGGCAGGAGGAGGTTTGGGATGATCGTGTTGAAGGCCGAGCTGAAGTCCACAAACAGGAACCTCACATAAGTCCCCGGTCTGTCTAGGTGTTGCAAAACATAATGCAGTCCGATGTTTACTGCATAGTCCACAGACCTGTTTGCTCTGTAGGCAAACTGAAGAGGATCCAGCAAGGGCCCAGTGATGTCCTTCAGGTGGCCCAGCACCAGTTTCTCAAATGACCTCATGACTACAGACGTTAAAGCCACAGGCCTGTAGTCATTTAGTCCTGTAATTTTGGTTTTCTTAGGTATGGGGATGATGGTGGAGCGTTTGAAGCATGAAGGGACTTCGCACAGCTCCAGCGATCTGTTGAAAATCCGTGTGAAGATGGGGGCCAGCTGGTCAGCACAGGATTTTAGACAGGCTGGTGTAACACAATCTGGGCCTGGTGCTTTTTTCCTTTTCTGCTTCCAGAAGACCTGGCGCACCGCATCCTCGCTGATCTGAATTGCAGGTGTGGGGGAGAGGGGGGATGCAGGAGGTGAGAATGGTGAGAGTGCTTGATTGGAGAGGTGTTCAGGATGGGTTGCAGGAGCTCTTAATGGTGTGAACGTTTGTTTGGAGAGGCATTCAGGGCTGGATGCAGGAGTTGTGAATGGTGTGAATGGTTTTGTGGGGAGGCGTTCAGGGCAGGTGATGGGTGTTCTTCTTTCAAACCTGCAGTAAAACTCGTTCAGATCGTCTGCCAGTCGTTGATTCTCCACAGTGCTGGGGGGTGGTGTCTTGTAATTGGTGATCTTCTTTAGACTTTTCCACACTGATGCTGAGTCGTTGGAAGTGAACTGAGTCCTTATTTTTTCAGAATAGTTCTCTTTGCCACTTTGATCTCTTTTTCCAGTGTGTATTTAGCCTGTTTATACAAGACATTGTCCCCCTTCACGTAAGCATCTTCTTTGGCCTGACGGAGCTGTCTGAGTTTTGCAGTGAACCACGGTTTGTCATTATTTTAAATTAGTTGAGTCTTTGTAGGAATACATATATCCTCACAGAAACTGATATATGATGTTACAGTCTCTGTGAGTTCATCCAGATCGGTGGCAGCAGCTTCAAAAACACTCCAATCAGTGATGTCAAAACAAGATTGTAAATCCTGCTCTGCTTCATTAGTCCATCTTTTTACAGTCCTTGATACAGGTTTAGCTGATTTTAGTTTCTGCCTGTAGGACGGTATAAGATGAACCAGAAGGTGATCAGAACGTCCCAAAGCTGCTCGTGGAACAGAGTGAAATGCATCCTTTATTGTGGTGTAACAGTGATCCAATATATTACTGTCTCTTGTGGGACATGTAACATGCTGTCTGTATTTTGGCAGTTCACAGGAGAGATTGGCTTTATTAAAGTCCCCGAGAATGATTAAAACAGAGTCCGGGTGATGTAGTTCTGTCTCTGTGATCTGATCAGCGAGTTTCTGTAAAGCTGAGCTCACATGAGCTTGCGGAGGGATGTAAACACTGACCAGAATGAAGGAGTGAAACTCCCGCGGCGAATAGAACGGCTTGCAGTTAATGAAGAGTGTTTCGAGATTTGAGCAGCACGTCTTCTTTAACACAGTTACATCTGTACACCACCGTTCATTGATGTAAAAGCATGTCCCGCCGCCACGCGATTTCCCCGTTGATTCTGCGTCTGTTCCGCTCTAAATAGCTGAAAGTCCGGCAGATGGAGCGCGCTGTCCGGTATGGTGTCATTCAGCCAGGTTTCCGTGAAACACAGAGCAGCAGAGTGTGAGAAATCCTTATTTGTCCGAGAAAGCAGAAGGAGTACGTCCGTTTTGTTGGGTAGAGAGCGGAGATTTGCCAGATGGATGCTAGGCAACGGCGTTCGAAATCCGCGCTTCCTGAGTCTGAAGAGCGCTCCCGCTCGCTTCCCCCATCTGCGCGTCCTGAATCGCTTGATCAGCGCCGCCGCTCCTCCGATAACAATGTTCACTAAAACGTCTGAATAATTGAAATCCGGAAAAACATCTTGTGGTGCGTTCTGCCGAATGTTCAGCAGTTCATCCCTGGTGAAACTGATGGCAGGAATATAACTAAAGACAGGACAAACTAACAAAAACACAAAAACATATGCGGAGTACGTCACGGAGGCAGCCATCCTGTATCGGCGCCACACACACAACGCCTGTGTGGCACCTGAAAACTCAGGATCTTTAGTCAGACAGCTGTGTGATGCGATAATGTCAATGTCCTCGTCATCGTCTTGTAGATGTGGCATTGCTATGTTCCATTCGTGACAACCTATGCTCTCCACTTCTGTTGGCATCTCACAACACTTGCTACTAAAACACCACCAATTTTGAAGAGATCTCTGTCTCTCTGAGGCTTGAAGACATGCTGCTGCAGCGGATCGCTCCTGAGTACTTGATCTGTGTATTCTGGTTCAATAAATATGGTTGTGAAAAAAATTAAACGTTGTCTGTTGATATATTGCAATCGTCTTCCATTGCAATTTCCTGTACGTCTAAATATGTTTAGATCTTCACAGTGAAAGGTAACACTTTCGAAATCTCTGTATAACCTATAGACAGTAAGTATAAACAATGAGTGATGTACACGCACAAGAGATCACTTCTGGCGCTTTCCGCGCTTGCACAGACTAAGCCAGAACGTGCGCACACATCACATCAGGAAGCACTCGCGCACTCAGATCAGTTTGATGTGGTTGTGTACAAGAGTTAAAACCTCCATTGTATGAGTCACAGACAAGAATGGTTTGACCTAAAAATATAAAAATGGGAAATACTGAGGAAACAAAGAAACCTACATCTTGGATGCCCTTGAAGTAAGCTAAAACTTATCAAAATTTAATATGAAAGTGAACCATCCTTTTAATAAATGAATTTCTTGTCAAGAAAAAAAGGGTCAAAAACTACAGTTTTGAGTGTGGGGTAGCCAAGCTTTCGCCAGTAGTGGCCACGGCCAGCCCTGGCTCTGCCCCTGGATCTGTTTCATTTAGTGTATGTATGACTGACAAATATGCCTCATATTAAGTTTATTAAACTGTCTAATCCAAATGGATGGAAATGTTAAATGCAATTCATTACATTAATCTTCAGTGCAATTTAATTAACATTTTATTTGGTTTTGCTGTTGTATACACTTCTGTTGTTGTTGTTTTTTCCTCATTTAAAAATATAATTATATTCTAATCCTGTTCTGAATTTATTCATTTTTTTAATGATAATGATGAAAATGAAAACGAAAACAGTGCTGATAAGTTTAATTTGGAGGATGAAATAATTTCATCCTCCAAATCGAAGGGTTGTGAGTTCGAGTCTCGGGCCGGCAGGAATTGTGGGTGGGGGGAGTGCATGTACAGTGCTCTCTCCACCCTCAATACCACGACTTAGGTGTCCTTGAGCAAGGCATCGAACCCCCAACTGCTCCCCGGGCGCCGCAGCATAAATGGCTGCCCACTGCTACGGGTGTGTGTGTTCACAGTGTGTGTGTGTGTGTTCACTGCTGTGTGTGTGTGCACGTTGGATGGGTTAAATGCAGAGCACAAATTCTGAGTATGGGTCACCATACTTGGCTGACTGTCACGTCACTTAAGACACTCCACATTTTTTTTATAAATACTGTAATAATAAAAATTTGAAAAATAATAGTTTTTAGTCTATTAAAGATATATAAATAATATAGATAATATAAAGACAACAGCCCTCGATGCACTTTAAACTTTTCTCATTAAAGCAGCAAGAACGAAAGACAACAGGCCCATTTGTTTTTATTGCTGTGTGTAGAACGATAGCTGCATTATATTTAATAAATATTTAATTTTAATGAAATTTAAATTCGTCCCCCGTACTTTATTAAGGTAGGTGTGTTCAAGTAGAGGTAAAACTCTAGAGCTAAAAACCTCTATGCTAGAGGGTGCTCTTGCGCAACAAACCAAAACAGACCCGTAGAAGTAATAACTTATAGAGACAGATCAACACGTGTCATAATTTGAGAACCACACCCACCGGGGGAAAAACAATCCAACGCTCTTTATTGACTTTGTATTGTGGGAAGCCGTCTCCTTGACATTTCTGACTTATAAAAAAAAAAAAACAGAACGATGTCTAAAAGCTGCTATTTGACAAGATGTACAGTAAACAAGCTAAAAAAATGTTTTTATAAGCGGTGGACCCAAAAAACTAGCATTCAAGGACACAAAAGTAGAGCACAATGTGCCTTGTAGGTAAGTAATAATATATTGTAATTAATACGGAACTTAATAGGTAGTCAGTTCAGAGACTGTAAAATTGGGGAAATATGATCATATTTTCTTGACCTGGTAAGGAGTGTAGTTGCTGTATTTTGTATAACCTGCAGCTTGTTCATTGAAGATGCAGGACACACACCTAGCAGTGCATTACAATAGTCCAGTCTAGAGGTCATGAATGCATGAACTAGCTTTTCTGCATCAAAACAGGTAACATGTTATTTAGCTTGACAGTGTTTCTAAGATGGAAGATTGCTGTTTTTGTAACATGTAACATTATTTTGAAAAGACAAGTTGCTTGTCTAATATAACACCCAGATTTTTGACTGTAGTGGAAGTATTGGTACATCCGTCTAGTTGCATACCGTAATCCAAGAGATTCTGTGGACTGCTTTTTGGTCTAATAAGTAATTTCTCTGTCTTATCCGAATTCAATTGGAGAAAATTATTGGTCATCCTTTTTTTTTTTTTTTAACACACTCTGTTAGCTTAGATAATTTAGAACTTCCATCTGGTCTTGTTGTCTAGTCTCTGTATCCCTGGGTGTCCACTAGTGGGCTCACTTCCCCTTAGGCACTTCACCATAGGCACTAGAATTCCACTAGTCTTGTCCGTTCATCACAGTAATTGCACTCCTCCCAATTGCACCAGGTGCATTCACATAATTGTCATCAGCCTCCCTATATTTACCAGTCTTTTCATGTTGTCTGTATGGAGTCCTTACCTTTCATGTTCTCAGTCTTCTCGTCCTACAAGATTTTTCAGTGTCTTCTCGTCCTCCCGTTCCCTTTCCTGTTCCTTCCTTTGTTTGTTTGTTTTGGACTGCTTTTTTGGTTTTGACCTTGGCTTGTGTTTACGACGAATTGTATTACCCCTAAATAAATCATACCTGCTATTGGATCTATCTCTCTCCTCTGTCTCACTGGAACACAATCGTCACACATATATAGTTATCATCAGCATAATAAAGGAACCTAATTCCGTATTTTCTAATAACATAACCAAGGGGTAACATGCATAATGAAAATATCCGAGGACCTAGGACAGATCCTTGTGGTTTACTTGTGATAATTGAGATGAAGCAAGTCATTTGTAATTTTAACAAGTGCAGTTTCTGTGCTATGGTGGGGCCTGACTGAAATTCTTCAAAGAGATTTATTTTTTTTGCAAGAAGGAGCACAATTGTGCAGACACAACTTATTCTAAAATAAATGGTACATAAATGGTAGATTTGAAATGGGTCTGTAATTGCCAGTTCATTAGGATCTAGTTGTTGTTTTTCAGTAAGACCTACAGATAGTTAATAATATTGAGAAGCATTTCTTCTGCTACAGGTAACAACTCTTGCAGTAAAGTTGTGGGTATACGATCTAATAGGCATGTTGATGGTTAAGATGCAGTGATAGGTTAAATTAGATCTTCCTCTCCTATATTTGTAAAGCACTGCAGTTTTTCTTTGGGTGTGATGAATAAATCTGAAGTACTAGATGCTGTAGAATAAACTATTTATATAATGCAGTACTGTTTGAATTATCATTTTGTAGCCTATAGAAACTATCACATATATTTCCTGCCTTATTCTGTGATGAAAATGGGCAAAAGATTTTCCTTTATAAACTAATCATAAAATTGTATTTAGGAGCTAGGGTTGCCCTCAACTAAGGTTTTCCTTTTGGTTGATTTGTAGTCGATCATGAGATGCAGTAGTCAACTATTCGCATGTTTGTTAATAAACCATTTAAAGTTCCTATGACATGAAAATGTCACGTTCTGAGGTTTTTTAACATTAATATGAGTTCTACCAGAAAGACTCGGGAGATAAAAAACATACATTTATTGACAACTCAGCAAGCATAATTATAAATTTCTTTGGCGGAAGGCCCCGTCCATGGTTCGTAATCCGAGGGTAGCGGACCTGCATTTCCTGGCTGAAGAAGAAGGCAGGGGCGCAGCCGACCCCCCTGGAAGGTAAGGACAGGACCATCCTGGTGGTGGTGGGGAGGGTGGAGGTTGTTATCACGTCGGCATCTCTGAACTCAAACATGTGTAAGTACGATCTTTTATACCAAAGTATAAAGACGTGATTGGATAATGATTAAGGTAATTAGTGAAGAAGTAACTGAGTCTTCCTGGCAGAACTTAGGCTAAAGCTTTCATTTCCCCAAGCCTGTATATGGTCCCCAAGTTTCTAGAAATTTTAATCGGTGTAAATCACGATTTTGCTATCTTTCTCTGCCTTTGAGTAAATGGAAGCTCAAACGGGCTGAACTGGAATCTCCTCCTTGTGACGTTGTAAGGAGAATTGTTACCTCCCCTTTCTCTGCTTTGCCCGCCCAAATATTTACATATAATTCAGTCGCAATGTCAGCACAGGCGTTACAAACATACTTTTATGATATGTATTCGACAGCACCGCCACAAACAGTGAGTAACAGTGTTCATTAATTCCTGATCTGTGATTGGTGATTTCTGATGTGTAGCTTATTATTCAAGTTCACACAGACTTTCTTTCTAAATCGTTTAATACTGTTTATGCATCAGTGAATCAAGCCAGTGACTAAACGATCAACTTCACGTTGTTTCTCTTAGTAGCATGAAACAAATGTGTTATTTAAATTGTGATTGAACTACAGAGAGCGATCAAAGAACGCTCCCTTTTTTTCGGAGCTGTCAATCACACATCACGAGTATATCTGCACTCTTGCCCAAACTGCCGTTACAATGAATGACGCTGTTATGCTGCACAACAAAGCTCTTACTGTATTCGTGTGGTGTATTCATGTGGTTGCTGTTAGTTTAGGTGAAAGCATTTTGTGAGAGAAAACGTGTTGCAATAATGACGAGATCACTGCATTCACGCGATAAACAGACTCTGTCTACTCAATGCTCATCACTGCAGCCTTTCATGTGACTGGAAAAGATCGAAAAATAATTATATAATCAACGCTTCCACGATTCGTTTAATCTCAACAGTTGTAATAGTAAAAAAAAATAAATAAAAATATATGTCATGTAATATGCATTTTGAATGCAAAGATGTCAGCCAATCACAACAGTTGTCGTTTACTCTGAGTCTCACAGCAGACACGCCCCTTCAAACAGAGCATTCAAGCCAGAGGGCTAATATCAGGATATAAAATTCCTTTTTATTTCTAAATTTTAAATGTATAAATCATACTAACAATAAAAGTACACCTAAGGAAACATTAAAAAGCATTTAAAGAAAAGGAAATAATCCATGTCATGGGGCCTTTAAATCATTATAATGAGCCTTTAATTGCATACATAGCCTAATAAACGCTCAAGCAAACACATAAAGCTTGCTACAGCACACTGGCAGAAGAAATTATTATGAATGTGACAGGAAAGGAGGATGCATTAACATTTTAGTAATTTGATAAACTAGTGTTTCTTTGTTTTCGGAAGTCGGTGACACTGAATCCGCGGTATAGGGGATATGCCTGTATACATGTTTCATACATAATCTGAGAATTTTGCTTTCCATTGAATTGGTTCATTTGAAAATATACATTTCACTCTCTATAGATATATATGTTATTGTCTGTAATGCAAAGATATACAGAGAGTTTTGCGGTCAAGTTCACAGACCGAGACGGCAGAAAGTGCATCATGTTTACTTTCATTATTTTACAAAAGCATGGTATTGTGAGTGCACACAAATAAACCTAGAGTCTTTACAGATTTGAAAGATGTATTACTCTTATCTGTATGATCAAAAATAAGGGATTATTTTATGAGCAAGTCAAGTCAAGTTTGCTTTATTGTCAAATTTCCATGTGTACAGTACACATATACAGATAATTGAAATTGCATTACTATATATATAAAACACTACACATTTAAAAAAAAAATTCTATTCTATTTTGTTTTATTTATTTTGTTTTGTATTAATTGTGTAAAAATTATATGTATCTTATTTTCAAAGTTCTCTGTGTTTACTTATTTAATGGTAAAGTTATGTCCTAGTTAAATGTTTGGTGCATGTATGCAGTAGGCCAAGTGTGCGGTGCCGCTATTTGCGGTTTTGTTTTAACGGTTAATGTTTTATACTGCTAAAAAAATACAGAATGTTTTTGCTGTATGTAGTGCTTTGGTTTAGCATCGATTTCTTCATATTATTTCAATGAAATTAAATTAAAATTTGCTTTTCTGGATGTTATATTGAACAAATATTTATCCTGCCTACCTATTTGTGTAAATTTTTCACAAATTCTGAGATAAAGTCTATGGGGGTGGGCGGGAGTGGACACAAACATAGCAGGTGCGGGTGGGTGCAGGTTTAAGAAAACAGTCCCGTGCAGGGCTCTAGTGGGTTGAACACTTCCAGGACATGCTCAACCAACCAATGTCAGCAGAGCTTTTTGCCTTCAACCCACCCGCTCCTGACAAGGACCTGGCCGAGAATCTGGATGCCATCACAGCAACAGAGACGGCAACAGCGATCCGCCTGCTAAAGAATCACAATGTGCCAGGATTAGACATAATATCAGCTCAAATTCTAAAACATGGTACCCATGGCCACCCCATCATCAAAAAACTGACGACTCTCCTAAATACATGCTGTGCAACAGCTCAAGTCCCAGAGGATTGGCAAAGGAAAGTTATCATCAAACTCCCAAAGAAAGGAAATCTCGCTGATTGCAACTGGAGAGGGATCACGCTCCTATTCGTTCCTGGAAGGGTATTCTGCATCGTCCTTCTACGACACCTAAGAAAAGCAGTTGACAAGAAGCTTTGAGAAGAGCAAGCTGGATTCCGTTGTGGTCGATCCTGCAATGACCAAATCTATGGTGAGGATCCGAATGGCTGACAGACCTTGATTTTGCTGCTGACATCACCCTACTTGGAACATCAAGGAAGAACATACAAGAAATGAAAAAAAAGACTGGAACAAGAGGCAGCAAAGATAGGGATTCGCATAAGTACAACTAAAACCGAGGTTATGCAAGATGGATATCCAATCAACACCACCAAATATGCCCTTTTAAATATTAGACAAAAACAGATTGAGGAAAGCTTCAGCAGTCTTAAACAACACTTTCAACCAAGACCAAGGTGAATTCATTTAACAGTATCATCACCCCAACAGCATTCTATGCAGCAGAAACTTTGAAGATGTCTGCAAGAATTGCCCATAGACTTAATGTCTTCCAGCAGCGATGTCAGTGAAAAATTCTGGGTGTGTCGTACCGAGACCATATCAACAATGATGAGATTTATCGTTGAACTGACACTCGCCCACTCCAAGAAGTTATGATCAAACACAGATTAAGATTTGCTGGCCACATCTTTCGATGACTAACTTCTAGACTGCACTCAAAACTGCACTCATATGGAAACCACCCCACATCAAAATAAAAAAGGTAGACCAACTTGGTGTCTTACCTTTATTAAAGGTCTGAAATCCATCAACGTTTAATGGGATGAAGCTGAAAACATCAGTTTTATTAGTATGTACAAAATGTCAAATAAAATTCATTAATATAACTATACTATTGTGAAATATAAATGTAACTAAACTAGTTAATTTATAATATAAATTTAATAAAGATTGGTCGATATATGTTAGAATATACATTGCGGATCACAGCTCAAATGAATCTTCACACTGAACATTGTTCAATGAAAACAGGACTCTCCATGCAAATATCTCCTTTCTTTGATTTTTCAGTGTTGACAGGGATCATTAGCCTAACAAACGAATGAGCATGCAAACATGTGTTTGCCATTGTTACGACTGCAGTACAAACTCCACTGGTTAAGAAAACATCATCTGATCTGCTAAACAGCATTACATAAACCCAGAGCTCATTTGTCACTGTCTGCTTTACATGATATGAATGAACTAAATACATAAAGAGGAGAGTTCAGTCAGTAAAACTGTCATCCTGTCATCATTTACTCTGGACACCTCTGGAGAAAGAAGCATTATTAAATTATCAACACAGAATCATAATATTAAATAATAATAGTAGTAGTCCATATAACTCATGCACTATATTCCAGATCATCATATTCTTATGAGTGAAAAGATCTTAAATTGCATTCATATTCAGAGTTGTCCAGGAGTAGTGTTTGTCTCATCTGTATTTTCACCTGCTGCTCCAGATGTCCAGCAGTGGCCAGTGTCTCTCGACACACCTATAAACAGATATGCCACAGGTGCATCAACAGGACATTTTGTCCGAAGAGCAGTCCTGGGACATATTCAGTACGACAATGCAGCGCAGCATCTCGTTCCGCTTTCTCAGGGAACAAGGTTACAGTTAAGTTTCATCTACAGCGATATCATTGACTTGATTTCAAATAAAAACAGACACTATTTAAACTGAACAGAGATGACATAACTGAATTCAATGGGGACTGCCTTTAACTATCATTTTGCATTATTGAGACACTGTTTTCCAAATGAATGTTGTTCAGTGCTTTGACGCAATGTATTTTGTTTAAAGCACTATATAAATAAAGGTGATTGATTGATTGATTAAGTAACCGCGAACCTTCCCTTTCAAAAGCATAAGTCGATGCTGCGCTGCTCAGTGCATTGGGAACGAGAATACCCACGACGCCATGCTTTAAAAATGTCTGGACCCCTAAGGTTGTGCAGGTGTGCTATCAAACCACAAGAAGGCCTCAGACATTAGCTTTTGATGTTGACTCAAGGACACGAGAGCCCGGAGTAGTATGGACATCCAAACTATAAAATCTTATGAATGTGTGCGGAGAGGACCAACCTGCCGCATCACAAACCTGTTGTAAGGGGGCACCCCTTGCTAAAGTACTAGAGGAAGCGACCACCCTTGTGGAGTGAGCTCTAAGACCTATAGGTGAAGCTTGACCGTGCGCCTTATAAGCCAAAGCAATAGCATCCCTGACCCAGTAAGACATGGTCTGCCTGGTTGCAGCTGCTCCTCTGTTACCATCACAATAACAGCCGAACAGCTGCTCCGACTTACGCCACTGGCTAGTGCTGTGGACGTAATCCTGAGGAGCATGGACTGGACACAGTCTATAAGATTTCTCCTGCTCCGGCATTGTGAACGGCGGAGGCGAAGGCCTCTAGAATGCCTGGATGTACAGGCGAAAACGGAACCTTAGGCAGGTAATCAGGATGAGGATGCAAAATCACTTTTACCCTGCCTGGGGCAAAGTCTAAGCCTAATGGTGAGATAGACAGAGCCTGCATATCCCCATTTCTTTTCAAAGAAGTTATTGCCATGAGAAAAACATTTTTAAAGTCATAAGTTTATCAGACGCTGACTCTAAAGGTTCAAAGGGGGTTTCGACCAGACCCTCGAGAACTATAGCTAAGTCCCAAGAAGGGATCTTGGTTTTCACTGCAGGCCTCAGATGTCTGGCCCCACGAAGGAAGCGAGAGTGCAGAGGGTGTCTCCCGAGTGGCATCCTGTCAATCAAGGCATGGCAAGCCGAAATAGCGGCCACATAAACCTTAAGAGTAGCAGGCAGTAGCGGTTTTAGGCACGGGCGAACCGGGCAGCCGCCCGGGGCGTCATTTTTTCTTGACACATTGGGGGCGGCAGCACGGGCAGATAAACAAAAAATCCTCTGTGTCGCGAAGCGGTTTTTCGTCATTTATATCATTTCACTGTGTGTGGAATTGGCAAATTGGCGCTCCCTGCAGCTGCCGGCGCCCCTGCTTGCTGAAAATGTACACTGAAAATGCAAACAGAAGCTTTGTGTTGTGAGAGAAGTGTTGGGAGTGGGGCGAGAGGCGCGTGCGACATTTCACCTCTGGGTCTCTCTCAAATGGAACGGACAGGGCGGGGGTGGACGGGGACGGGGGATCCACACTAGTAATATAATTAATAATAGGCTAAAGTCAGTCACACACCTCGACTTTCTTCCAAATAACGCACATTTCATTCATAATGTTATGATACAGGCCTATAGTTCCTGCAAATGAAACTAGGTAATACAAAACGATTATGCGGTCATCAAGGTGAATTGGTTTAGTCTTGACTTCTGGTCCTGAGTGACAATTGGGGGGATGGGAAATCTGTTGATTGTCGAGTGCCAAATAAACAGAGATGGAGAAGAAAAGGTTAAAGCCAGGTGCCCAATTTCGAAAAAAAAGAAAAGAAGAGGAGAAACGAGCAAAAGATAAAGGTATGCAACTATTGTCTCTGTATGATTACAGTATCCATTTCATGAATGAAGGGCTAATGTTAATTGGTGGTGTGTATAACTCTTTGTTAACCTTTTTGCTATGATGCTTGCTATGCTTATACAACAATAATTTGGTTTCAACTCAATCACCAGATCTAATTTATAATATTGTGCTTTGCAATAAAACTGTTAAAAGTTCAGTTATCATTTCCATCAGTTGGTTTAACGTTAGGCCCTGTAAATAACCAACGGCATTTTATTTGCTACACAGTATGCTAAGTATAGTTTCCTAAGTATAGTTTTAAAATTAATAACTAAAAGTGTGTCATGCGTATAATTTGAGGCAGTAACCTAATGGCACCTCCATGAAAGTTAGATTGATATACAAATTTTGGTTGAAAAATATCCTGAAACCCCTATACATATAATTTAAAGTCAATTTATTTTTTTAAACAACTGAGTCCCAGTGACCATAGCATAACGTGAATAAAATATAATTTTTCAATGTATTTTTTTTTTACTATTTGTTTCTATGCTCTAAACAATGTGATGACATGGGGGAAAATAAATGTTTTTTTCCGGGTCTAGGAGGATATAGCGTGTAATGACAGCCAGTTAGTGTGTAAGAGCATGTTTATGTAACCCTTCTATTATGTTTTGAGTCAATTTGACCCCAGGCTGTTTTAGCTTTATAAAACATTATCCTATGGTCTTTTGATTTCAAATGCAGTTAAATTGCAATTTCAGGGGCACTTCAAAAATATTTTGGAGCGTCCTCTGCCACTGGTCAGGATGAGCCAACCACCTCCTCCGCTACACATATGTCTCCACAAATATCTGATATTGAGGATGAAGACCTCTTTGCCTCTACTTCTACCCATGAGCTTTCAGGTGTGCATATCGTGTGTGTGTGTGTGTGTATGTGTGTGTGTGTGTGTGTGGGCTACAAGACAACTGCAATTTAATGTTATTTTAATATTTCTGATAATTTATGTGTAGGACTGTGTTTTTTTCACTGCTATGTGTTTTGAGTAATATGCCAATATGCTGTCTGATAGAAATGCCTGGAGCTGAACCCCCACTGAGCCCCACTGGCCCTCACATCTGACTGACAGGATTCGGACTGAGCTGGTTCACAGAGGACCAAGTAAAGTGCCACCTGGCTTTGTTTTCCGTAGGAATGAGAGTAATGGGAGAAGTTGCCACCACTAATATTTTAAGAAGACATTAGTAAGTGGTGAAAAGATGGCAAGAAGTTGGCTGATTTCTTCAATTAAGAACAACAGCCTCTTTTGCTTCTGCTGCAAATTGTTTTCCAAGAGGAACATCAATTTAACAAGTGCAGGAATGGCAAATTGGAAACATGCATGCAATGATCTCACATCATATGAAAACAGTTGTTATAATAAAATATTGCTGTTTGTGCAGAACTTGTGCAGAACTTTGTTTGCTATTTTGTGTGTGTGTGTGGGGGGGGGGGGGGGCTCGAAAGGGGTCTCGCCCAGGGTGTATTTCAATGTAGAACCGCCACTGGTAGCAGGGCATGTGCCTGTTGACAATTTCTCTTGCATGAAGTCCAAAACTGAAGCAATATGGCAGTTGACTGGATCAACATTGTGTAACGCACACCACCTGTCAAAGACAACCCATTTACTGGCATAACTCTGTCTGGTGGAGGGAGCCCTAGCACTAAGAATGGTATCAATAACCAGGCAAAAGCCCTGTGTTCCTCAGTTGGTACCCTTCAGGGGCCAAACGTGAAGATTCCACAGGTAGGGCCTAGGATGGAATATCGTGCCCCCTTCCTGAGACAGAAGGTCCCTAACTGTCTTTAATGCATTCTGTTGTCATTTGTCTCAGGTCTCACCTTTGAATGTGGAGAATCCTACATGAAAACTAAAAAAGATTTATTTTAAACAGTTTTTACAGATACTTAACATTTCAACACATTTGTATCAGTAAGATATTTGTAATCACAAACCATCAGACACATCTGGTAGGGTTGATAAACTGGACATGGATAATTTGAATGATTTCTTCTATGAATTATTTGATCAAATCTTAGTAAAATAAACCTAAATAGATCAGTTGTTTTTATTTTAATGGAAGATACATTTTTTTCATTTAAAAAGTATGATTAATAATCGAGCATCGCGTTAGTTCAGTCAGGTCACATGAGTCACGCTTGCATCAGCTGACAGTCAGCTGTTCCTGACGTGTACTAATCCAGTCTTGACACCTATCTCCTGCGGTCTATTTAAATTCCCATTATTCAGTGTCTCTCCATCGCATTGCTGCTTGCAATTAACTGATTGCATCGCTGCTTGCAAATCAAACTGTTGCAGTTTGTTTCAAAACATCTGAAATCCGCGTCTAAGATAAGTGAATGCTTTTTAATCCATATCGCTGTGTATGTTGCCTGGTTCTTAACATGGTTTTGCATCGGTTGCAGGAATGAATATTAAGCATATTTGCAGCAACATTTATACATCTGTGTTCATACACCTGGAGCAATACGCAGCTAGAGCATGCAATCGCTCTAAGGACACGCCGATTAAGCCATGAGAACAGGGTTAAACAGACCAGCATTCTTGTGTAAGCGTTTCAACAGGGGTTCGCTGTATTTAGCGGCAAAATATCAATGTCACTGGTGTTTATTTCTAAGGTTGAGGTCACATTAACTGTGTTTCAGATGCACGCAGCTTCAAAAGCAGGCATTTATCGCTCTATGGCTTCTATACATAGGGTTATAAGAACGTGACAAAAATAGCCAAGTTTACATGTATTTTATTTCTTCATCCAGATCTAAAGATTCGGTGGACCTCATGAGACGTTATCTAATCTGATGTGGTGTTTACATGTGCTCATGCTTAGATTTTGGGACATAAGTGGCTACGATGACATGCAAATTATCAGAGAAAAAAAAAAAAACTATTTGCATTCATATTTATAAAGCTGCTCGCACTTGCTTGGAATTAGCAGACTAATATTGAAACCGTAGTGTTCATTTGTGTGCTCAGTGTGTAAGTGACCATGTTCAGTTCACATGACCAATGCCGTCTTCTGTCGTACCACTGGTGTGGTCGGGTCATTAAGTGTATACCCACTTGTTTTGTTGCTTGCAAAATCTGTAATTTACTATCAGGAAGCGTTCCCTTTAAAGTTGTACCATACAGTTGAGAAACTAATGGTTCTTTGTTGTAATTGGTGCATTATCAGTTCTGTCATCTTACATTATGACAGTATTACATCATATACTGAGTGCGCGTGTCCTACAGCGAGACAACTCCGCTCAAATGCCATCGGGTGCACCGGGACATTTCTGGTCCGGTTGAGTGAGCGCTGATCGCCGAAGCGAGGGAGTTCTCCCCCACTTTAGGCACCGTTTCTAAATTACACTAAACTCGAAAAAAAAGTGTGAGGCGGAGCCACGCACGGCATCCGCCAGCTGAATGCAAGAGCAGAGTCTTCCGCGCAGCGCTGCGTTTGCGCAACAATGTAAAGTGACAAACCGCTTCAGCCATTCAGATGTTACACAGAATTATTGATACTGTCCTGTGACGCATGAGAACATTAAAGGTTCTGTAATGTTGCTGGCTGAAAACATCCAGAATAATGTTAATGGCATGAAGAGGGAAAACTGGGAAACACAAAGGCATGTCAATACAGCAAGGGGAAATAACTGCCTAAGACCTTCTTTAATGCAGCTCTGAAATGAATTGTATTATATATATATATATATATATATATATATATATATATATATATATATATATATAAAGGGTAATTTTTTATGGTAAAATACATTATTCTCTCCAAGTTTTGTTAAAACATGAATCACGAGGGGGCAGCCTATGAATGCAGAGTGCTTGCAATGAGCTATCTTACAACATTTACAAATGGGTTTATGAATCTGTAATAATTCATACAATAACAAGCAAATTTTGGTCAAGTGTTTTCATTGAGCTATTCACTATCATAAGCTGCATACGAAAACTAAAAAATGCTGCCTTCGGAGTTCGCATTCCAAGGTAGGAAGGCTTCAAGGCACGTCCAAAATCAATGTCAGCTTCATTTCCTGTCTCCTGAGATGACTTCATCTGGCCGGTTTTGAAGGCAGCATAGATGTATCCTTCGCTGCCTTTGATATTCCACAATCCCATGCGTTCCATTCTGTGACAGTTAGCCAAAAAAGAAAGATGGCGTCTGTTGCGGTCGGTGGTTAGTTTGTGTGTAAATGTATGTTTCTGAACAACGTTTTCCACTTATGTAATTTCAAGCGAGAAATTAATATTGCAGTAATGAAATATCCAATTAGTTATAACCAAATCCTCTATATTTTGATGTAGATCATTAAACCATTACTCTGCCTCAGAAGCCTGTCCGAAATCCGTTGCATGAGGTGCCTTTGGGGAAAAAACGCTGCCTGCAAAGTCATTGAATGATTAGACAGCAGCCAGCAAGTCATCTGCCTAAGTTTTCAGATGCAGCCATAGTGTTGTTTCTAAACTGAAAAGCAGTTAATTGTGCTTCACTTATTACATCAGCTTCTGCTCTGGTCATGAGATTCCATTCTAATGTGTGTTATTGTAAAACTGGAGTTTTATTATCTTTGTCCACGATTTCCCAGTCTCCACTGTAATGTCAGTTTCTACTAATCACTGAATGCACAGCATTTCCTACATCACTTTCCCATTCTGATGACCGACTATTGATGCAATTACTTGAGTACAAGTAATCAGTTTAACATGTTTACATGGCTGGATTTCATTTAGTTGGTTCTAGAAGGTTATCCTACCTCTCAACAGATTACCATTTCGGTTTAGGCATTTTTATTCTGAGGGAAGTGTTTCTATGGTGAGCCAACTTATTGCAGAACATTCCTTAACAAGTGCTCTATGCATTTTGCCCTGCAGCCCCGCACTTTCGCCACAGAAGAATCCAAGGTAGCGTTCACGCTCACACTTTTATCGGGCAAGGCTGCCTTATGGGGAATGGCGGTGTGGGAGAATCAACATCCATGCTGTGCCTCGTTCCACCTCCTATCTGACGAGATGAAGAGAGTTTTCAACCGGGCCGCGACCGGCAGGGAGGCCGCCCATCGCCTCTCGGAACTCTGACAAGGACATTCATCTGTCACAGAATATTCCATCGAGTTCCGTACCCTGGCGGCCGCGTGCCAGTGGAATGAGGCGGCGCAGTGGGATAGATTCCTGCATGGGTTATCCGACCGTGTGCAGCAGGAAATCTACCTCCTCGAGCTGCCCCCTACCCTCAACGAACTCATCGACCTGGCGTTGCAGGTGGAGGCCAGGTTTAATCGCCTGGGCCGCCAACACAGTCCTTCCAGACTACACTTCTCTCCCAGTAGGGGGCGCTTGAGTCGAGAGAACACGGTCGGTTCTGTCGATGATCACGAGCCCATGCAGGTGGGTCGAGCTCGGCTATCCCGGAGGGAGAGGGAACGGCGGAGGTCCCAAGGACTATGTTTGTACTGTGGAGGCTCTGATCATAACAACTACTCTTGCCCGGTAAAAGAGTCAGCCCGATAGTAAACCTGAGGCTACTATCGGGTGGGATCTCCGCCGAGAAGTCCTCACCCACATCATCGACCCTCCTTCCGGTGAAACTGCGGTGGAAGAATCAACATCATGAATGCCAAGCTCTTCTGTACTCCGGAGCCGAAGGTAATTTCATTGATTCTTCACTTGCACATCACCTGAACATTCCTGTCCTTCCTGAGTCTCTCCCCATCCACCGCACTCAACGGCCAGGAACTGCCTCATGTCACCCACCATACTGAACCCATCACACTCATCACATCCAGCAACCATCAAGAAACTATATTCTTTTTTCTCATGGACTCCCCTGTTGCTCCCATTGTTTTAGGTCACCCCTGGTTGTTCAAACATAACCCACGAGTGGAATGGAGTTCGAACACTATCACATTGTGGAGTGAAAGTTGTCATGAGTCTTGTTTGGTTTCTGCCTGTCCTGTTGTTCCTGTGTCTGTCTTTCAGAAGGAGAAAGACTGTGCCATAGACTTAGTGTCAGGTAAATCTTCACCTAAAGGCAAGTTATACTCTCTTTCTATTTCTGAGAGGGAGGCCATGGAGAAATATATTTCTGATTCCCTAGACTCTGGGTTCATCCGTCCTTCCTCATCTCCAGTGGGGGCGGGGTTCTTTTTTGTGGGTAAGAAGGATGGCTCTCTGCGACCTTGTATTGATTACCGAGAGCTGAACAACATTACTATTAAGAATACTTATCCATTACCACTCATGTCTTCAGGTTTCGAGAAGTTGCAGGGAGCATCCGTATTCACAAAATTGGATTTACGTAACGCTTATCATTTGGTCCGCCTCACGCCATCAAGACCTGGATTCCTCACCTACACTCCATTACCGTCTGGGCTTCTCACCATCTATCATCTCCCTGGAGTGTTACCGCCTCATCGTCTTTGTGTGTCTTTGTACCATATCTCATCATCTCATTAAACCTTGTTAACTCGCTATTGTTTCCGGACTGTCCTTTCACCAGCCATCACAATGCTTCCCCTGCAGGACTACCACAATCCATTATGCAATCTACAGCATTAATGCATATTACGTGTTCCTCATGCCACAGCAAGGGGTCGTATGTATCACACGTTTGCTTAAAGGGGGGCTACAATGCTGTTTCATGGATTCAGAGTTGTTCAGTGTTAAAGAGATGGATTTTCATCCTAAAAATGGCCAATTCAGATGAGTGGAGAAATCTTATTTCTGGGTGGTACAAGTTTCGGTAGTTTTCGATGATGGGTCTATGATGTAGACGATGGTGGAACTCCTTCTGAGCAAATTGTTGGCAGCGGCAGTGTGTTTTGGATGTGAGGGAAAGTTTACCACATTCAGCTTCTCAAAAAACCTAGCATTACATGGACCATGGATGCAGTTGCCTTTCTGGGGCAGCAATGGAGTGTAGCAAGTGTTTTCATCATTCAGTGATGAATGTTTTATAACACGACCAGGTTGACTCCGGATTTGCACATCGTTTGCTATTAAAACATTGTGGAAGACCCCAGTCAGGTAAGTACAAACTACATCAGATTCTGTCTTTTGTTGGAAATCAGCACATAAGTGAATGTATGTTATGGAAACAACACAAATCAGTATTATAGCTCCGCCCACAACATGCCTACAGGAGCTTGGTTTTTCCAGAGAGAATCGGAAGCTGTATTTTTGTTTTGCAGATATGACCAGGCTGGGGACTTTTGGAGATGGGGATTCGTACTGCTCTGTGGGTACTCGGGATTGGCATGAGATTTAAGCATTTTCAAGAAACATGCTTGTTGCACATACTCAGTTGCT
Organism: Carassius gibelio; assembly: GCF_023724105.1. Classification (NCBI taxonomy): domain Eukaryota; kingdom Metazoa; phylum Chordata; class Actinopteri; order Cypriniformes; family Cyprinidae; genus Carassius; species Carassius gibelio. The sequence goes on from NC_068377.1 coordinate 40,298,956, forward strand.
TAACCTGGGGTGACGCTTCCCCGTTTGTGAATTTTTGCAGCATGGTAGATGCATAAAATTGGATAATACTGCCATCATATCAGACGGCTGCTGCTAAGGGCGTATGCTTTCCCCATTACAATCACAGCTGCTTAAGCATTCTAAGAACATAATTGTTGCACATCCTCAATTGCTTAACTTTGGGTGACGCTCCCACCCCCCACCTTAATGTGATTTTTTTCAGCATGTTAGACTTAAATTGAATGATATACAACTGTCATCGTATTAGGCTGCTGCTGCTAGGGGTGCATGCTTCCCCCTTAATGTGCTTTTTCAGCATGTAATACTTAACTTTCATCGTATTAGGCTGCTGCTAGGGGTGTATGCTTCCCCCCTTAATGTGCTTTTTCAGCATGCAATCCTTAATTTCCATCGTATTAGGCTGCTGCTAGGGGTGTATGCCATACTGTTCTCTCAAATATTTTGCATAAGCAGCTAAGCAACATGCTTGTTCTATGCTTCTCTCCGAGTTTGGGTGATGCTTCCCCCATAAATATAGTATCAAGCAACATTTCTCATTGCTGGCCATTCAAATTGCATCAGTTGTGTTGGTGAGTTTTGACATATGGTTGTTTTGGGGGTTTGTCTCGCTTTTTTCCCCGTCTATTTAAATTCCCATTATTCAGTGTCTCTCCATCGCATTGCTGCTTGCAATTAACTCCCTCCTCCAACCCCAACTCCACCAACTGAACCTGTAATCGGATCTAATTTGTTCTTTCTTTACAGTGTCTTCATTGGTAGCAGTCCCCATGACATTTTGTTTACAACTCATGTAATTGAGAATTGTAATTATGAATGCTTATGGTTCTGTTCTGTTCCCCAGGGGGGGTTGTCTTGCTGCTTTCCGCGCTCTGTCCAAGCATGGCTGCATGGACAGGTGTGTGGAGTGTTGCCCAGAACATAATCATACCGCCAACACTAAGTGTATGCAATTATAATTGTCATTAAATATATTTGACGGAAGTGGTCCTGATTGAATTCATTTTTAAAGTGAGAAAGTCTAATCTGTTAAGATTTTGTGAGACATTTGTACACCTTATTTAAGAACCACATTTTGTTGTAAACAACCTTATGACAACTAATTTTCAATTAATTCAATTAAATTAATTCAAGTTTATTTATATAGCGTTTTTTACAATACAAATCATTACAAAGCAACTTCACAGAAAATTACGTTTCTACAATATTTAGTAGTAGCTTATAAATGGTGACTGTCAGTTTGTGCACGTATGACAGGATTTTTCTGAAAAATTAATTCAAGAAGTAGTCAGCCAGACGATTAACATTATTAACAGCAATTATTATATGATGCAGTCACACTTGTAGCAATATTTGTTAGTTCTGTTTGTGAAGTGACATTCTTAAAGTGAAGTGACATTCAGCCAAGTATGGTGACCCATACTCAGAATTTGTGCTCTGCATTTAACCCATCCGAAATGCGCACACACACAGAGCAGTGAACACACACACACACACACACTGTGAGCACACACCCGGAGCAGTGGGCAGCCATTTATGCTGTGGCACCCGGGGAGCAGTTGGGGGTTCGATGCCTTGCTCAAGGGCACCTAAGTCGTGGTATTGAAGGTGGAGAGAGAGCTGTTCATGCACTCCCCCCACCCACAATTCTGTCAGGCCCGAGAATAGAACTCACAACCCTTCGATTGGGAGTCCAACCCTCTAACCATTAGGCCACGACTTTGTTGATTCAGGGATAGCATCATCTGAGGTCTTTTGAGGGTCAGCATCATCTCTTCTCTGGTGAGCCCGCTCACTCACCGTTCGTCTCCCAGCTGACGTGCTATCGAGCGGACAGAGCGCTCCCCCAGCGGGCTTTCTGTTTATATTAATGACGCATGGTGCCGTTATGCTGTTGTGATCTACAAACATTGCTCCCCCTGGTGGAATTAATGATTATTAACTGCTGGCCATTCTATCTGCCGAGGGAATATAATGCCATAATGCTCGTTTCGATTTACATTCCCCCGAACAACATCAACTGCAACAGGAACGACGCACTAAATGAACTGTACTATCACATCAGTGAGCAGCAGACAGCACGCCCTGATGCTTTCTCATCATAGCTGGGGATTTCACCTATGCTGACTTAAAGAGCGTGTTTCCAAAAATACACCAACACATTAACTTTCCAACACGAGGTAATAACATTTTAGATTTTTTTTTACACATCACAGAGAGGAGCTTACAAGCCCTCCCCCACCTTGGTGCCTCAGACCACATCACTGTCATGCTAATGCCTGCATACAGACTGCTCATTAAAGTCGCCAAACCAGTTCACAAATAGATTAAAGTGTGGCCAGAAGGATCATCAGAGGTTCTTCAAAACTGCTTCAATACAACTGACTGGGACATCTTTAAGCAGGCTGCCACATACAATAACTCCACTGATCTACAGGAGTAATCAGAGACTGTCACTGCCTACATCAACAAGTGTATTGATGATATAACAGTCACAAAAACAGATTCAAGTGTGGCCAGAAGGATCGTAAGGGGCTCTTCAAGACTGCTTTGGCACAACTGACTGGAATATGTATAAGCAGGCTGCCACATACAATGACACCTTCAGGCCAACCAGAAGCAGTGGTTGACAGGGGACGTCTACAGACTCCTGAAGATGTGGAAAGCTGCCTTACAGAGCTGGAGATGAGGAGGGCCTGAGAACAGCCAGGGCCAACCTGTTCCACAGCATTAGAGACACTCGGAGCCCATGGCAAGGGATACAGACCATTACGGACTACAAGCCCCCACCGCAGACCTGTGACAGCAACATCTCTTTGCTGAATGAGGTGAACAGCTTCTTCGCTTGCTTTAAGAAAGAAAACAGCTCCACTGAACAAAAGATTCCACCTCCTCCCGGTGACCAGGTGATGATGCTGAGCAGGATCAATGCACGCAAAGCTCTGGGTCCTGACATTATCCCTGGGTGTGTACTGAGAGACTGTGCAGCAGAACTCGCTGATGTCTTCACAGACATTTTCAACATCTCACTGAGACAGGCTGTTGTTCCCACATGTTTCAAAACTAACACCATCATTCCAGTCCAGAAGAAGCCATCTCCATCCTGCTTCAATGACTACCGTCCTGTTGCACTTACTCCCATCCTCATGAAGTGCTTTGAACGGCTAGTCATGCACCACATCAAGTCTGCCCTCCCCCCCTCCCTGGACCCCTTCCAGTTTGCATATCAGTCCAACCGGTCGCCCGATGATGCCATCATCACTAAGTCCACTCAGCACTCACACATATAGACAAAAAGGATTCATTCGTCAGAATGCTGTTCATAGACTTCAGTTCAGTATTCAACACAATCATCCCTCAACAGCTCATTTACTAACTGGTCCAGCTGGGGCTCAACAGCTGTGCAACTGGCAGTTGGACTTTCTGACTGGAAGACCTCAGGCAGTACGGGTCTGCAGTAACACATCCAGCACCATCACTCCAACCTCTTCATTAAGTTTGGGTATGACACAACTGTGGTGGGTCTCAGTTAGCAACAGAGATGAGACAAAATACAGGAGTGAGGTGAACCGCCTGGCTGGGTGGTGCAGTGAAAACAATCTCTCTCTGAACGTGGAGAAGACAAAGGAGACTGTTGTTGAATATTGCAGGAGAGCACACACTCAGCACGTTCCTCTGACCATCAACGATGCGACTGTGGAGATTGAGCTGGACCAAGTTCCTGGATGTGCACATCACAGAGGTCCTCTCCTGGACTGAAAACACTGCAGCACTGGCCAAGAAATCACAACAGCATCTCTACTTCCTCCGCAAACTGAGAAGAGCCAGAGCCCCGCCCCCCATCATGTACACCTTCTATGGAAGACTCTGCAATGCATAGTGAGAGCAGCTTAGAAGATCATTGGTGTCTCTCCCCCCTCCTTGCAGGAAATTTATGGTACCCGTCTCACTCTCAAAGCCCTCTGCATCACAGGTGATTCCACACACCAGTCACACAGCTTCTTCAGTCTGCTGCCATCAGGGAGGAGACTGCGGAGTCTTCAGGCCAGGACCAGCAGACTGAAGGACAGCTTCATCCACCAGGCTGTCAGGAAGCTGAACTCACTCCCGAGCTTGCACCCCGTCCCGCTTCTGCCCCATAGAATTTCACATTTAGACTATTTTGTTTATGTTTTAAATTGTTTTGAAATATCAGTATTCAGCATTTTATGTTAAAAACAAAACATTATTTATCCATCTGTAACTGCAGATTAAATGCATCCATGTCCCCTCTACATAAACTGAAATACATAAACTGTAAATAAACCTAAATGCTTTTTAAGATGCAGATTCAATAAATGTTTTCTTATGTTGGAATGAAAGACACTAAGTATGGCTGAAGTGCTTCCTATTATTATCCAAAAATACAAAATGGATAAAAAGATGGTTGTGCATGAGTCCCTTCGTTTGTTCTGAACAGTTAAACTGAGCAGCGTTCTTCAGAAAAATCTTTAAGGTCCTGCAGATTCTTCAGTTTTCCAGGATCTTTGCATATTTGAACCCTTTCAAGCAGTGACTTTATGATTTTGAGATACATCTTATCACACTGAGGACATTTGAGGGACTCAAACACAACTATTTAAAAATATTCAAACATTCACTGATGCTCCAGAAGGTAACAAGATGCATTAAGAGCTGGGGGTGAAAACTTTTGAACACGATGAAGATGGCCAAATTTGTCTTATTTTGTTGAAATATATATATTTTTTCCATTTAGTTCTGCCCTTCGTAAGCAACAGAAGATACTTGGGCCCGGTTTCCCGATAACGCTCACTCTTAGCGTGCTAAGAAGACCTCGAAAGATATATCTTACCAAAGTTGTTTATGTTCCTAAGTGTGTTCCCCAAAGTGTCCCTTAGGAAGCTTCTTAGCACGCTGCCTCTTACATCCGACGTTACAAGACGTTAAAAGACGGCTCTGTCTTTGATTCAGTAAAATGACACGTTGGATTGCTGCCATAGTTGGTCACTTACTGGACACCACCATGCTTACCCATTTATAGATCTTAGCCATTTAGAGCCAAATTGTTTGCCAGATTTTAATTATCAAAAAATTGATTGTCAATTCGCTTTAATTACATTATGAAAAAGCCTAGGCTAATTACCACCATATTAGTTCTGATACCACATAAAGTCAACTTCATAAATAAGCCTGTATCCATTGCGAACATAATTTGTTATGAGTCTTAAAAAATAACATAAAACCATTGTTGAGCCACAACATTGTCAACATACCAGAGTTTGACTTTTACTTCGCTGCGCTGGTTTCTAAAGACTGCTGTACAGTAGCGTCTTGAGCTCAAACAACACTAAGAGAGAGCTTACGAATGGTCCACACCAACCTTACAAAAGTATGACTTACAGAAGATATACTTAAGAGTACGAACGTGTCGGGAATTGTGCCATAAGGTTAAGAGAGAGGTTAAGGAATAGGTTAAGAACTACTTACCGATAAGAACGTTTTGGGGAACCTGGCCTTGTATGTTTCCCGGAACAAAAATTAAGTACAATTTACCTTAATCTTCAAATTCCAAAAGTTTTCTTTTGGAATTTGCTCTTAATGCGTCTTGTTTCCTTCTGGAGCATCAGTGAATGTTTGAATCTTTTTATATATATATATGCTTCTTTTCCATTTTCACTTAAGTACAATATCACATACTTTTAAGACTTTTACTCAAACAATATTCTAAATTGTGACTTCAATTTCTACCAAAGTAATTTTCTGGTAAGATATCTGTATTTTTACTTGAGTATGACTTTATACATTACTGTTTCGTTCATTGAAGCACAGTCTGTGATCAGCAGTGAATCTCCATTCAAAGACCAAAGGGCACTCTCTTGCTGAAACTCCAAATACACCCCGCAGAAGAAATCAGGAAATTCCTATAGCAGTTACTGAATAAACAGAAGATTTAACTGCTTTCACTGATTATGAAAATATGGTTTATCTTTTTATATTTATTTTTTTTAATCATTTTTATTATAATAAAGTATATAATAATTCAATGATAATCGACATAGCCTTTATCACTTCTTAGAATACTAGGAAATATGTTGCATGCTTTATTTCTGTGTAAGAAGCCACATCATCTCACAGAAGGATTTATTTAAAACACTAGACTGATTTTTTTGAATGAGTTTGGAGTAAAAACATGTTATTAAATCTGGTATTTTAACATGCTTTCAGATGGAGCACCATTTACTACACAGAGCTGTAGTTCACTGACAAGCTACGCCAACAGCTTTCATAAACTCAGAGCATATTTTTTACATTTTTTATATAATTATCACTGGATTATATTGCCTGCAGAACATGAACGTGATTTTGTGTAGCTTGTCAGTGAACTATGGCTTTGTGTATTAAATGCTGCTCCATCTGAAAGCACTGGCTTCACATTGACTGCTAATCACTCATCAGCTCATTAGTGAAGACTCCAAGGACTCAAATGTTGATGCGTTAATGAATATTAATCACATTATCTGTGTTTGCATGAACTGATTGGCTGAAATCAATCAGATGGTAATAGGTAATGGAGTGCCAGCCAATGAGATTTAATCTCAATTGTGTTCAAATGTCTTGGCATTTGGAAGTCTGACCAAAAGTGTGTTAAGAAGATGAAGAAATAATCCAAATGACTTATGGTTTACACAGTCCTTCTCACTAGAATTGGAAGGTAAGTTCGAGTGCAATGCATTGTAGGATGCCACTGTATTCCATACAGTGTGCCGTAGTCACATACTGCACAAATACTGGCTGAAAAAATGTTGGTACTGTAGGTCAGAAAGAAAATGTGCAAACTATATACTGCAGAAATAGTAAGACTCTATAACTTTCATGTTGTGGAAAACACAGGGACGGAATCACAGAATCCAGCGATAAAAGTGTAATTTACTGTATAATGCAGAATTTGGGATAATTTGGATGAAAAAATTAAAAGTAGAGCTGTACACTTGAGTGTCTGGAGATACTAACAGACTGTCAAGTAGATGTCTGTTTGCTCTACTGCACTTACTGAAGCTCGACTGTGTCTCACTACATGATGAACTTCATCTGAGAGTCACTTCACCAGCATTTCACCATTTCATTTGAGAAAACTATCATCAGACATACACAGAAACTCAAAGATCTTCACTACAAACCACCAAATAAAATATAAAGAAACTGACAGGAATATTATTGTAAATATTCTACTACTATTGTAGTTTGCTTTTCTGAAAGTAATAATTATAATACTTTACTGAAAAAGTATGTTTTTAGGGAATACAACATACAAATGTTTAGATCATGTTTTAATTTAAACCATAAGCCTCTGTTGTGAAGCTCTTTGATTGCCATAAATGAAAGGAACTGTTCAAATTTTATTTGATTACATTTTAAAATATGTATTAAATTGTTAAAATGTTGTGCATTCATCTGATTACAATAATTTTTCTTAATAAACTGTTATTAAATTACATTAACACACAATCCCAAAGAATTAAATCAGACAAAACAGAATATTTGAAAAATAAATAAATAAATGAAAAAAATGTATAAACATATATAAAGATGCCACTATTATTGTTAAAATTTTAATAAATTATGACATTAAAGTTTTGTTAATTCAGTTGATTGGACATCCTTTTCGAGTATTAACATGTCATAAAACCATTAAAATGTGATCCAGAAAAATACAACAGAGAAAAACAGGAACTAGAAAACAGAAAATCAGTCCTAAAATAGTTCTGTTATGAACTAGTTACTGTGAAATTGCTTTCTTCAGCTTCGGCCAGTTAAATTTTGCAGTTGGGAGTCACTTCCAAGCTGTCAAACATTGTTTGACAAACTCACACAAGATAAAGAGAGTAACTGTGCTGTGATTTCAGCTATTTCTACATGTAAACTGATCATTCAGGTGAGAAGCAACAGAATCTAATTTAAGTGAAAGCGCTGCTCCTCTCAGTCCTCTCAGCAAACTAGACAAGGTTTATGCAAGAAGACACTACATTTGTCGCTAGGTGCTTTTTTTTTTGGAAACAATTTTGCTGCAGGGGTCTGAAAAGTTGCTGTAACGATTAGCTTGATATAAAAAAAAAAAAAAATGATTTGTTTTTTTTTTATATCAAAATGCTACAAATAGCATATTTCTGCAGCATTATTATGATATACTGATCTCAATCAAAAGTTATTAAAAATACTCGATGGTGGTTTAAATTGAGTTTTGAGTAAGAGCATAGTTTACATTTTATAAATTGTTTTATGTAGCTTGATGCTACAGTGTGAATGGTCATGTAACACATGTTTCCTTGACGCCTCACCAGAGCCAATCACTAATTTAGGCACATCAAGCATGCTGCACGTTTACTGGCTCACTGATGTTGATGAGATGAACCCCTTAGGTATCGAAATTTGTTACAGAACGAAAAGAGGTGTTTTCAATAATCAATAGTACTGAGGCAATTCGGTCAGTGCCTAAAAAGTATCGAACATGATACCCAGCCATATTAAAAAGGTGTGGGTGTTTACTTCCACGTCTTCAATACAGCACGCCCATAAAAACAGATCGTTTCTTGAGCTGGTCTCAAAAACAGGGTAGAAAATAGACTATTGCTTATTGATTTGGATGATTTTGAATGTAAAGTGGACATCAGACAACATTAAAACCAGTTCATGACCCTTTAATGGTACAAACAAACAAGTCAGATTTGATTTCTCATGTCATGATCCCTTTAAGTGTTGAAAAGTGTTTAATAGGCTGGTGCTTTTTGCTTCATGCTTTTGTAAAATGCATTTGTTCTCATTTGTGAGAACATTTGATGCATTTTTTTTAATCCTCCCAAAAGCCTTAATCTATTTTTAAAGAAGGCAAATGTAGCAGTTAAATTACAAATGCTAAAACATTCTACCAAACTCCTATTTAGGTGTACATATCTATCAATACTTATCTATCAAGTAAATGAATAAATAAAAAATTAATATATGTAACTATTTTTGAGAAATTACTATTAATCGTTAGTCTAATGCAATAATCTAATGTAATAATTAAGATATCTGTAACTAAGAATGAATTGTATTAAATAACATTTCACTTCAGAGAAGAACAAACAGGAGATTGTTTCGGTACAGTCCTGTTCTTCTGGAAGACTTTCCCGTTGGGTTGTGTCCTCCATGTCAGTGTGACGTCCTGATCGCTCAGCGTCTGATTTAACTAAACACAGAAACAGTCTTCAGTTACTCAGTGGATAAATCCCACACAGACAAGTTTGAGGCATCTCAACTCAAAATGAGCATCTCTTACTTTACAAATCTTATAGAAAGAGCACAGTTGTCTTTACATAAAGACTGAGGTGGGTTTTTGTTCACACTGGTGGGGAAATCTGATAAGATTTTCCTAAATCTTATTTTTTAGACTATATCTAAGCTGACCTGCTGTTTTCTGTTTGCTGTATGTTCAACAATTAATTTTAGTCAGATGAGTATTATAAAATCCACCTTGTTTAAGACGAGCGCCTTCAGTTCAGCTTCATCCACATTCTCAGCAGCTTTCACCTGCATTCGGATCACCTGCTTCTTGACTGTGGGAGAAACATATCATATATGTTACTCACTTTTACTATATCTAACTAATTTAACATATAAATCATGGATTCATAAACTTTTTGTCCGCCAAACCCCTTTGACCACAAATCTTAAACATTTACTTATATCTGCCCCTGAGATTGAGGTATGTGAAGGGGAAGTTATGGCCTAGTGGTTGGAAAGTTTGACTTCTAACCCTAGGGTTGTGAGTTCAAGTCTCGGGCTGGCAATCCCACGACTGAGGTGCCCCTTGAGCAATGCATATGTAACGGAGGCCAGTGAGTAGTGCTGTGCAGGTAAACCTCACTCCCCGATCTCAAGAGACGCACTGGCGACAGACGTTAGTGGCTGTAGCAATTTAGCCACCTTGTTAGTGTGTCCGCCTTCCATGCCGAAGACCCGGGTTCGAGCCCCACTCGGAGCGAGTGCGAGGAACGTCAGAGAGGACCCGGGAGAGAGGGGTTACACATAGAACTCCCAACTGCTCCCCAGGTAGTTTATTTTTTTATTTTTTGGTCAATACGATGTTTAATTTAATTTAATTTAATCAGTAAAATTGAATTCTGAAAAATTTAAATGGAAACTGTTTAAGTCTGTTGTAAAATAAAAATTTTGGAAGACATTTTGGCAAAAAATAAAACAGATTTTATAAGGCCTTACAACTAGGGTTGAGTACCAAACTCTGTATTTTTAAGAGCACCAACCGCTACACTGGTACTACTGAGTACTGATTCACATGAAATCAATCAGTGCCAAATTTCAGTGCCTGAGAACACATCTGGGTGTGAGAGTAAAGGGGGTTGGAGACCGGATGAGAAGCGTAGTGCTGTTCCACATCTTTGTGTTGAGTGTATGCACATCGGTGGCACCACTCGATGACTGTCTGTGCCGACGCTGTTAAAAATCTTTTTTTTATTTTATTTTATAGCTTTCCATAAAATCACATTATATTTCTCCCAAATTATTGTTAATGTACATAATGACTTTATCCTAGGCTGGAAGATTGTATATTGTGCATACTTCGGCACAGCGATCATCTTTCTGTAGGTCTAATACAGTCTGTATGCTTTATAGAGAGAGCTATAATAATACAGATCACACTTTCTCTTCATGTTTGCTAAATACTATTTTCTAAATACATAACAAAATGTTTAAATTGAGAGGTTTGGATGCATGTATGAATGTACAAAATAGGGATGTCCAGGTCCGATCACGTCTTTAGTTATGCGGTGGCACAGAGTTAGACCCTTTTGATTCCACAGAAACAGCAACGCGTGCGGCATGACATTACTTTGTTTTCAAGAGCTGATGTGAATAAATATAGATTCAATCTCAAAGACCTGATATTTCATTCGGACCCAGAATACAGCGAGATGAACATCACGGAGCGCTAAACTCTCATGCAGAGTGTGTTTCATTCATACTCTAAGCCGGAGCGTGCTCTCGTGCTGATATTAGGAAATTCCTAATATGGACAAAAGCGTCCAGCTATCGCTGTGGGTTTTACAGGAAAACAGAAACTTATGCAAACACGAAGACATTTATATACGATCACGACAATAAAGTTGCCTATACTACCAGTCAGAACAGTAAGCTTGTTTTTTTTTTAAAGAAGTCTCTTCTGTTCACCAAGCCTGCATTTATTTGATCCAAAGTACAGCAAAACAGTAAAATTGTGAAATATTTTCACTAGCCTATTTAAAATAGCTGTAATAATAACACACAATTTTCACAATCATAAGGAAGAAGGAGGCGGGAACCGGCGGATAATCAAATCAAACATTAATTCCAAAATAAAGACAAAACAGCGCGTCAGCCCCTCACGGTTGAATGACGCGCACAAATAAAAACCAAACACAACTTAAAACCCAGGCCTGGTCCTCTCTCATCTTTCACTGTTGTCGCTCCTGTTTTATATCCTTCCATCTCCTCCGTGGGACTCGAGACCGGTGGGTCGAACAGGTGTCGCTCATTTCTCAATCACTCCACCAGCCTCGCTCCTGTTCCCATGTCCCTCCCCCCGCCCCACTCGTCACATACCCCCATCGCCCCTCGCAGTCCGGGGGGTACCTTCTAGACTGCGCTCTACTCCCTACACCCCCCCCCCCCTCTGGGGGACCGCTCACAGGGACCTGGGGGAACCTGGGGGTAGGACAGACGAGGCGAGAGAAAAGGAGATGGAAGGATGAGGAGCGACAGAGACGAGAGAGGGGAGAGAGGAAAAAAAAATAAAAATTCCGGTTCCCAGATGCACTGCTGCTCGGCCCTCCACCAGCTGGGTGATCTCCTCCGCGGTGCCTGGCGGTGGCACTGGACGGCCATCGGCGGACTGCACGACACTCCTCCGCCACCCGGTGGACGGTGACGGCTCCTCCGGTTTTGGGCAGCCGCCAGGACTCCCCTGTTCCCTGCTCCTCCCCGTTCAGGTGGATGGCAGCACGCTCCGGCTCTCTGGCTAATGGCGCCGACTCCTCTGCTCCCTCACGGACGGCAGCCGCCCATCACGGGCGGCCGACAGCGAGCTCGCCTGTCCCCGGCAACTCACTCCAGCCCACCGCCTCGAGCGTCCATGGCGGCACACTCGATGGCACCGCGGATTCACCACAGTGGCAGGGATCTTCAGCAGCGCGTCCCTCCTTCTCCCGGGCTTCGGCACAACGTGTATTGTGCTGATGAGGAAGCATCGGTGGAAGTGTTCAGGCCTCGTGTCCAGCCTTCTTGTGTGAAGATCAACCAGTGTAAGGACCTGCAACTTTACCTGGGTGACTTCACAGATCAACGAAACCGGCAACACACCAAGTATTATTTTTATCTTTCGTTTACACACTCTGCTTTCCTGTCCTCTTTTTTTCCACCTCTGTGATGTGTCTCCATAACATTCCGGTTGTCTCTCGACAAAGCTCTAATGTCACACACAGACACAACACAATCTTGCTAACCTGCATCCTATCTCTTCATCCTCTACTGCACATCTTTCTTTCTCTGTGCGTCTCTGGAATTGTCAGTCAGCTGTCAACAAAGCAGACTTCATTTCTGCTTTTTCTTTACAGTCCACACTCAGCATCTTGGGCTTGACTGAGATCTGGATTTGTCCAGAAGACTCCGCAACCCCAGCTGCTCTAACAAACTGTCTCTTTCTCTCACACCCCCCGTCAGGTTGGCCAGGGTGGGGGCACTGGTCTGCTCGTTTCTAACAAGTGGAAATACTCAACCCACTCTCCCCTATGCATTTATAACTCATTTGAATCTCATGCCATTACTGTAATAGCTTCTATAAAACTTTGGGTTGTGGTCATTTACCGCCCTCCTGGACAAATTATATCCACAAATCAGGCAACCAACTTGACTTAGTTTACACACGCAATTGTATTCCAGACAACATTTTAGTAGAACCCTTACATATCTCTGACCATTTCTTCATTACATTTAAACTGCATATTGCTACCTGTGTGCCACCTACCCCTGTATTTTACCTCTAAATCACACAGAAAATAAGAAACCACTGAACCACCAAGCAGCACTTCAGCCAAAGAGAGATGTCTAGCAGTACACACACCACATGTTGAGCCAACAAGGGATTAGCATCGCCCAGAAAACAGCGCTTACACTGTAATCACCATGCGCTCCCCAGTGATTGCAGACAACTGAACCTCATCAGCAGAACAGCTTTTAAGCAGAGGAAAAGGAGAGGTAGTTGAGCTTCGACTCCAGAACTAGACTAACACTGTGTTCTGGCTCTCTTTCAGATTAAGGTGTCTGAGGAACAGCACGTCACGCCGCACCTACTGATACTTTGTGCTGCACAACCAAGACTCCTACACCAGAGCACACCAGCACTGCACAGTCTACTTGCACCCACTGCTCAATAAATCACCCCTCTGGGGGCTTCACTGCATTACTGTCGTCAGTGTGATCACTCTCCCCGCCACAATATATATATATATATATATATATATATATATATATATATATGAGAGAGAGAGAGAGTTTTCTTTATTTTCATGACTATGAAAATTGTAGAGTCACACTGAAGGCATCAAGGGCTATTTGACCAAGAAGGAGAGTGATGGGGTGCTGCGCCAGATGACCTGGCCTCCACAGTCACCGGACCTGAACCCAATCCAGATGGTTTAGGGGTGAGCTGGACCGCAGACAGAAGGCAAAAGGGCCAACAATTGCTAAGTATCTCTCGGGGAACTCCTTCAAGACTGTTTTAAGACCATTTCAGGTGACTACCTCTTGAAGCTCATCAAGAGAATGCCAAGAGTGTGCAAAGCAGTCATCAAAGCAAAAGGTGGCAACTTTGAAGAACCTACAATATGACATATTTTCAGTTGTTTCACACTTTTTTTGTTATGTATATAATTCCATGTGTGTTAATTCATAGTTTTGATGCCTTCAGTGTGACTCTACAATTTTCATAGTCATGAAAATAAAGAAAACCCTTTAAATGAGAAGGTGTGTCCAAACTTTTGGTCTAAACTGTGTGTATATATATATATAATATATATATATATTTTTTTTTTACAAATATATTTTAAATATTTATATTATTTTTCTAAACATATTTAAAATGAACATAATTCAAATCATATTTTTGTTGAGATTTGAGAAATCTCATTATGTATTCTGACGCAATTTTCCATCATGTAATGACATCATCATAATAATATCATAATGATATCACAACATCATTTAGCAACTTTTAACAACAAATCAACCTGCATTTAGCAACTTTCCCTGAAAATTATTTGGCAACACTGCTGCCCACAAAAACTAATCTGTACGTCCAATAAGATTTCAATAAAAATCTGTGTGACCGGAGTTTCCCACGAGGGCGAAAAAATTCCACACATAGATTTCACTGCATGTTCAAGTTGATCATGCAAATTCAACCAACAGAAAGATGCTGGACTTGAAAGTGAAATCTTTTTTAGCTGTGCTTCATACACCTCTACACTATTGATAATGGATGGACCTATTTCTTTCCACGTGAAATTTCACAAATTACCTGTTCCATAAACCTCCACCTCACACAGCGCAAGAGCCTGGATGTTAGGGAGGTACATGTTCACATAACGACCTTCCATTCCACCGCAAGAGAAACTGACAGTACTGCCTGCTGGGAGAGATGAAGTGACACCACATCTGCACAGAGAAAGAGAGAAACCACGACACAATCAGCTGACCTGCTCAAATCCAGTTCTCCTGACACGTTCATAACTGTTTTCATAACTTCACCTGGGATTGTTGTTGCCGTTGTTCTCCAGAGAGTTTCCGATGCGGATCTCTACTCCAGTCGTTCGCTCCGGACAGCAGTCGATTCTGTTGGTGATGGTCACGTTGTAAATGTGGTAAGAATCCAGCAGGTCCAGCCTCCACCACGGGTTGAGCTCGTTATCTGTGTGGGAGCAGGTTGAGCCTGGACCTGGAGCGTATCTGATGCCATCGATGGCGTTAGAAGCCCACCAGGTGGAAAATGTGGAGGACTGTACAGCTGTTCCTTTTAATGCCAAATTCTCTGAAAACATTTAAAGAAACAGAGGGTCAAGACTCAAATGTGTGTTCCATTCCATTTGGTTTCAAATATTATATTCCAATCCAAAACACTCAATTCCATTTACTACTAAATTAAAATCTGAAGTTAATATTTTCAATGGATTCACACCTACATGAACTTTACTATGAGCAGTTGAATTTTATTACCAAATATTAATAAATACTATAAGTTGTGTATTCGTTAATGTTAGTTAATGCATGTTAACTAATGGGACATCAGTTACTACTTTTTACCTTCCAAGTTTTCTGAACTCCCCTGAATGGAAAAGACACCTGTTACAAAAACAAAATATTTCCATTGCTTTCTGGGATGTGGATCAAGTTTATGTTGCATTTGATTCTTTTAAAAAAAAATTCATAAAGAATAGCTAATCAGCATCTATAATTGTACATCATCAGACTGATGTGTGTCATTTATACTCACCCAAAAGTAAGAACAGATAAGAGAGTCCCTCCATCTTGTTTGTTAAAGATCATTAGCCAGATACCTGTGATGGTCAGATATGACAAGAGCATGCATCCCTCCTTTTATCTGTGTTTCTCATAGCAGCTCGAGTCTCCATTCTTGCTGAATATATTTCACACATCACAGGACCTCCAGAATTGCTTTTCTCAGAACACCTCTCAGGTCAAGTCTGATTTACTAAACAAATCTGGCAAAATGCAAATGAAGATGAGGACCTAAAGGATTTCACAGAATAGTACACCAGGGTTCTTGCACCTTCCAAGTAAAATTCAAGCACTTCCAAGGACATTACATTTTTCCAGCACTTTACAACTGTGGTAAATTACCTTTTACATACATACTCTTACCTCAGTTAAAGCACACTCACAGATACAACACAGACACAACTTACTTGTAAATCGTTTGGATTTTTGAAGGCACATTAACAATTTACATTGTTCTAAACAAAATTCAGCAAATTGCCAGCAAGCAGTGCATTTAGACCAGTACAAACAGTTTGTATGAACGTCCTTACATTTGAATGTCCTTAGATTTTAGTCATAATGACGATTAATGTCAATTATATTTTTGGTGGGGGAAATGACACGTCATATTCATACATCTTTCAATAGGTAATTTTGGTAAAATGAAACTAAATTTAATAACATACAGTTATGTAACTGGATTTAACGTACAGAACCGAGCAACAAACATTCCTGATTAATGACTGATGATTCCACTGCATCTCGTGGACTACACCACAAATTAATTCTTGTTTACATCATTTCCGCTGTTTATGATGACGATATTAGAGAGAGTCCAGTCCAGTGACGCATGATCTGAACACAACTGTAGTGTTCAACACCATGTATGATTAATTATAATGTCAATAATACCTACCCTAATGCTGGGGAACCCTGCATAAAGACTGTATGCATTTTAAGCTGATCTTGAATGTATACTACAATAACACTTTCATTCATTTCATTTTCTCTTTAATCACGACAGTCTTAAGGCTTAGTTTAACTGAGCAGGGAAACCTTTACCTTTATCTTTACATGCTCAAAGTGCACACTCTCCCATGAAAAACAAAACCAAGCAGTCTTGACAGGGGGCTACTCAAGTATTTAGTTCTCGGTTTACCATAATTTTTATTTCGAGCCATTGCTGACTGAAGCAGCAACCTCCGGTGAAAAGTTTTTTTTTTTTTTTTTTTACGCGTGAAAGGGCACGTGTTAATAAAGAGCACACTAAAGCCACACGCACAGACTGGAGCGGAGTTGCTTATTTTATGATTAACCATTCAGTAAGAAAACTAATTATAATGAACCAACGCACTGCATTTTCAAGCACTTTATCTAAATCCAAGCATTTTTTTACCTTGAAAACTTTTAAAATAAAATTTCAAGCATTTTCAAGGATTTCAAGCACCCGTATGACCCTGTACCATGGTGAACGCAACGAGTATAAAGCCTTGACCATTTGGTCAGGTGCACACAGTCATCAGAGGCTCGCAGTGGAGCAAGGTGAAAGCATAAATCCTGCTTATCGACGACAGGACTAGCACAATATGATACTGTATAGATTACTTTAAGTAAAGACCTTCAGAAAGGCATTGAGTGGGACAGCATCCCCTTACAGAAGAACAGAAGTAGCGAAGGGTGCTCTCTTATAACAGCTAAAAAGAGCAGCATGCCCCTTTAAAGCAGTAGAAATATGGTCAATACTCAAATTTAGGCAACAGCATTAGCCCTTGTCCAGATAACGTTTAGCATTGATATGAGCAAAATTTATGATCTGTACATTTATATCAAACGCTTTATTGATACACCAGTTAGCTTGAGCAACAGCATATCACTGATTTAAACACAGTGTGTTGGCAATAGTCGATAAGTTTAATGAAAGCATCCCCAATAGATGAGCCTGAAGCAGCAGTCCGTTCATATCGGCAGCCTTGACATCAGATTAACAAGGCTTGTTGGTAGATTTAACTGGTAGTGTCACCGGTGTGGTGATACGATAGCATACCTAGCAAACATAACTGAACAATTAGCTTTGGACAATGAGCAATGTCTGAAGCATGTTCGCCAAAATAGCAATAAAATGAAAGAAACATTGCTTAGCTTCATGAAGACATCCAGGGATGAGTTAAAGGTGAAATGGACAGTTGTTCGTGGATGACGGGAAGCAGATCTCGTGTAAAGTTTTTGGGTCAGTCGTATTAGTACAACTTTGGCGATGAATCGCGGGCAAAGTGTCTAAATCAATTGATAGGAGCTGTGCTCGCTCAGATCACTTCCAGTCCATCGATTGACAAACAACGCTGTGAATTTGGTTAAGTTAACGCTTCCTATAGATATAGATTTACCGTCTGATTAGTTCCTGTGTGAGCGATAGCTGTTCCGAGCCATTTGAGCATAATTACCGAGCAGTAGTTCCATGTATATATGTCCTGTGTCTAATTGGAGAATGGTAGTGATTGAAGCTATTTGACGGCTGACCACATCAGCTGATCGCAACCTATGTCTCCGTAGCCTGACTAAACTAACGCTGTGCTCAATTTCAAAATAAGATCTTCACCTAAAAGGAATCTTAAATAAGTTGAATCAACATAATCATATTGTGTTGTCCAATGTGAGGCAGTTTTCTTTTTGAGCATATTTTATAATAAGTGGTTTATTCTGAATGATAAAAAAAAAACGATTGTTGTAAAGTATTATAAAATCAATATATGGGACATCTGAATGAAATGTACAATATACAACAATAAACATGGACTGTAAATTATACAATGTGGAGGGAAATTATTTTTTAAAAAGTATATCCTTCCAGGGCAAAAATTTCAGGTTTAACAATTCTCTTAGGAACAATTTTTTAAATAAATCCATAAAAAAAGCAAATTTCTGGTATCTTTGACTTGTCATTTAGTGTGACGATTAAAATACTCTGATAAATCGTTAATGAACAGAACTTTCTGCTGATAACAACACTTAAATTCTGTGATGTATATATTTATTCTGTTTTGAATTTTTGTTTATTAGACACTAGATTATCAACAACATACTGTACGGAAAAATGAAAATGTAGACAATGTAATCAACATTTCTTTACACTAACCAATTATTCTCCTTTCATGTTTTGTCCATTTTAAACCCCCTTTTAATTGCTTTCTCAGGTTGTGTCCAGGAGATCGTGTTTTGGTCTCTGGTGGAAAATTGTTCAATCATTAACGATTCACTGAAAAAAAGGGATTTCTGAGGTAAACTCAAGATTTTCACTGATCTGACATTGTATAGAATAGGTAAAACTCAATAGAAATGTATTACAATATGGAAAGGGGCAGTGGGAATTCTCATAACTATGCAAATCACCAAGAACATAGTGTAAAAGTACATCTGTACAAAGTTGCTTTTGTTCTTTACCTAGTGATGAAATCTGGACAAATGCTTTTAATCTCTACATGTACTGTGTGTTAATTATAGCAGCTCCTACATACCTTTGCAACAAACCATTAGGCCGCAGCTGTTAGAGAGCTGGACTAGTTACCAGAAGGTCAATGGTTTGAGTCTTGGTGCTGGCAGGAGTTGTAGGTGGTGAAGAGTGAAGGAACAGTGCTATATTCCTCCCTCAATACCCATGAATACCTTGAGCAAGGCACTGAACCCCCAGTTGCTCCCTGGGTGCTGGATATATAGCTGAAAACTGCTCCGGGTGTGTGTTCACTGCTCTGGGTGTGTGTTCATGGTGTGTTCACTTCTCACTGCTGTGTGTGTGCACTTGGATAGGTTAAATGCAGAGCACCAATTCCGAGTATGGGTGACCATACTGGGCAAATGCAACGACTTTCACTTTCACTTTAGTTTATCTCTCCTGATTTCCACTCCGTCAGTCTGATCGCTGATCATTTCCATGTTGTTTTGTGTCTATTTGAATGATCTCAAGCAGGGTGTAAATCAAGAGCTCCACTGGAGTCCATCATCTGCTCAAACCTCAAACAAAGACCTGTCACTTCATACAGATCTCAGACTGCACACATTTTTGTCTGATTTGCCTCAAACACAGACATAAGCAACACTGTAAGCTATTAGTGTTCCAGAAAGACACTTTTTTGTGACAAGGATCAACTGGAATGTTTTCCTTCAACAATATTTTCCTTCACATAGCTGAAAATCTTCACTTGTAAGGTCTGTCATCCAAGATAAAAAATATGTTTAGGCTTAAATTGAAAATGTATGTACACAAATTTAGCAAACAAACATATTTTTAGAATATATAAAATATATATATATATTTTTAGTGGGCATCAGATGCCCATTTTACAATGAATTGTAAATCCTTTTTGCCATGTCCAAAACTGTTCTGTTCACAGAATTCAAATGTATGAGACTGAATGTATGATCTATTCAGTGGCGGAGCAAGCATGTTTTTATAGGGGTGGCCAGAGAAGGGCCAGCAACCAGCCTGAGGTGGCACTTCCACAGGCACAGAAATCTTCATTATTTCAATATAAAATGTGTTTGATTATAATGTACTGGACTGTACACAACTAAGTACAATTAATTTCTACTAAATTTTGTGAAATAGATCAAGTAATACTGAGTGAATATGAACATTTTTGTATTATTCCTTCCTTCTCAAAACTCCCAAATGCTTGTTCTCCAACATTGCATTCTCATAGATGAAGCATGCAGATGGTGATGAAAATGTGAAAAATCCAAATCTTCAGTAATTATCCTGCTTGATCTTAACCACCAGATCCCCCTATCAACCTTACTGGCAAATGGCATCTCAGGAACCACACTTCAATGGTTTGAGTCTTACCTATCAGATAGGTCCTTCAAAGTATCTTGGCCTCAGGGCTCCGTTCTTGGACCACTTCTCTTCTCTGTCTACATGGCATCATTAGGTTCTGTCATTCAGAAACATGGCTTTTCATACCACTGCTATGCTGATGACACTCAACTCTACCTCTCATTCCATCCTGATGATCCGACGGTAGCTATTCGCATCTCAGCTTGTCTAACAGACATTTCTTCCTGGATGATGGACCATCACCTTCAACTCAACCTTGCCAAGACAGAACTGCTTGTGATTCCAGCAAACCCATCGTTTCATCACAATTTCACCATCAAGTTGGGCACATCAACCATAACTCCTTCAAAAACAGCTAGAAGCCTTGGAGTTATGATTGATGATCAGCTGACTTTCTCAGACCACATTGCTAAAACTGTCCGATCCTGCAGATTTGCTTTACTCAACATCAAGAAGATCAAGCCCTTTCTTTCGGAACATGCTGCACAACTCCTTGTTCAAGCTCTTTCAAGGCATTGATGTTTGCCTACAAAACTACCACTGGCTCTGCACCCATTTACCTAAATTTGTTACTTCAGACTTATGTACCCTCTAGAAGCTTGCATTCTGCAAGTGAACGTCGCTTGATTGTGCCATCCCAAAGAAGCACAAAGTCACTTTTACGGACTTTCAAATTAAATGTTCCCTCCTGGTGGAATGACCTCCCCAACTCAATCCGGGCAGCTGAGTCCTTAGCCATCTTCAAGAATCGGCTTAAAACACATCTCTTCCATTTTTATTTGACCCTCTAACTTTAACACTCACTATTCTAATTCTATTCTTTAAAAAAATCTAACTACCTTTCTAATCTTTTTGTATTCTATTCTATTTTCTTTTCATTTATTATGTAATTGTATATGTGTGTGTATGTGTAAAGACCTCTAACTAGCTTGCTCTATTCTTTTTTTATTCTATGTTCTATGTCTTTTTATTTATTATATTATTTAAAATACCATGCTACGTGTACTGTGTTAACCTAACTGAGACTTGTTATAGCACTTATATATCATTGCTCTTTTTGTTGTTTTTGATTGCTTCCACTGTCTTCATATGTAAGTCTATTTGGATACAATTGTCTGCTAAATGAATAAATGTAAATAAATGTGAAATATTTTAGTACATGCATTTGAGAGACTTTTTTATGTGCTGTATATACATGCACAATTTAGAGCTTTAATCAACTTTTGTTGTGATTTCTTGACTTGGCTGATGACAGAACTAGGTATGTATACTCATAGTACTTAATAGGTAGCCAGTGTCAGGGTGCGGGATAGACAGGTCCCAGATGCAAAAGCAAAAATGTTAACATTTTAACATTTTCTCGAACCTAAATCTCGTCCTATTATCCTACACATTCCCACATAATTTCCAAACATTTCTTTTTGTAACAATGATGGATGGTTAATACTCAAGTGCAGTTTTAATATGACCCGGAACTCGAGCTGTCGTATCCTAATTACCCAGTAAAGTGCCACACTGCCCTCTACAGGTTTAGTGGTGAAATACATTAACTATTAACTCTTAGTCCAATTCTGCTACAAACTAAATAATAATAAAAAAAGTGGTGGGGTAAGTTTTTTTTTCTTTTTACCCATACAGCAGAATTATTTCCTCTACCCGTCACATTTCTATACATACTGTTTTTATGTTCCGGTGACCAGTGAAAGTGCAGTTCTGACTCTCTGCCCATTCATTTAGATAGGAGCTGGTCTTGTTATTCTGAAATAGCTGCCCAGAGGCGTTGCCAAGATGGCGGCCGAGCGGCACGACTTACCTGAAAGGACTTTGCCTCCATAGACTGCTGCGAGACCAAAGGTCTGGATGAGATGGTGCAGCTCATGACTGAATACTGGCATCAGGACCCCGACAGGAGACCGTCGTTCCTCTGTGAGACTCGAACCCAGTCCCTTTCTCATGAGAATCAGCCTCTGCGTCTTCTCACCTCACATGCCAGGTGCAAACCCAAGATAAGTGGGGGCCACAGAGAGGGCCTGAAAATCTCCTACTCTCCGCAGAGAGGTGATAGCCAACAGAAAGGAGGTTTTAAGTGTAAGATGTCTGTCTGAAATATCTTGAATGGGTTCAAACGGGGGTTTGCACATCGCCTCTAACACCACAACCAAGTCCCACGGGGGAATACGGGACCTTACTGGAGGTCTCGGAGAAAACGTGTAACTAGGGGGTGTCTTCCCAGAGACTGGCCATCGAGAATGGCGTGGTAGACCGCAATGGCCACCACGTAAATCTTCAGCATGGAGTAGGTCAACAGTGCTGCGAGCCTAGCCTGTAGAAACTCCAGAACTGTACCAACTGGGCAGTTTGTTGGGTCTAGCTGGCGGTCTCTGCACCATGAATCGAAGAGTTTCCACCTCAGGGCTTACAGTTTCCTCGTTGAGGGAGCTCTGGATTGGAGGAGGGTCTCAACAACCTCAGTTGAGAGACCAGCTGGTAACAGTTATGCCCCCTCAGGGGCCACATCCACAGCTTCCACAACTCCGGGCGAGGGTGAATTATCGTACCCTGCGCCTGTGAGAGTAGGTCTCTCCTGAATGGTATCTCCCATGGAGGAGTGAGACCAGGTCTGCGAACCATACTCGGTCCAGCCAGAACGGGGCTACTAATAACAGACGGACCCCGTCCCGGCGTACTCTCGCCAGAACTCCTGGGAGCAGAGCAATAGGGGGAAAGTCGTACAGACGAAGCCTCGGCCAGGTCTGTACCATAGTGTCCAGTCCCAGAGGAGCTGGATGTACTAGAGAGAACCAAAGGGGACATTGTGATGTCTCTTGAGTCGCAAATAGGTCTACTTGAGCCCTGCCAAATACTCTCCATATCTGCTTCACCACCTCTGGCGTGTTTAGATGTTAGAGGGTGACCGCTCCACAGACCACGGGCAGGGTGGCCACTCACTACTGCACCCCAGCTGGTGAGAGACGCGCCCGTCGCTAGTATTACACGGCGACAAGGAGCTCCCAGCACCGGGCCCTGATTCAAGAACCAAGGTTTGTTCCACATGTCTAAGGCACGGAGGCAGCGCCGCATGACCTTGATGGTGCGAAGTAGATTGCCCCTCGGGGAAAATCCCTTGGTCTTGAGCCACCACTGTAGGGGTCTCATGTATAGCAGGCCAAGAGGTATCACGTTGGACGCAGCTGCCATCATACCCAACAATCTCTGAAATTGTTTGACAGTAAATGACTGGTCTTCTCCGATTATCTCTTCTGAGATGAGGATCGACTCGATACGAGCAGGGGACAATCATGCCTGCATTGCGGTCGAATCTCATACTACGTCTAGATAGGTGGTTCTCTGAACCGGAGAAAGTACACTCTTCTTGGCGTTCAGTCTCAAACCCAGCTCCCCCATATGTGCGAGAAAGACATCTCAATGCCGAGCCGCAACCTGCTCTGACTGAGCTAAAATCAACCAATCGTTGATGTTGTTGAGAATGCGGATGCCCTGCATGCGCAGGGGAACCAGAGCCGTGTCTACACATTTTGTGAACGTGCGGGGTGAGAGTGCAAGGCCGAAGGGAAGTACTCAATATTGGTAAGCTTCGCCCACGAAAAGGAACCTCAGCAACTCTCTGTGTTGTGGAAGGATGGATATGTGGAAGTATGCATCTTTGAGATCTATTGTGACAAACCAGTCCTCGGACCTGATCTGAGCTACAACATGCTTGATTGTGAGCATTTTGAACTTCAACCTCATAACTGAACAATTTAAGACCCTCAAGTCTATAATCGGACGCAACCCCCCATCCTTCTTTGTAACTATGAAATAACGGCTGTAAAATCCGGACTCCCTGTCTTGAGGAGGGACCATCTCGATGGCCTCCTTCTCTAATAGGGTTTTCGCTTCCTATTCCATAACCAGACCCTGCCAGGGGCTGACTACTGCCGGGATGACCCCGTTGAATATTGGCGGTGCAGAGCCGAACTGAATACGGTAGCCTTTTTCTACTATGTGCAGGACCCATCGAGATACATTTGGCATTTCCACGCTACTAAATAATCTACTAAGGGAATCTTTACTACTAAGGGAATCTATACTTTTAGTGTAAGAGGCCCCCGCAGGGGCGGCGAGTGTCTCAGCCCCGTTACTAGCATGGGCGGAAGATATTGAGCCAAATTAAGTATTGAATGGCCTGCCGAAGAAACAACCGAACCGCAGCGAAGCAAGCTTGATGAACACTTCCTGCCCGTGAGTCAGCCACCTCCCAGCCGGGGCCTGCCATTCTTTCCCGGCCTGGATGATGAGATCGCCAGGTCATGGAAACGCCCATTCTCAGCCTGCCTCTACATCCCCTCGTCTGACTACTATGGCAATGTAGTGGGGATGGGAGAGCACGGCTATAGAGCGATAGCCCGGGTGGAACAGACGCTCATGAGCTATCTGTTCCCTGGCCCCATCATCTCTGAAGGCCCGGCATTGCCCTCAAAGCCACTCAGAACAACATCGGCTTTGATGGGCAAAGGGTATGTGGCTGCAGGTCAGGCTGGTGTGTGTCTGCACACCATGGCAGCCGACCTGCTTAAAGAGCTAGATGAGGGAGAGGAGATCAAGTCCCATGATATATCAGAATTAAGAAGGACCGCTGATCTCTCCCTACAAGCCACCAAGGAGACCGTCCGAGCGATTGGGCAGCTATGGTGGCCGCAGAGAGGCAGTTATTGTTGACCCTGTCCGATATGAAAGAGCGGGGCAGGGTCTGCCTTGTGGACGCCCCGATTCAGCCGACTGGCCTGTTCATCATTTAATTGGTTCATTGAGTCCAAAACGAAGCAAGTCCTTAAACAAAGCTTCATCGTTTAGAGGAACTTGATATACTAACTCACAGAATTGTTCAACATACTCTTCAGTAGATAGGGCTCCTTGACAAAGGTGCAATAGCTGATCTACTGGGTGCTCCACGTATTCTGTTTATTATTATTTACAGGCCTCCAAAATACTCTCCAGCATTTGTTGAAGAGGTC
This sequence comes from Carassius gibelio, assembly GCF_023724105.1. Taxonomy (NCBI): domain Eukaryota; kingdom Metazoa; phylum Chordata; class Actinopteri; order Cypriniformes; family Cyprinidae; genus Carassius; species Carassius gibelio. The sequence continues at coordinate 40,324,402 of NC_068377.1, forward strand.
ACAGAAATGTTATCAATGATTTCCTCAGAGTTTGACTATTTTTCTATTCAAGGGGATTTAAATATTCACATAGATAATGCAGAAAATAAAACTACAAAAGAAATGATAATAGTTCTAAACACTTTTGACCTGATTCAGCATGTGCATGGACCCACACACAAAGGTTGGACTCCAGATTTAATCATCAGTAGGGATTTAAACATTTCATCCATTGTTATTAAGGACGTAGCACATTATTAAGGACATCAGGGGCCTGTTTCACTAAGGAGATTCAACCAACTCTGAGTTTAAACTTGACCTCTGAGTTGACTTACCCTGAGATGGGAAACTCTTGAGTTTTCGGTTACAGAACAGCTGAAATGAGTTGTTTTAATCAACTCTAAATTGACTGACTCTGAGTTAAGCGCGTGCACTGCAACTATAAAAAGCCATTATCACTAATATTAATTTTATGATTCACCATGGCCAAAGCTCCTGCCAAAAAGCTGTCTGCATACTTCAGACTCAATACAAATGTAATAATTCTCAGTGGTGTAATATCAAAGGTGAAAACTGGCATAAAGTTAGATTAATTAATTAATAGCTAATCGTTTTATGGTATGTAATGGGCAAAAAAATATATATAAAATAATAATATTAATAATAATAATAATATTGTAAGTGCATTTTTCTTATTTTACAAATGATCTGCCAATAGAGTAAGAAAAATACAGCAGTGGCTATTTACACTAAGTGGAATTAACATACTTTCTTAGCGATAGATCCTATTTACAGTAGGCTAAGTGCAAGTAGCTCTAGATTTTTTATTTATTTATTTATTTTTATTTAACCTTTATTTAACCAGAAAAAGCTCTCTGAGATTAAAAATCTCTTTCACAGGAGTGTCCTGGCCAAAATGTGCAGCAGTACAGTCAATTCCATCACAGATAAACATCACACAAACAGATTAAAAACACTTAAAAGCAGTTGCATATAGTTAGATCAACTTCCATTTGTCGGATAACTGATTTGTCAGCAGATTTTTAATTTTAATTTAGATTGGAGGAAATTCCAATCAAACGGCGCTGCATACATAAAAGACTTCTTACCTAGCTCAGTTCGGGTTTTGCGAACGAAGAAAATAATTCTTGATAATTTTCTGTTGCATAAGACAACAAAGATAAGAAGGCAACAATCCCAAGATGGCTTTGTAAATAATTAAGTACCAGTGCATTTTTCTTCTGGTATACAGAGAAGGCCAACCTACTCTGTGATACAAGGTGCAATGATGAGTTGAGGATTTACAATTTGATATAAACCTTAGAGCACCATGATAAACGGCATCAAAGGAAGAGAGAAGATAAGAAGGAGCAAAATGATATACAACATCACCGTAATCAAGGACAGGGAGAAAAGTAGCAGAGATTAGTTTCTTTTTTATATTAAAAGAAAAGCAAAACTTGTTCCTGAGACAAAACCCAAACTTGATTTTCAGTTTATTCTTCAGTTGAGTGATATGAGAGCTAAAAAATAGGGCATCATCAACTATGATGCCTAGATATTTGTACTCTTTTACTAATTCAATCACTGTACCTTGAAAGGTCTGAAGAGATACTAAATTATTTTCATGTTTTTTTGAATTGGAAAATAACATATACTTGGTTTTACATTTACATTACATTTACATATACATTTATTCATTTAGCAGACACTTTTATCCAAAGCGACTCACAGATGAAGACAGTGGAAGCAATCAAAAACAACAAAAGAGCAATGATATATAAGTGCTATTACAAGTCTCAGTTAGGTTAACACAGTACACGTAGCATGGGATTTTAACTAATATAATAAATAAAAAGAAAACAGATAGAATAAAAAAATAAAAGAATAGAGCAAGCTAGCTAGAGGTCTTTACACATACACACACACATACATATACAATTGCATAATAAATGAAAAGAAAATAGAATACAAAAAGATTAGAAAGGTAGTTAGAGTTTTTAAAGCAGTGCTTTAAGTGGCCCAAAAGAGGTGCTAATCTATTATAGCCAAAAAAAAAATAAAAAATTCTGGACTTTGGAAAATCTTTTGGACTTTTGAGTGGGGTTTTGTGCAGTAATACAAAGCCAGTACAGCTGATGTTCAACATCCTGTTTCAGAGCTGAAGTCGCTGCTGTGCTCTGCAGTTGAGTGTTAATGCAAAGTCAGTACATTGTTCTGCATTTGAGTGTTCAGTTGAAGTCAGCGCAGTATTCTGCGATTGAGTGTTAATGCAAAGTCAGTGCAGTGTTCTGCTGTTGAATTCTTATGTGAAATCTGAAGTGACAGCACTTTTTGCAACAACATATTTAAATTCACAGGATTTCAGTATGCTGCTCTTCAGTGTGAATGTACATTGCAGAAAAAAGTATTGCTGTTTTACAGTACATGTTCAGAGAATTGTATTTTGTCCATTATTTTAATGTCCACATATTTGTTAAGTGGAAACAATGTTAATGTATTTTATATATTGGCTTTAACCTGTTAATTGTCACCCCGTCCCGTATACGGGACGCCTACGTTGACTATACTATATTACAATCAAATCTAATCTAATCTTGACAAACTATATATCGTTGGAAAGGTCTAAGACTCCCAAATATATATTTTACCAATATTGTTTGTTAAAAATTATGTAGGAAAAGTAATAGATGAATTTATGACAAGAGTGCACCCTCAGAAATCTACATTACAAAAGGAGCTTTGACCTTTGTTTAAAAAAAAGACTTCCTCATTGCCTTTTTCTCTATCACATTTTAGAAATCATCAGAAGTTATATATCACTTGAAAACATAAAATCTCAAAATTCATCCTTCAAAACCCATTTTAAAATCAGGCATTGCATTACCATGTAACCAACACCCTGAGTTGTCTCGCTGTAGGACACGCGCACTCAGTATATGATGGGCGGGAAAATGTAAGATGACAGAACTGATAATGCACCAATTACAACAAAGAACCACTTGTTTCTCAACTGTATGGTACACATTTAAAGGGAACGATTCCTGATAGTAAATTACAGATTTTGCAAGCAACAAAACAAGTGGGTATACACAGTGCTTTAAGTGGCCCAAAAGAGGTGCCGGTACTATAAGCAAAAAACAAACAAAAAATCTGTTTTTTTTTTTTTTTATGACTGCCCTCATCCCCTTGAGGTAACAACAACTATATTGAAGTGGTTTTATATACAGCAGTCAACAGGCGACCTTAATAATAAATAATTTTATTAGTTTGTGGATTTGCTTGAGCTAGAAAGAACTACTGAACATAAATAAAATGTGCAAAAGGATTTTGAAAAAAAATACCCTTAGAAAGAGCTAGTGCATTCAAACTTCCAAACTGACTCAAATGATTCGCGAACCCGCTAGGAACTCCCGAACTGATTCAAATGATTCGCGATCCCCAAACTGACTCAAATGATTCGCGAACCCGCTACGAACTCTCGAATTGATTCAAATGATCCGCGAAGCCGCTCCGAACTCCCGAACTGATTCAAATGATTTGCGATCCCCAAACTGACTCAAATGATTCGCGAACCCGCTTTGAACTCCCGAACTGACTCAAATGATTCGCGAACCCGCTACGAACTCCCGAACTGACTCAAATGATTCGTGATCACCAAACTGACTCAAATGATTCGTGATCACCAAACTGACTCAAATGATTCGCGAACCCGCTACGAACTCCCGAACTGATTCAAATGATTTGTGATCACCAAACTGACTCAAATGATTCGCGAACCCGCTCCGAACTCCTGATCTGACTCAAATGATTCGCGAACCTGCTCCGAACTCCTGAACTGGTTCAAATGATTCACACTCCATACTAGGAAGAATTAGGAAGTGTGCATTGTGAAGGGCGTTCTGAAAAGCGGCAGCGCAGGCAAAGGATTAAAACCTCTATTAAAGCAGATGTCCAAATGAGCGTACCGGTACGCTAAAAGCATGTTCTGGGTGCACGGAGAGGTGGAGGTATGCTCAAGAACTATATTTGGACGTGCCGGTACTGAGTACCGGTGCGTACCGGCCCATTTAAAGCACTGTTTTAAAGAATATAATTAGAATAGTGAGTGTTAAAGTTAAAGGGTCAAATAAAGATGGAAGAGATGTGTTTTAAGCCGATTCTTGAAGATGGCTAATGGACTCAGCTGCTCGGATTGAGTTGGGCAGTTCATTCCACCAGAAGGGAACATTTAATTTAAAAGTCTGTAAAAGTGACTTTGTGCTTCTTTGGGATGGCACAATCAAGCGACGTTCACTTGCAGAACGCAAGCTTCTAGAGGGCACATAAGTCTGAAGTAACGAATTTAGCTAAATGGGTGCAGAGCCAGTGTTAGTTTTGTAGGCAAACATCAATGCCTTGAATTTTATGGGTCATTATACGAAAACGTGCCATTTTGTGTCCCTCAGGAAAAAAAAGCTCTGTAAATCTTAATAAAACATAAAAGAAATAGAATATTTTATATTTTAGTTTCCATAATGTCTCATAATATAAGAATAAATTATTTTCTGTTTCTTTGGTTTTTAAAGGATTTTAATCACATTTTTGTACAAAGCATCTTGAAGAAATGTTGAAAATGGCCTGTCCCTCAGTAAGATTTTTCTACTTCTACTTGCTATCGAGCCCAAAAAAGTCAAACTATCATAAAAAAACATATACTTGTATAAAGCCTTAAGTGTCAGTTCATTAGTCATAAATGGATTTTATTCTTAACGTGTCAAATAAAATAAAAAAACACACAATTTAGTCGGGTCCCTAGGTTCTCGTCAACCCTGTTACTTTTTATAAAAACACCTCTTTAAAGATAATGGACTGTTCCAAAAGTTGCATCAGTTCCAGGAAGTGACATTATCTGACTTTCATGAAGTTGATGGTAGAAGACAAGTAAGTGTTCTCTTCTTTTTAATGAATTTTCTTTGAGGTTATGTAATGTCTGAAAGACAGGGACACGCTCATTGTGTCAGCCCTGTTACCAGAAAAGCATATGTTAAAAAGTTTTTTGTACATATTTAAAAATTTACATATATGATAATATTTAAGCCTCTCATTAAGGCACTTAATGTAGTGTCATTACCTATACCTCATGGCTAGTAATGGCCGGCAATAACCTTTTTCGTCAACCCTGTTACCGTCAACCCTGTAACCATTCCAGGGTAAGAGGGTTGACCCAAGTACGCTTTTGTGTGTCTTACCCATGTTGTATACACAAGAAGGGTTAAATCAAGGGCAACTGGACTAGGTACGTCCATATTTGAAGCTATTGCCTCTCATCCAAGGGGTTTCTTCATTTCTAAATGACTGATGGGGAGTGCCAGCCATTTAACCTCTGTGGGGTTGTCACCCCTGAGCCAACCCTTCTTGGATAACTATGACCTGGATGACTGAGAATTTTAACAGACATACTTTTCTTACAAATAGTATACATAATATACATGTTTTTACAGTTTTTATCCCTAAAAATCATGTTTTTTTATTTATTCTACTGATAGATAGGCTAAAATATGTTGAGGTTACTGATCTATACTGATACACACAAGTGCATTGGGTTTTATAAATGTGCTTTATAAATCAAAAGTCATTATTTTTTTTATTATGAGAAGTCAATAAATTAACAAGCTTTTAAGTTTGCATTTGGGATACTCTCCATACATGCACTCCATCCAAATAGTTTGAAAAAGTTTTCTTGTCAAAAAATAAATCAAGCTTGTGTGACTTGTATGATTATTTGATGGCATGTGAACTACTTACATTTACAGTATGCTACACAATCATAAATAATCAGGGCTGGGGTGTAACGAAATACATGTAACAGCGTTACGTATGTAAAATACAAAATATGAGTAACTGTATTTCGTTAAAATTACATTTTAAATAAGGGTTAATCAGATTACAGTAACATCTGAAAACTATTTTAGATTACCAGTGATTACTTTTATTTTGATGTAATTTATTAATTTAATATTTAAGTTTGGGGATTTCAAACAATACCGCGACTGATTTTTTCCCGTTACAAGCACATAACGACACAAACATTCTCCTAGAAATCACACTATGCATTCAGTCAACAGATCCATACGAAGCATGCATAAAATAAAGGTTTATGAAGTCAAACAATAGCTTTATGTGGTTTACAGATGAACTTCTTTATTCATTCGAAATGTTCAGTATCATCTTTGGCTCGGTAATGCAAATTCACGATCCAATTCGTGAACAGATGATTCTTATTCGTGAATCTTTTAAAATAATAATTTCCTTTATTTATTTATTTAATGAAATCAGTGTGGAAACCAATGCTTCACTAACGGGATAGATCTGGGTCAGGGTATATTCTGGCAAACCGTTTACCAATCAAGTTTCTCAATTGGCAAAGCAAACTGTGGTACACGCCACTACCAACACAGAATGGGTAAATCTGTGTTTTCTCAGCACAATATCATAGAAAGTATGAGGTTTGAGAAGGAGAAGGCGGGGCAACAGTTAAAACATTTTAAAGTTAAAGTTCATGCAAACAGATAAGTTTCGGTTTTTCATCATTTTTATGCTAAAATATCTCAATAGAGCCGTCTACATAATATGCTGATTAGTCATGTTGAATTAAAGGTTTATGAATGTCCAATTAAGACTCCATTACAACCATAATTGTAACTCAAACAAGCAGTATAATCAATACGGTAGCTGTTGTCAACCCTGTAACTGATGTGTCAACCCTGTTACTTGTATAATATTCTAATATAACTTAAAAAATGTAAATAAAAATGTAATCAATTAATTGTAAATGTTTAGTAAGAGAGGCTAATAATCCACTCAAAATTGAATTGAGGTGTTTAATTTTTGTTTCCATACATTTTTCTTAAAACAGAAGATGCTGGGAGAGTGTAATTTGGAAATGAACGTATTCATCCCCTTAAAAAAATAAAACTTTCAATATTCTCAATTCACAAACACTCTTAATGTAACAAGGGGGAGTATATCTTCCACAGTATATCAGATTTGTTCTATACATGTATTTAAAACCTTTTCAAAAAGTAATTAATATGTTGGTAACAGGGTTGACCAAAAACACATATTTAAATTAGTTAAATGAAAAAAATGAAAAAAATAAGATAGCCTGAGATGGCACGGCACATTTTCCTGAGAGGTAAGGATCTACTTAATCCAAAAAGGGGCTTAAAGATTTTCAAAACAGAAATTTGAAAATCAAACATTAAAAGTGGGAAATGGCACGTTTTCGTATAATGACCCTTATGCGAGCAGCTATTGGAAGCCAGTGCAAATTGATAAACAGAGGTGTGACGTGTATTCTTTTAGGCTCATTAAAAATTAATCTTGCTGCCGCGTTCTGAATTAATTGTAAAGGTTTGATAGAATTGGCTGGAAGACCTGCCAAGAGGGCATTGTAATAGTCCAGCCTGGACAGAACAAGAGCTTGAACAAGGAGTTGTGCAGCATGTTCTGAAAAAAAGGGCTTGATCTTCTTTTATCAGTATTCAGAACAAGTTTTAAACTGTGAAGCCTTAACTGAATGATTTTAAAGGCTGACTGAAGCTTAGACAAGGCTTGCTGTCCAGAGGAAGCGCTGCTTCGAAAATCAAATCAGCAGACGGGAGAGATGCGAGGAATGAGCAAAAGAACCAGCAAAACAGAACAGACTGCATGAGAGAAGAGAACCAATCAGAGCCTGACTTATTGAGACGTGAAGCGAAGGTTTTCAGTTTTTAAATGAGCTCCCGGGAAGTCGGCATTCGAAGAGGTGATGTCTAAAAGAGCGACAAAATGTCCACAGCTCACTTCACGTTTGACGACAAACAAAACAAAACAAAGCGTAAAGCACGCGGAGCGCTCATTCGTGGCAAGAACACAACCAATTTGAAAAGACATTTACAGACGAGCCACCCGGACATTTTCTCAAATGTAATTTCACAACGATGTTCTTTTGTTTATTGAGCTAAGCAAAATTGGAATAGTGCAGTGCGTAGATGTTGTAGCATTAAATATTACGAACTGAAAAGTACTGTAAAATAGCCCCTTCTTCAAATTAGATGAGAGAACAATACTAATACGTAATATCATGATAAATACATTTGATTAATACTAATGTTTAGTATATTTTATAATGTTCTACTTGTTGACAATATCACAAATATTTCTATATTAGTCATGTGAAACATGAATGTTCACATCCTATCATTATACATACAAATCTAGCAATATTGTAGTATTTAAAACATACAATATTGCTAGACAAATTAATACCTTATAAAATCTTGTTACTTTTTTTATCCACCTAGCCGCCAACTTATTAAATATTTACTTTAAATGTATGCACTTATTGTTCAGCTCAGCTGTAAGCTTTAAGGTCCTGGACCTAACGTTATTTTTCTTTTATTGATGGTCATTTGTCAGCTAGTAATTGTTTACATTATCATGACAGTGTTTGTTGCTGCATAAAAGCTTTTGAATCGAAATAAAGACACAGTTGTGTTGAAATAAAGTTGAATTTGTGTTTTATATATTTTGGTTAAGTTTGTTTCCTATACCAGCTGTAAAAAATTGTCTAGTAAATCTGTTATTGATTTTAGTCTTATTTTAGTCGACTAAAATACCAAGCAATTTTAGTCGACTAAAATACCAAGCAATTTTAGTCGACTAAAATAAGACTAAAATTAAAACAAATCAGATGACTAAAACTTGACTAAAACTAAAAAGAATTATAGTCAAAAGACTAAGACTAAAACTAAATAAAAATTTCGTGTCAAAATTAATACTGGTGGGATCCCCCCCTTTTAATGAAGGAACAACAAATGCTGATTTCCAAATTTCTGGGATAACACCAGTATTTAAAGAAAGATAAAAAAATATAAGTTTTTACTACCTGATATCAGTTTTATATTCTGCCAACATTTCTTGGGATTATGTGAGTTAATAGTAGTATTTTTAATAAAATAATCAGACTTTGCTTTTCTAATAGCGACCGTGCATTTATTCCGGAGCTGCCTAAAACGGATCCAATCGGAGCCAACATCAGATTGTCTAGCTTTTGCCCAAGCAACATTCCGCTCACTAATTTGGACAGAAAGGGCTTCAGAAAACCAGGGATTATACCTACCTTTTAACACCTTTATTTTTTAAAAGGTGCATGCCTGTTGATGATTGATAGGAATCCATCGTAAAAGTATTTCCAGGCAGACTCAACATTGGGAATAAGAAAAATCCTGTCCCAATCATAGCGTGCTATTGTGACGTTCGTGCATCAGGAAAACACAAGGAAAGGGAGAGATCCAATTGCAGGTACGTTTATTAAACAAAAAGGGTAATCCAAAACAAACAGTCCAAAGTGACAAACAAAACAAAAGAGGGAACGGATGAAACGGAACAGGAACTCGGAGGACGAGATAGCAAGTGTAAGTCTTGGGAGACGAGAACAAAGGTAACACGAAGGGTAAGGACTCCATACAAACAACAGGGAAAGACAGGTATTTATAAGGAGACTAATGACAATAGATTGCCTGCACCTGGTGCAATTAATTGGAGTGCAATTACTGTGAAGACAGGACCAGACTAGAGGAATTATAGTGCCTATGGTGAAGTGCCTTAGGAGAAGTGAGCTCACTAGTGGACACCCAGGAAAACAGAGACTGACAGCATGACATTACCCCCTCCTCCATGGAGCAGCTGCCAGATGCTCCACCTGAAGGGAAAACCAACAGATAAAGAAACTAGGAGGGAGGTGGAGCGGCGGAAGACTAGGGGGAGGGACGGAGGGCCAGAAAACATGATACACAGAGACTGGAGAACCACGACGAATGGGGAAACAGAGACAAAACAACCAGGTAAAATGGAGAAACAGAGACAAACCAACCAGGTAGAATGGGGAAACAGAGACAAAACAACCAGGTAAAATGGAGAAACACAGACAAACCAACCAGGTAGAATGGGGAGACAGAGACAAGACAACCAGGTAAAATGGGAAGACAGAGACAAGAGAAGTCTAACACAAAACAAGGAGTCCAGGAGGGTGGTGGACCAGCGGAGGATCAGGGGGAGGGATGGAGGGCCAGGTCCAAAGAAGGAAACAGACAGAAAAACAAAAGAAAACAAAAACACAAAAACATAAGTCCATGAAGGACATCACGTAATGCGCACCAGGGCGGAGCAGAAGACCACCACATCCGTGTGGCCAGACCAACGGGAGGACGAAACTCTGGTAATCCAATGGTGTTTCTACTGGATTCCAGAAGATCGGTGCTGACTTGACTCTGCTCATGAAGATCCCCGGTGACTTGACTCAGTCAAGTCAAATTAATACAAGACATAGTCAGCCAGACGATGAATATTATTAACAGCAATTATTATATGATGAATTCACACTTGTAGCAATAGTTGTTAGTTCTGTTTGTTGATTCAGGGTTAGCATCATCTGAGGTCCTCTGAGGGTCAGCATCATCTCTTCTCAGGTGTTTCTGGATCCAGACTGGAGCTTGTGTAAATCCTTGTTACCACGGGATGAAGATCCCAGCAGAAACAGAGAAACATATAGAGACATCATTAGCGTAGGTGCTGTTCCAACAAAGTAAAATAATGAGTTTAACCCAAGCTAAAGAATAAGAATGTGCATTTGATCAGATGCAACTACACTCACAATTTAAGAGATACATTATTTGAATGCTTGGCGAAAGAGATGCGTTTTTAATCTAGATTTCAACAGAGGGAGTGTGTCTGAACCACAAACATTATCAGGAAGGCTATTCCAGAGTTATGGAGCCAAATGTGAAAAAGCTCTACCTCCTTTAGTGGACTTTGCTATCCTAGGAACTACCAAAATTCAGCGTTTTGTGACCTTAGGGAGGTCATCAATTCATAAAGAAATATCTCTGTAATGGCCAAGCATTCATCAGAAGATCACTTGACTGCTTATCCTTGGCTTTAGAGCATCATGGTTTTAGGTTTGAAAGATCTAAAAATCTACAAAACTTACAAAAACAAAAGTTATATAATTGTTTAATCATACTGCTTTTCATCATCTTGTAGAGATACCCAGTGTGATTCTAAAAGTTTTTATTTGTAAAAGGTCTGTATGAGACATCTTACAAGTCTAAATGTTTAACTGCAGGGGGTTGTTTGAGTGTGTGTGTTTGTGTTTATGTTATGTTTATGTGTTTGTGCACATGTTGTGTGTGTGCGTGTATGTTTGCATTTTAATGTACGTTTGTATGTGTTTGTGTGTATGTTTGCATGTATGTTTATGTTTGTGCATGTTTTGTTCGCATGCATGTCTTGTGTTTCTCTGTGTGTGTGTGTGTGTGTGTGTGTGTGTGTATGTATGTTTGTGTTGAGGCTTAAATGTCTAGGTGTGAATAAAAATAATAAATGTAACTAAACTAAACTAAATTATCTACAATTAAACATTTTCCTACATCATAGACTGCCTTGTTAAAAACAATCACCTTGACCCGCCCTATTTATTTCACTTAGTTCTTATTGTTTTGTCTCTATCTATAGAATCTCTCCTGAACATTTGTGAAATCATATTCACCAGATCTACATTATACATAAACCTTCAAGGTTTTTTTTAAAAAATATATTATCTTCAAGAACTTTACCTAATAATTCGACCAGATACCATATGCAAATCCAACGGTCATAAAAAAGGTTCAAAAGGCTACACATCCTTTGACCCACCACTGAACTTTTGCCTAAACTTTTGACAAAGTTCACACTCACAGGAGCATGCCATAAAATAGATGCAATGGAGATCCTTTGATCACAGAACATCTTAGAAAAGTGATCTGTTTTGATCACTGACCTCTACCTGATACAACACCAAAGTTCACAATGTCAGATCCCACAAAACTCATTAGGTCGCGACCTCAGAAACATCTTCAAAAGTAATTTTTTATTTATTTAGCCTTCTTATTTTTACAACCTTCGTTGATCTGATATTGACGCACCACTGATTCTGCATCCCATCTTCAGACTTTCTCGTTTCACTGCGGTGCGTGAGACGAAATATTTGCATCTCCTATGATGTTGTAAAAGTTTAGACATTTAATATGTATGTCTGTTTCAACTGATAGATCAAATCAAATCAAAGAGTCCCCGTCTTGTTTTTACTGCTTTCTTCTTTATATTTCAACAAATGGCGTAACCTTCTCTTCAAAATATTCGGTAAGATGGTAAGATGATCAACTCTTTTTTTCTTTTCTTTTTTTTTTTAACTTGTAACAAACATTAGCTTTGATTTAAAACTTTAAACTCGATTTAAACTCTAACTTTCCTAAATTGTAATGGTACACTACAAAATAGATTTTGACAAGTATTTTATGCTGTTTCTTAACAAATCTGGTACTTTTTGTTTGTTTGATTGATTTAGATCGTTGTAAGATGCACAATTCTTTTTATTTTGTTTTCTCTACATTTCTATCAGTAATAAACACAACGTTTTTAAAATTGTAATGCTACAAAGTTTAGTACCATTAGCTGTTGCTTAACAGTCTAATATTTTTTTGTTCATTTGTTTTAGATCAGAGTAAGATGCACTACTCTTTTTATTTTATTTTTTTCTAACTCGTATCAGTAACAAACTTTAACTTGTTTTTAAAATGTAATGTTTCAAGATTTTGACAAAAAATCTTTTAACAAACGTGTCACAGTGTCTGGGATGTGTTCCCTGGGTTTCCATTAGGTGTCCTCCTTTCCCATGGTGTCTGGCACTTTATTAACTGTCTGTTCCCTTATTTGGTCACCTTCCTCCTTGATTGAGTTAATTGATTATTCCCCACCTGTCTCCAGTTCCCTCATCACCTTCTGTGTATTTATACCGTCTGTCTGAGTATGTGTCACGGAGTCCTTGTCTATGTTTCATGCTATCCGTAGTCTTGCCCTTGCCGTGTGTTCTTATCTGTTTTCATGTTGTTTGGATATTCTGGTTTTGACCCTGCCGGGACTGTTTACCCCTTTGGATTTGCCCTTAAATAAACATCATACCTGCACTTGGATCTCTCCTTGTTTCCTGTATCACCGAACGTGACAGAAGGACTCCGTCACAAACGAGATCCAGCGGTATGTCGGTTGATGCTTCTTCCCCAGCCACCGAGCGGGAGAGAAGCAATCGGTTTGAGGGAACCCGCCTGGCTGTGTTTCGCGGGACCAGGGGAGGTCGCCGAGGAGGGAGTGGATGAGAGGAAGCTCAGCATCGCTCTCCACCATGGCCCCCCTTCGACTCGGGGCTCATGTGGGAGGGACCAGAGCTGCCGTCTCACCATGGCAGATGGAGAAAGCCAGCGCCATTGCCCATTATGGCCGCAGGTCCAGTGCCACAGCACAAGATGGCCGCCAACCCAGCGCTGCTGCGGTGCATGGCCACCAACCCCGCACCACGAAGCAAGATGGAAGCCAGCCTCACACCACAGTACAGGATGGCCGCCAGCTCAGCACCACGAGGCAACATGGCCGCCAACCCAGCACCACGAAGCAAGATGGCCGCCAGCCCAGCGCCACAGCACAAGATGGCCACCAACCCAGCGCCACGAGGCAATGTGGACGCCAGCACAACGCCACAGCACAAAGTGGTCACCAGTCCAGTGCCACGGTGCAAGATGGCTGCCAGCTCAGCGCAAACGCCCAAGATGGCCGCTGACACATTTCTTGATTACTTCGATATGCTGTCAAAGATCCTAGAGATTCCCAAAACGGTTCACGTCATGGCTGCTGAGCCAGCGCCACAGCCCAAGATGGCCACTGGTCCAGAGCCACAGCACAAGATGGCCGCCAGTCCTGCGCCACAGCACAAGATGGCTGTCTGCCCTTTGCCATAGCACAAGATGGCCGCTAACCCAGCGCCAATGCCCAGATTGGCCACCGGTCCTGCACCACAGCACAAGATGCTCGCCGGCCCAGCACCACAACCCAAGATGGCCCCCTGTCCAGAGTCATGGCCGAAGATGGCTGCTTGCCCAGGATGGCTGCTCGCCGCTGCACAGGATGACAGTCACAGCTGACCCTCCGGAGTCGAGTCAGGTTCCAGCGGACCCTCCAGAGTCGAGTCAGGTTCCAGCGGACCCTCCAGAGTCGAGTCAGGTTCCAGAGTCAGGTTCCAGCGGACCCTCCAGAGTCGAGTCAGGTTCCAGCGGACCCTCCAGAGTCGAGTCTGGTTCCAGCGGACCCTCCAGAGTCGAGTCTGGTTCCAGCGGACCCTCCAGAGTCGAGTCTGGTTCCAGCGGACCCTCCAGAGTCGAGTCATGTTCCAGCGGACCCTCCAGAGTGGAGTCAGGTTCCAGCGGACCCTCCAGAGTGGAGTCAGGTTCCAGCGGACCCTCCAGAGTGGAATCAGGTTCCAGCGGACCCTCCAGAGTGGAGTCAGGTTCCAGCGGACTCTCCAGAGTCAGGGCTAGTCACCGCTGCCCTTCCAGAGTCAGGGCTAGTCACTGCTGACCTTCCAGAGTCAGGGCTAGTCACCGGTGATCTTCAAGGACAGAGTCAAGTCACCATTGATCTTCATGAGCAAATACAAGTCACCAATGATCTTCATGAGCAGTGTCGGGTCAGCACCGATCTTCTGGAGTCCAGTAGGCACACCATGGGATTGCCAGATTGTCGTCCTCCCGTTGGTCGGACCACACGGTTTTGGTGGTCTTCCGCTCCGCCCTGGAGGACTCAGGCTTCCCCAACAAGAACGTGGTGGTCTTCTGCTCCGCCCTGGGGGACTCTCGCCCTGACTACACGGTTGTTGTGGTCTTCTTCCCCACCCTAGAGGACTCTGGCCTCGACCACAAGGATGTGGTGGTCTTCTGCTCTGCCCTGGGGGGCTTCATGTTGTTTTTGCTTTTTGTTTTTGTGTTCACTCCTGTTCCTGTTCCCCTCTGTTAGTCTGGCCCCCCGTCCCTCCCCCTGAGCCTCCACCTGTCCGCCTCCCTCCTGGTCTCTGTTTTGTGTCTGTCGTGGAGCGTCTGGGAGACGCTCCTTAGGGGGGGGGGGGTACTTTCACAGTGTCTGGGTTGTGTTCCCTGGGTTTCCACTAGGTGTCCTCCTTTCCCACGGTGTCTGGCACTTTATTAACTGTCTGTTCCCTTATTTGGTCACCTTCCTCCTTGTTTGAGTTAATTGATTATTCCCCACCTGTCTCCAGTTCCCTCATCACCTTCTGTGTATTTATACCCTGTCTGTCTGAGTATGTGTCACGGAGTCCTTGTCTATGTTTCATGCTATCCGTAGTCTTGCCCTTGCCGTGTGTTCTTATCTGTTTTCATGTTGTTTGGATATTCTGGTTTTGACCCTGCCGGGACTGTTTACCCCTTTGGATTTGCCCTTAAATAAACATCATACCTGCACTTGGATCTCTCCTTGTTTCCTGTATCACCGAACGTGACAGAGCGTGTCTGATACTTTTTTGTTTTAGATCCATGCAAGATGCTTGACTATTTTTCGTTTTATTTAACTTAGTCGAACTCTACCTTCAATCTTTACATTGTTTCTATTCCATGTATGTTTCATGTTTTTTCAAGACTCACTCACAAAGTACTCTGCATGGCAGATGATCCCACACACCCATCACACAGCTTATTCAGTCTGCTGCCATCAGGGAGCTCGACTGTGTCTCACTACATGATGAACTTCATCTGAGAGTCACTTCACGAGCATTTCACCATTTCATAAACCATAAGCCTTTATTGTGAAGCTCTTTGATTGCCATAAATGAAAGGAACTGTTCAAATTTTATTTGATTACATTTTAAAATAGGAATTAAATTGTTAAAATGTTGTGCATTCATCTGATTACAATAATATTTGTTAATAAACTGTACTAAATTACATTAACACAAAATCCCAAAGAATTAAATGAGACAAAACAGAATATTTGAAAAATAAATAAATAAACGAAAAAATTTATACAAATATATAAAGATGGACATCCTTTTCGAGAATTAAAATGTCATAAACCATTAAAATGTAATTCAGAAAAAAATACAACGGAGAAAAAGAGGAACTAGAAAACAGAAAATCAGTCCTAAAATAGTTGTGTTTTGAACTAGTCACTGTGAAATTGCTTTCTTGAGCTTTGGCCAGTTAAATTTTTCAGTTGGGAGTCACTTCCAAGCTGTCAAACATTGTTTAACAAACTCACTCAAGATAAAGAGAGTAACTGTGCTGTGATTTCAGATATTTCTACATGTAAACTGATCATTCAGGTGAGAAGCAACATATTGTATTTTAACTGAAAGTGCTGCTCCTCTCAGTCAATCAATGAACAGATCAGATGCAAACTAGATAAGGTTTATGCAAGACACTAGATTTGTTGCTAGGCACTTTTTTTGAAAAAAAAAATTGCTGAAGGGGTCTGAAAAGTTGCTGTAACGATTAGCTTGATATGATTTATAACTTTTTTTTTTAATCAAAATGCTACAAATAGCACATTCTCACTGACGTTGATGAGATGAACTCCTTATGTATCTAAATTTGGTACAGAATGGAAAGAGGTGTTTTCAATACTCAATAGTACTGAGGCAATTCGGTCAGTGCCTAAAAAGTATCGAACATGATACCCAGCCATATTAAAAAGCAATGTTGTGCCGTCTATATTGCATCTGACAGGAATGGACCAACACATGCTTTGTTAGAGATCGCTTGATATGTACTGAAGAAGTGGATGTGTCTAACCAAAGTCAAAGAAGGCTCCACTATGAAGGACGTAGCTTGTCAAACAGACACACAGAAAGGTAGTTTACTCTGCAAAACTGTTATCCAATCACAGGTGTGGGCGTTTACTTCCACGTCTTCAATACAGCACGCCCATAAAAACAGAGCATTTCTTGAGCTGGTCTGAAAAACAGGGTAGAAAATAGACTATTTCTTTTGATTTGGATGATTTTGTATGTAGAGTAGACATCAGACAACATTAAAACCAGTTCATGACCCTTTAATGGTACAAACAAATTTGATTTCTCATGTCATTATCCCTTTAAGTGCTGAAAAGTGTTTAATAGGTTGGTACTTTTTGCTTGTGAGAAGATTTTATTTATTTTTTAATCCTCCCAAAGGCATTTATGTATTCTTAAAGAAGGCAAATGTAGCAGTTTAACTACAATGGTAAAAAATCCTGCCATTTTTTTCGCTCATATTTAGGTGTAGATACCTTTCATCTAAATGAATCAATGAGAAATTTGAGAAATTACTATAAATTGTTAGTCTAATGCAATAATCTAATGTAATAATTCAGATATCTGTAACTAAGAATGAATTTCATTAGATAAACTAAATTTCACTTCAAAGAAGAACAAACAGGAGATTGTTTCAGTACAGTCCTGTTCTTCTGGAAGACTTTCCCGTTGGGTTGTGTCCTCCATGTCAGTGTGACGTCCTGATCGCTCAGCGTCTGATTTAACTAAACACAGAAACAGTCTTCAGTTACTCAGTGGATAAATCCCACGCCGACAAGTTTGAGGCATTTCAGCTCAAAATTAACATCTCTTACTTTACAAATCTTACAGAAAGAGCACAATTGGGCAAAACTCCAAACACAAAACATTGTGTTTTGTCTTTACATAAGGACTGACTGAGGTGGGTTTTTGTTCAGACTGGTGGGGGAATCTGATCTGATTTTCTTAAATCTTATTTTTAGACTGATGTCTTAACTGACCTGGGCCCGTATTCATGAAGATTCTAAGAATCCTCTCAGAAAACTCTTAATTTAGCTTAAAAACTTTTACGTAGGAGTCTTAGCTTAAGAGTGGTTTGGGACCGATCTGAGAGCAACTCTGAGTAAGGAAAAGACAAAAACTTTCATCTTAGTGAGGAGGCGGGGTTGACCCCGTTGCTATGTATGACACAATCTTTTGAAGACTGTGATTGGTTGGTTGTACAAGAAGGAAAAAAAAGAGTGATTTTAAGTATAGGGTCTATTCTAATTCTCACTTTGAATTTACAGGCGTAATTTTTCCTATTTGATCATTCTCTCTCGCTCTCTCACACACACACAAACACAAATTATATGTGTGTATCTAAATCCTTTTTACTTTATTTACCATGCTTTTAATTTCCTATAATGTATTTGATTGGCTTAGAATGATAAAAAATCTTTCCAATTACAGTGATTGCCGTTCTATTTAAGTGGCGGTTTGAATGTTGGTTTTAATGTATCAAACATGGAATCAAAACCAAGAAGGGCGAGAAAGCCAAACTGGACAGAGGAACAGTGTTTACTGTTAGCCCAGTTAGAGGATGAACACAAGGCCATTCTTAAAGGAAAATTCGGGCCGGGTGTCACAGCAAGGGACAAGAAGCAGACATGGGAGCGTATAGCCCAAACTATTAACGGTTCATTCCCCCTGCTTGTGCGCACCTATAAGCCTGCTATATTCATAAATGCAGTTTTTTGAGCCTGCAAGGTGGGAATGTCCAGTGGAAACTAAATGAGACACAATAAGATTAGGGGTGCTCCGATCACGATCGGCTGATCGTTAATGCGCATCTCATCAGTAAAGCCGGTTCTCTAATCAGCGGTTAATTCCATCAGGTGCGTGATTTCACATAGAGCAGCTGTTACTACACAGAGCCGTTGTTAACTGAGAAGATGCGCCAAAAAACGCTGAAAATGAAGTGGATTTGCGCATATTCTCTATTAACAACGGCTCTGTGTAGTAACAGCTTTACTGACGAGATGCGCATTAACGATCGGCCGATTGTGATTGGAGCACCCCTAAAAAAGATGTTCTGAAAGTGCTGTAATTGTTTGTGTGATCACTCTGCTTACAGAAGGTTGTGACAGACCCGAATCACTATTGCATTGTTGCATTTTCCCAGTTGCCAAATATCGTAATGTAGTGATTACTTTAATTTCTGGCGCTATGGCATTTCTGCGCTGTGTCGGAGATGTTAGCACATCTCTAATAAGATCAGTCACAAAGATGATCCCTGCACAATCTAATCTATAGCGTCTTATTAACTCACTGTCATCCATTGTCTGCAAGACATTTCTTCTGTCTCTTCGTCTCTGAGCCATTTTCTCCTCTGCTAAAGAAACTCTTAAGCCTCTTAAAAGTCATCGTCTGTGCTCCTAACAAGTTTGACCTTAAGACCTCTTAAGGTCATCTTAACCTTAAGGGTTAAGATGCTTTCTGAATTACTTTTTTCTTTACTAGGACTTTTTCTTTAATTTTAAGAGTAAATGCCCACATTTCTAAGAATTTTCTTAGAATTTTGTAACTAAGAGCTATTTTTTGCAGTAAGATTCTCTATGAATACGGGCCCTGATGTTTTCTGTTTGCTGTATGTTCAACAATTAATTTTAATCAGATGAGTAATATAAAATCCACCTTGTTTAAGACGAGCTCCTTCAGTTCAGCTTCATCCACATTCTCAGCAGCTTTCACCTGCATTCGGATCACCTGCTTCTTGACTGTGGGAGAAACATATCATATATGTTAATTAGTTTTACTATCTTACTAATTGAACATATAAATAAGGAATTCATAAACATTTTGTGGCCTATTGGTTAGAGAGTCTCAGGGTTGCAATTCCATGACTGAGGTGCCCTTGAGCAATCCACTGAACCCCCAACTGCTCATAAATGACTGCCCACTGCTCCGGGTGTGTGTTCACAGTGTGTGTGTTCACTGCTGTGTGTGTGCACTTTGTTTGGGTTAAATGCAGAGCACGGATTCTGAGTATGGGTCACCATACTTAGCTGTATGTCACGTCACTGATTTTTGCTACATTTTAACCTTTTTTGTTGAATTGTATAAGTAAAAAATATATATATATTTATTAAAAAAAAATATATATAAAAAAATATATATTTTTTTTTTCAGTCAATAAGATGTTAAATTAAATTAAATGTTTAATTCAATTTTTAATTTAGGATGAAGTCATTAAAATTTAGGATGAGCAGCAATTAGTCAACAAAAGAGATGGGTGGCAGCACATGTAGAGTGTTTTGCTTAAAGGGGTCATATGATGAGATTTCAATTTTTCTTTCTCTTTGGAGTGTTTCAAGCTCTTGGTGCCCAGGGGCGTGTCTAGAGCATTTTCAGTGGAGGGGCCATGCTGGGGTGGGGTGGCTGCCAGTGAGCAAAAAAACAAACAAAAAACAGTATATTACTATTCTACAGTATATTATGTAAATCCTATTGATTTTATTTTTATTTTTTAACTTGAATAAAGTAACTTGTAAACAAATGCCATAATAAAGCACATTTTTGATTAATTTAGTTTTTTTTGTCATCCCTGTATACAGTTTTGTTCAAAATAATAGCAGTACAATGTGACTAACCAGAATAATCAAGGTTTTTAGTATATTTTTTATTGCTACGTGGCAAACAAGTTACCAGTAGGTTCAGTAGATTGTCAGAAAACAAACAAGACCCAGCATTCATGATATGCACGCTCTTAAGGCTGTGCAATTGGGCAATTAGTTGAAAGGGGTGTGTTCAAAAAAATAGCAGTGTCTACCTTTGACTGTACAAACTCAAAACTATTTTGTACAAACATTTTTTTTTTCTGGGATTTAGCAATCCTGTGAATCACTAAACTAATATTTAGTTGTATGACCACAGTTTTTTAAAACTGCTTGATATCTGTGTGGCATGGAGTCAACCAACTTGTGGCACCTCTCAGCTGTTATTCCACTCCATGATTCTTTAACAACATTCCACAATTCATTCACATTTCTTGGTTTTGCTTCAGAAACAGCATTTTTGATATCACCCCACAAGTTCTCAATTGGATTAAGGTCTGGAGATTGGGCTGGCCACTCCATAACATTAATTTTGTTGGTTTGGAACCAAGACTTTGCCCGTTTACTAGTGTGTTTTGGGTCATTGTCTTGTTGAAACAACCATTTCAAGGGCATGTCCTCTTCAGCATAGGGCAACATGACCTCTTCAAGTATTTTAACATATGCAAACTGATCCATGATCCCTGGTATGCGATAAATAGGCCCAACACCATAGTAGGAGAAACATGCCCATATCATGATGCTTGCACCTCCATGCTTCACTGTCTTCACTGTGTACTGTGGCTTGAATTCAGAGTTTGGGGGTCGTCTCACAAACTGCCTGTGGCCCTTGGACCCAAAAAGAACAATTTTACTCTCATCAGTCCACAAAATGTTCCTCCATTTCTCTTTAGGCCAGTTGATGTGTTCTTTGGCAAATTGTAACCTCTTCTGCACATGCCTTTTTTTTAACAGAGGGACTTTGCGGGGGATTCTTGAAAATAGATTAGCTTCACACAGACGTCTTCTAACTGTCACAGTACTTACAGGTAACTCCAGACTGTCTTTGATCATCCTGGAGGTGATCATTGGCTGAGCCTTTGCCATTCTGGTTATTCTTCTATCCATTTTGATGGTTGTCTTCCGTTTTCTTCCACGTCTCTCTGGTTTTGCTCTCCATTTTAAGGCATTGGAGATCATTTTAGCTGAACAGCCTATCATTTTTTGCACCTCTTTATAGGTTTTCCCCTCTCTAATCAACTTTTTAATCAAAGTACGCTGTTCTTCTGAACAATGTCTTGAACGACCCATTTTCCTCAGCTTTCAAATGCATGTTCAACAAGTGTTGGCTTCATCCTTAAATAGGGGCCACCTGATTCACACCTGTTTCTTCACAAAATTGATGACCTCAGTGATTGAATGCCACACTGCTATTTTTTTGAACACACCCCTTTCAACTAATTCAACTAATTGCCCAATTGCACAGCCTTAAGAGCGTGCATATCATGAATGCTGGGTCTCATTTGTTTTCTGAGAATCTACTGAACCTACTGGTAACTTGTTTGCCACGTAGCAATAAAAAAATATACGAAAAACCTTGATTATTCTGGTTAGTCACATTGTACTGCTATTATTTTGAACAATACTGTATATCCATTAAGTTAAATTTGAGAATAAATGTAAAAAAAAAAAAAATATTTGAAATAAACTTTTTTTCATTGCTTGGCACTGCTCTCTTCCCTGCCTTCAAAATAAACACTTATGTGTGTCTGTTATTGTCAATCTCAAAAAAAAAAAAAAAAAAAATCTAATTGTGAATGAAATGCACAGAATGCATCCATGTCATTTCATGTGTAAATGACTAAGTTAGGCCTGACAATTTAACTGACTATCTAACTGACTTTCATGCATTAGTAACGTGTCACCAGACATTCTGTGCATACTGTCATTTGGTGCAATCTTGCTATGTGGTCACTGTCACAAAATAAACTGATACAAAATATGCAAATCACCATGACTGTATATTGTTTGATAGCATATTTTACTTTTATTGTGTTTTATTAAACGTTGATTGAACATTTGATTGAAATCAACCACGACCAACTCGAGCAAAGCCTGACGGGGGAAAAACATTGATCTGAGAAAACCATACAAACATATTAAACCATACATGAAAGGTTACCTACAAGCTCTTTGTTTGGTGTCTTGTGATGTGTCGTTCTTGAACGATTCTTTCATTTTGAACGAATCTTTAATGTGACTAGGGAAGAACGAGTCCTCTCTATTATGGCATCATCATTTTTTTTTTTTTTTTTTTACAGTGGATTCTAATCTTCAAAAATTACCTTGTTGTATGATTTATGTCTTTTGAGTTCACCCTTCAGTTTTATACTATATACTGTAACTGTAGTGTTACTTGTTTAGGATTAAAAATGTTATTTGCTTTTAATTTATGTCATTATGTCCTTTTTGAGCAAGCACCTTATACATATATTAGACCAATTTGTCAAGTCTGCCTAGGAAAAGCAATTATTGTACCAGCAAACTCAAAATTGGATAAAAAATTAAACTAGGCTATAAATACGTGGATTATTATTTACTTTTTATTTACTTATAGACAGTCAAAAAGACAAATTAATCAATATTTTATTTATAACAAGGTTTTATTTATTTATAAAATAATAACACACCACAGATCCTCAACAAACAGTAACAAAAACACAGTGACAGAAATGTCAGAAATAGCGCATGGATCTGTCATGTGATTAAGGAATGACTTGAACCCGAAGACTTGTCAGACAAGAGGTGAGTTATTCACAGACTGAAGACCCAGGTAAAGAATTAATCTTTTCTGTATCTTTATAGTATTTTAATTTTGTATTGTTTAGTGTGATCAACATTTCATTTTAATTAATTTTTAAAATGAACGAAATGACTCGAAAAATGATTCGTTCATTTTGCTGAACGCGATTCAAAAGTACGATTCGTTATAATGATCCGAACTTCCCATCACTAGTGTCTCGACTTCCCACACTTGATAAAGTAAACGTCCAAGTCCGCGACGAGCGTTGTTTCTCTGACGACGCTGCACTTCTTTGAATCGCGAACTTCAGTAGAGTCCATAAAATGCTTGGCCATAAAATTAACCAATCACAAGACATCTTAAGGGGGGGCACCTGGGGTGGCCACCACGTAGTCCCGCCCCTGTTGGTGTCTAAAGAAGATCTGTAAAGATGCAAAGACTAAAGTCTCATATCCAAAGAGATAATCTTTATAAAAGTCAACCACTACCTCCAAAAATGCCTTGTTTAAACACGCCCCCACATCTCTACTTCACGGTGTGGGAAAATTTGCATAACACAACCAAAATGTTCACGCAAAAAAGAGAAGGCATAACATTCTCTCTGTTGATGCTGTCGCTGCCATGTTGTGGAGATGATGTTTGTTCGTTGTGAAAGCGAAACTACTTTGTTTGGTCTTCCAAAAGAGGACACAACTAGAAATCAGTGGTTCAACCCAAATATTCAGATGTGTGCAGCACATTTTACGGAGGACTGTTTCCTGGGAGGGAAGACTACAATGTCTGTTTCTATAAAATGAGGCAATTCTAACTTTTCAAGGACAGTCTGGTGCTTCTTACTCACAGTCTGTAAGAATTTTTACATATTTAAATAATTTGCCACTGATATTTCAAACGCGAGTTTTGAGCAGTGTATAGTAATGCTTGTCTTTTGTCATTTGTCTGATTGCAAATGCAGACATGGGTTTTATGTTTATGCAGCGCAATATGTAACACAATCCGTAAAGAATACATAACTCATCATTAACAGTAATTATGTCCCCACTGGATGCAATAAATGCCTCGTTTGTAGTGGGTTTTGTCTCATCATGCCGAGACACAGCATCACAGTATGTTAAGGGGCGTAACATTTCCGTTAAACGCTTGATGTATTCGGCCAATCACAATGCAGTGGATAGCTGGCCAATCAGTGTACACCTCGCTTTTCAGACCGATGAGTTTTGTAAAAATCGATGCGTTTCAGAAAGGCGGGGCATTGGATCGCTTGTCTAATAATTATTATTTGCAGCTAGGAAGGAATATTTAGTTATCTACCCATTTCTACTTTTTATTTTCGCTGTAGTTTGTATTTTTGATAGCACTTACTGGTAATTATACTAATTGCTATTGGCTAAGAAGAAGTGTTTTTTGCATTGCTCCCTTCCTGCACTAAAGTGTGAACTGTAGTTTCGATTTGAGGAATTGCCCTGCTATAGACTATTGGCTGTGCTAATTAGAGGCGGCCACAGCTTTTTTCACTTTAGTGTCTTAGAATGTGTATTTATTTGATGTCTGTGCACTGACGCGGTAGCATCGGTGGAAGCGTTCAGGCCTCGTGTCCAGCCTTCTTGTGTGAAGACCAACCAGTGTAAAGACCTGCAACTTTACCTGGGTGACTTCACAGAGCAACGAAACTGTTAGCACACTTAAGTATAATTTGTATCCTTCCTTTACACACTCTGCTTTCCTGTCCTCTTTTTCTCTGTGATGTGTCTCCATATCATTCCGGTTGTCTCTCGACAAAGCTCTAATGTCACACACAGACACAGCACAATCTTGCTAACCTGCATCTTATATTTTAATCCTCTACTGCACATCTTTCTTTCTCTGCGGGTCTCTGGAATTGTCAGTCAGCTGTCAACAAAGCAGACTTCATTTCTGCTTTTTCTTTACAATCCACACTCAGCATCTTGGGCTTGACTGAGATCTGGATTTGTCCAGAAGACTCAGCAACCCCATCTGCTCTAACAAACTGTCTCTTTCTCTCACACCCCCCGTCAGTTTAGCCAGGGTGGGGGCACTGGTCTGCTCATTTCTAACAAGTGGAAATACTCAACCCACTCTCCCCTATGCAATTATAACTCATTTGAATCTCATGCCATTAATTAATAGCTTCTATAAAACTCCAGGTTGTGGTAATTTAACTCCTGCCCAAATTATATCCACAAATCACGCAATTGTATTCCAGACAACATTTTAGTAGAACCCTTACATATCTCTGACCATTTCTTCATTACATTTAAACTACATTTTGCTACCTGTGTGCCACCTACCCCTATACCGGTTACTTTTAGACAAAACCTGCGTTTCCTTTCAACCTCCCATTTTTCCTCCTCTCTTTCCACACCTACCCATTTCTCATCTCTGGATGTGAATGCAGCAACTTACACTTTATGCTCTACTTTAAACTGTTGTCTAGACAATATTTATCCTCTCTCCTCCAGACGAGCACGAGCTGCCCCTTCTAACCCCTGGTTATCTGATGTTCTTCATGAGCATCGGACAAAACTCAGAGCAGCGAGAAAATGGCACAAATCAAAAGCTCTGTCAGACCTGAGTATGTATCAGTCTTTGCTTTCATCTTTCTCTGCTGAAGTCATATTTCCACAACAAGATCAACAGTCCTCCAGACACAAGTAATCTCTCAAAACATTAAGTTCTCTCCTCTGCCTCCTCCACCTCCTCCCACCACTTCTATAACAGCTGATGATATCACCACTGTCAAAACCAGAACGAGAAGTAGTCAGTTCTCAGCCCCACACACACAGGACCAACCACACACACACAGCTAAAACTCCCATCTTCTCCTTCTGTCCCCTCACTGAGGCACCTAGCAACAAATTCGGCTATTTTAAAAATGTATTTGGCAACTTTTAACAACTTTTGAAAAGTTTCTCAAATTATAAAAGACATGTATTTTACCTTTAAATCACACAGAAAATAAGAAACCATTGAACAGCAAGCCAACCAAACAGTACCTCAGCCTGGAGAGAGGTGTCTAGCAGTACACACATCACATGTGAATCAGTAATTGCTAGCTGCAATAGTAAAATGCTTGTGAAAAATCAATAAAGAAATCTTTTTCATATTAACAGTACATTTTGCCCAATTTTTATGGACCTTTCTGTGTGGCATACTAACAAACTAATGCTTCAAACTATAACTGTTCAGAATGTATAGTTTTACTACATTAAATGTAATTTTTCAAAAATGTGTAACTGTTCAATAATTCAATGTTGAATTTAAATATAAAAATAACTGGTTATAAAAAAGTTATAATATATATATATATATTACATTTACAAATATATTTAACAATTGTATATTATTTTTCCAAACATATTTAAAATGAACATATTTCAAATCATATTTGAAATATTATTTGAAATATGCACTCGTTAGCACTCGTTAGCTTGTCATTAGCGTTTTCTTTTCTCCTCTCCTCTCTCACGCTGCAGTTTTCCACAAGTTCATCAAACAACCGCAGTAAGAATATTTCATCAAGCACGGTGAGTAATGGCTTCTCCTGCAATTGTTATTTGCACCTCTTGCCACATGTACAGTTTATCTATCTCTGTCGCTGATGAGGGATTCACATGTGATAAATGCAGGGAAATAGTAAGGCTGACAGAGAAGATTTCAGAATTAGAGACACGCATCCAAACTTTAATTGAGGACAGTAAGAATGTTAGGGCTCTAGATATGGCTTTGGATGCGTCTAGCTCAGGGATTCCTGTACATTGTTCGGTTCCTGAAACAGAGCCCCTGCAGCAGGGCAACTGGGTGACGGTGAGGCAGCGTAGTCGTGGGTCAAAACACCGCTCTTCTGTTCCGATCAAAACATTAAACAGGTTCTCCCCACTCAGTGATGCACCCACTGAGAAACCTGATGAAAGTGCTCTAGTCATTGGTGATTCTATTGTACGGAACGTGAATATAGACACCAGCCACCATAGTCAAATGTTTACCGGGAGCCAGAGCGCCTGACATCTTGGCAAATTTAAAAGTGCTGGCTAATGCTAAACGTAAATACAGTAAGATTGTTATTCATGCCGGCGCTAATGATGTTCGACTTCGCCAGTCGGACATCACTAAAAATAACATTAAAGAGGTGTGTGAACTTGCAAGCACGATGTCAGACACTGTAATATGCTCTGGTCCCCTCCCTGCTTACCGTGGTGATGAGATGCATAGCAGATTGTCATCACTCAATGGCTGGATGTCTAAGTGGTGCCCACAGAATAACATAGGTTTCATAGACAATTGGACGAGCTTTTGGGGCAGACCTGACCTGTTTAAAAGAGATGGTCTTCATCCCTCCTGGGGTGGCGCCACCCTTCTGTCTAGAAATATGGCACATAGTCTTAGTGATTATACTTGACTAACTGGGGCCCAGGTCAGGAAGCAGACAGACTGGCTAAACCGACCATCTGCTAGCTGCCTCCCGTCACAGAGGTCAGTTAATTCTCAGCACATAGAGACTCTTTCACCTAGATATCACACTATAGAGACTGTGTCTGTTCCACGAACTAGAAAATACAAAAAACGTCCAAACCAAGTTAAGGTTAACAATTTAATTGAGGTTCAACAAATAAAAAACAAATGCAATATGGATAAACAAATGATAAAGATTGGCTTATTGAATATCAGATCCATTTCTACGAAAACACTTTTTGTAAATAATATGATAACTGATCATAATATAGATGTGCTCTGTTTGACAGAAACTTGGCTAAAACCTGATGATTACATTATTTTAAATGAGTCCACCCCCCAAGATTATTGTTATAAACACGAGCCGCGTCTAAAAGGCAAAGGGGGAGGAGTTGCTTCAATTTATAACAACGTTTTCAGGATTTCTCAGAGGGCAGGCTTCAAATATAACTCGTTTGAAGTAATGGTGCTTCATATAACATTATCCAGAGAAACCAATGTTAATGATAAATCCCCTGTTATGTTTGTACTGGCTACTGTATACAGGCCACCAGGGCACCATACAGACTTTATTAAAGAGTTTGGTGATTTTACATCCGAGTTAGTTCTGGCTGCAGATAACGTTTTAATAGTTGGTGATTTTAATATCCATGTCGATAATGAAAAAGATGCATTGGGATCAGCATTTATAGACATTCTGAACTCTATTGGTGTTAGACAACATGTTTCAGGACCTACTCATTGTCGAAATCATACTCCTCTTCTGACTATTATTAATTCCTCATTGTCATTTGGATATGTCCCCAAAACCTTCAAACTGGCTGTTATTAAGCCTCTCATAAAAAAAACACAACTTGACCCCAGAGAACTTGTTAATTAGAAAAGGTGGTATCCTCACAATTATATTCCTTCTTAGAGAAAAATGGTATATGTGAGGATTTCCAGTCAGGATTTAGACCGTATCATAGTACTGAGACTGCTCTCCTTAGAGTTACAAATGACCTGCTCTTATCATCTGATCGTGGGTGTATCTCTCTATTAGTTTTATTGGATCTTAGTGCTGCGTTTGACACAATTGACCACAACATTCTTTTGCATAGACTTGAACACTTTGTTGGCATCAGTGGAAGTGCATTAGCATGGTTTAAATCATACTTATATGACCGCCATCAGTTCGTAGCAGTGAATGAAGATGTATCATATCGATCACAAGTGCAGTATGGAGTACCTCAAGGCTCAGTACTAGGGCCGCTACTCTTCACGCTTTATATGTTACCCTTGGGAGATATCATCAGGAAACATGGTGTTAGCTTTCACTGTTATGCTGATGATACTCAGCTCTATATTTCCTCGCAGCCCGGTGAAACACACCAATTTGAAAAACTAATGGAATGCATAGTCGATATAAAAAATTGGATGACGAGTAATTTCTTACTGCTAAATTCAGAAAAAACAGATGTGTTAATCATAGGGCCTAAAAACTCTGCTTGTAATAACCTAGAACACTGTCTAAGACTTGATGGTTGCTCTGTCAATTCTTCGTCATCAGTTAGGAACCTAGGTGTGCTACTTGATCGCAATCTTTCCTTAGAAAGCCACGTTTCTAGCATTTGTAAAACTCCATTTTTCCATCTCAAAAATATATCTAAATTACGGCCTATGCTCTCAATGTCAAATGCAGAAATGTTAATCCATGCATTTATGACTTCAAGGTTAGATTATTGTAATGCTTTATTGGGTGGTTGTTCTGCACGCTTGGTAAACAAACTACAGCTAGTCCAAAATGCAGCAGCAAGAGTTCTTACTAGAACCAGGAAGTATGACCATATTAGCCCGGTCCTGTCCACACTGCACTGGCTCCCTATCAAACATCGTATAGATGAATGGTATAGACTGAATGGTTTAGCACCTCAGTATTTGAATGAGCTCCTTTTACATTATACTCCTTTACGTCCGCTACGTTCTCAAAACTCAGGCAGTTTGATAATACCTAGAATATCAAAATCAACTGCGGGCGGCAGATCCTTTTCCTATTTGGCGCCTAAACTCTGGAATAACCTACCTAACATTGTCCGGGAGGCAGACACACTCTCGCAGTTTAAATCTAGATTAAAGACCCATCTCTTTAACCTGGCATACACATAACATACTAATATGCTTTTAATATCCAAATCCGTTAAAGGATTTTTAGGCTGCATTAATTAGGTAAACCGGAACCGGAAACACTTCACATAACACCGTACTCTCTATATCATTAGAAGAATGGCATCTACGCTAATATTTGTCTGTTTCTCTCTTGTTCGAGGTCACCGTGGCCACCAGATCCAGTCTGTATCCAGATCAGAGGATCACTACAGTCACCCGGATCCAGTACGTATCCAGAGATGATGGTGGATCAGCACCTAGAAAGGACCTCTACAGCCATGAAAGACAGCGGAGACCAGGACAACTAGAGCCCCAGATACAGATCCCCTGTAAAGACCTTGTCTCAGAGGACCACCAGGACAAGACCACAGGAAACAGATGATTCTTCTGCACAATCTGACTTTGCTGCAGCCTGAAATTGAACTACTGGTTTCGTCTGGTCAGAGGAGAACTGGCCCCCCAACTGAGCCTGGTTTCTCCCAAGGTTTTTTTCTCCATTCTGTCACCGATGGAGTTTCGGTTCCTTGCCGCTGTCGCCTCTGGCTTGCTTAGTTGGGGTCACTTCATTTACAGCGATATCATTGACTTGATTGCAAATAAATGCACAGACACTATTTAAACTGAACAGAGATGACATAACTGAATTCAATGATGAACTGCCTTTAACTATCATTTTGCAATATTGAGACACTGTTTTCCTAATGAATGTTGTTTAGTTGCTTTGACGCAATGTATTTTGTTTAAAGCACTATATAAATAAAGGTGATTGATTGATTGATTGATTGATTGTTGAGATTTGAGTAATATCACTGTATATTCTACGCAGTGACGAAATTTTGCATCATGTAATGACATCATCACCCAATGATATCATAACGTCATTTAGCAACTTTTAGCAACAAATCAACCTGCCTTTAGCAACTTTCCCTGAAAATAAGTTGGCAACACTGCTGCTCGCAAAAAAAAAAAAAACTGTACTTCCAATAAGAATCTGTGTGATCCAGAGTTTCCCATGAGGGCAAAAAAATTCCCCACGTAGATTTTACCGCATGTTCAAGTTGATAATGCAAATTCAACCAACAGAAAGATGCTGGGCTTGAAAGTGACATCTTTGTGAGCTGTGCTTCATACACCTCTACACTGTTAACAATGGATGGACCTATTTTTTTCCGCGTGAAATTTCACAAATTACCTGTTCCATAAACCTCCACCTCACACAGTGTGAGATACTCCTGGATGTTAGGAATGTACATGTTCACATAACGACCTTCCATTCCACCGCAAGAGAAACTGACAGAACTGCCTGCTGGAACAAGTGAAGTGACACCACATCTACAGAGAGAAAGAGAGAAACCACGATACAATCAGCTGACCTGCTCAAATCCAGTTCTCCTGACACGTTCATAACTGTTTTCATAACTTCACCTGGGATTGTTGTTGCCGTTGTTCTCCAGAGAGTTTCCGATGCGGATCTCTACTCCAGCCGTTCGCTCCGGACAGCAGTCAACTCTGTTGGTGACGGTCACTTTGTAAATGTAGTAAGAATCCAGCAGGTCCAGCCTCCACCACGGGTTGAGCTCGATATCTGTGTGGGAGCAGCTTGAGGCTTCACCTGGAGCGTATCTGATGCCGTCGATGGCGTTTGCAGCTCCATAGATGGAATATGTGGATGACTGTAAAGCCGTCCCTTTTAATGCCAGATTCTCTAGAAACATTTAAAGAGACAGAGGATCAAGACTCAATTGTGAGAAGTTTCAATACATTTGATTTGGGTCAAAATATTAAATTCCAGTCCAAAACACTCTATTCCATTTACTACTACATTAAAATCTGAAGTTAATATTTTAAATGGATCTACACTAACATGACCTAACCACAAGCAGTTGTATTTTATAACCAACATTATCAAATATTAATAAAAACTATAAGTTGTGTATTGGTTAATGTTACTTAATGCATGTTAACTAATGGGACATTACCTTCCAAGTTTTCTGAACTCCCCTGAATGAAAAAGACACCTGTTACAAAAACAAAATATGTCCATTGCTTTTTGGGATGTCCATCAAGGTTGTGTTGCATTTGACTCTTTAAAAAAAATAAAATAATAAAGAATAGCTAAACAGCATCTATAATTGTACATCATCAGACTGATGTGTGTCATTTATACTCACCCAAAAGTAAGAACAGATAAGAGAGTCCCTCCATCTTGTTTGTTAAAGATCATTAACCAGATACCTGTGATGGTCAGATATGACAAGAGCATGCATCCCTCCTTTTATCTGTGTTTCTCTTAGCAGCTCGAGTCTCCATTCTTGCTGAATATATTTCACACATCACAGGACCTCCAGAATTGCTTTTCTCAGAACACCTCTCAGATCAAGTCTGATTTACTAAACAAATCTGGCAAAATGCAAATGAAGATGAGGACCTAAAGGATTTCACAGAATAGTACACCAGGGTTCTTGCACCTTCCAAGTAAAATGCAACTACTTCCAAGGACATTAAAATTTCCAGCACTTTACAACTGTGGTAAATTTCCTTTTACATACATACTCTTACCTCAGTTAAAGCACACTCACAGATACAACACAGACACAACTTACTTGTAAATCGTTTGGATTTTTAAAGGCACATTAGCAATTTACATTGTTCTAAACAAAAATCAGTATTGTAAGCTGTTCTTAAATGTACACCACAAAAACACTTTCATTCATTTTCACTTTTCTCTTTAATCGCGACAGTCTTAAGATTTAGTTTAACAGAGCTGGGAAAATTTAGTTTACCTTTATATGCTCGAAGCGCACACTCTCCCATGGAAAACAAAGCCAAGCAGACTTAACAGGGCGCTACTCAAATATTTAGTTCTCGGTTCACCATAATTTGTCATTTTGAGGCATCACTGACTGAAGCAGCAACCTCCGGCAAGAAGTTTTTTTTTTTCCTTTTGTTTCTGTCCTCAATCGGAGGACAGGGAAAGGGCACGTGTTAACAAAGAGCACACTCAAGCCACACGCGCACAAGACAGACTCGAGCGATGCTGCTTATTTTATGAAAAACAATGATTAACTAGTAAGAAAGCTTATTATAATGAACCAGTGCACTGCATTTTCAAGCACTTTATCTAAATCCAAGCATTTTTTCTTTACCTTGAAAAAAATTTCAAGCATTTTCAAGGATTTCAAGCACCCGTGTGACCATGTACAACGGCAAACGTGACAAGTATAAAGCCTTCACCAGTCATCGGAGGCTGGCAGTTATGGCGGGTAAAATCAAAAAAATTTCCGTGCCAAAATCAAACATCCGAACGACCGACCGATCGAACGTCTATCCGAACGTCTTGAACTTTCAAACGGCTGACCCACGTGACGACCTGACGTGACGTCAGCATCTTGAAATTTGCAGCTTTATAACCATACAAGTATACAAGCTGATGTGTAAAGGCTATAAATGGACATGATAGGCACTAAATATGCCTACAGATGTTATACCTAAAATAATACTCAACCATTTCCTGCACTTCCCTGAATAAGCCTATTGTAGGCTAAGTGATGAACTGACCAAATTACCACCTGTAGGCTATATCATGACTTTCTGTGTATTTCATGACTCTAATGTTTCAAACACCAGATTCACCTATTGTAACTGTATAGGCTACAGTGGTAGGCTTTTAATTAATGTTGTTGTATTCTTCCTTTTTTTTTTTTTATTTGTCAAACTGATTAATTGTATATTGTCTGATATGTTGTTTTACAAGTAAGAGTTAAAAGTTATAAGATAAAGGGTTTTTAATTTCAAAGTCTTCAATGCCATGGACCATGTTGTCATTAGTTGGCCATTTACTTTTCATGTAATAACACCTTGAGAAAGACACAGTTAATATTATCCAGTATAATCTATTGCCTAGGCTACTTTGTTCATTTTTACCATGATTTCATCTTCATTCTGAAATTTACTTTGCTGACTCCGCTGACTCTTGGGCTAGGTTTTTTTTTACTCTGAAGAACTCTCATATATAAATTCTGTCATTTTCACTGTCTCTTGTGTTCTCATTTTGTAAACGTATTATTAAATAAAGTGCTAAAGGGGCATAAAGGGGCGTTTTCTTATGTAGTAAATGCATCTTGATTTAAGAATGTTTAGATATTTTGAATGGATAAAAGGCTATGTAAGAAAATCATTTTTTTTAAAAGTAGGCCTACATTCATTTATTGCACATTTTTTTCATGTAACATCGGAGATGCAGTGCACATTAGTAAGGCAACTGTATCAGAGCAGGAAGGAAAGTGTGCAATTGCTCTCACGCTCTTTTGGAGAGTTTTTGTGTTGTTTCTTGAACACAAACCAGTGAGATCCATCAAAGAGGAGATTCACAGATTGCAGGTCAGTGGTTGAGAAATCGGTTTAAATTAGGATAATCTGATAAATGATGTTCACTTGATAACATCTTGTTGTGACCTCTGAAAGTAATAATTATAATTTGCTTTATGATTTCCAGTGTGGTTGGATGCATCGATGACACACATAATCCCATCATCGCACCTTCCGAAAATGAACCAGATACTGGATGCCTGGATTAATGGGAGGATGCCAGATGGAAGGGTAGAGATATATAAGGACCGCAGCTGTTAAATGAACACAAATTATTCACAATGTATTTGGTCATTTTTATTTACTACAAATACAAAAGCAAAATTTCAAAAGCCATTTTAATATTCTTCCAATATTGAGTGGTGGGACAGGTCCAACCTCTGTTAGAAGTCAAATGTTAATTTAACTAGTCTGATTAAAACATTTAACAGGTTGAAGAGAGCCTTTAATTGTGTGAAAATAGATATAGGCTACTACATAGAAACAGCGAGGCACATTGAAATAGAAACTGAATTATATTTATTTAATATGTGAAATGTTTGTAAAGTCATGTAGTCTAGAGCCATGAACCTTTTATGCTTAACTGATTGAGTTATCTGATTTAATTTGATGAGTATAAGTCCACTAACTTACCTTAATGTGTAATAATAATAAAAAAAAATAAAATAATAATAATAATAATAAAGGAAAATTGTTAAAATTGAAAGTAGATTACTGTCACGGAGACGAACCCCGTGATTCCCTCTACTGGCCAGCAGAGGGCTCCATCTCCGGAATATTGACTCTTATGCACTCTCTCTCAACTACACTTCCCATCTACCCCGTGCATTGGACTCTGATCACCACACAGGTGCAGCTCATTAGTACGGCTATATAAGCTGCACAATCACATCAGTCAAACGCGAAGTCTTGTTTTGCTCCGGCTGACATTTCCAAGCGTTATTTCCTGTATTTGATTTCCTGTTACCAGTTCTGTTTGTTTACCGTCTCTTGAACCTTTGCTGCCTGCCACTTGACCTTGGATTGTTTATTGGACTCTGAATCTTGCCTGTTACCTCTGAACTTCTGCCTGTGTTTGACGACGATTCTGGTTATCTCTACTGTTGTGTTTGCTGGTCCTGATCCCTGCCTGTACGACCTCGAGTCTTTCAATAAAGCCTGCAAAATGGATTCCCTGTCTGATGATGTGTTACAGAAGACTTCGCCAAAACCGAATCCAGCGGCTTACGATCATCTGTGTGCTACTATGGTAGCCCAGGCAAGTCAAATCGCTGCTAACCAGCATCAATTGAATCGTCTCACTTCAACCGCGGAAGAACTGGTAAAGGCTGTTCAAAACCTCCACAGCACTGCCGTGACGTCACCCCCACCTGCAGCGGTCACCGCTTCCCACACGGCAGAAACGCCAACTCACGTTAATCCACGACTGGCTTACCCGGAGAAATTTGACGGGGACTCTACCAAGTGTAAGGGCTTCCTACTACAGTGCTCGCTGTTCGTTGAACAACAACCCACCCTTTACACCACTGATGCTGGTAGGATCGCCTTCGTGTGTTCATTATTAACGGGAAGAGCTTTGGAATGGATAACGGCTGTATGGCACGAGGATGGAACGGCGTTCACCACTTTCACTGATTTTCTGATACGATTCCGTGAGGTGTTTGATCACCCCCGAGAGGGGAAAGGAGCGGGTGAGCGTTTGCTTGAACTGTCGCAGGGAGGATTAACAGCAGCGGAATATGCCTTGAACTTTCGTACTTTGGCTGCTCAGACGTCATGGGTGAGTGACACGCTGAAGGTATTGTTTCGCAAGGGGCTTAATCACGAGCTGCAAACCGAACTCGCTTGCCGTGATGAAGGGAGGACTCTGAGTGATCTTATCTCACTGACTATAACCATTGATAATCTGCAACGCTCTCGCCGTGTCAGTGCTCAACGCCTCTTCCCCGCTGCGGTAACGCGACCCGCAGAAACTACAGAACCTATGCAGATCAACTCCTATCATCTGACTGATGAGGAACGTCACCGCCGCAGGGTTAACCGACTCTGTCTCTACTGTGGCGCTTCGGGACATCTACGAATCACTTGCCCCTCTCGTCGCTCTTCTCACACTCTGAAATCGGTGAGTGTACCTTTTAACTGTGTGTCAGTCCCTCTGGTAATCAAGACCGACAAGGTTCGAGTAGCCACAATAGATGGACGCCCTCTAGGGTCTGGACTGATCACTCACCGCACCCAAGAGCTGCAAATGTTAACCGGTCTGCTACACCAAGAAACCATTCAATTCTACGTGCTCCCTGTATCTAACACCCCTGTTATTTTGGGATTGCCCTGGCTCAGACTGCATGATCCTCAGGTGTCGTGGAGAGAGGGACAAATTCTTAGATGGAGCTCCCAGTGTCAGAAATCATGCCTCTCGACCATCTCTCCCATGAATGTACAAGTTGTCACATTAGACCCGGAGTCCACCAGCATTCCCAATCTGCCCAAGGAGTATCACGATCTCGTCACCGCCTTCAGCAAGGTACAAGCAAACACATTACCACCACACCGCAGCCATGATTGTGCCATTGATCTCATTCCAGGCTCATCACCACCCCGGGGTCGAATATTCCCATTATCATTACCCGAGTCAGAAGCTATGGCCAAGTACATCAAGGAGGAGCTGGAGAAGGGGTTCATACGTCCATCCACCTCTCCTGCTTCAGCTGGCTTCTTCTTTGTCCGCAAGAAGGATGGAGGTCTGCGCCCTTGCATCGATTATCGTGGACTCAATGAAATAACAGTAAAGTTTCGCTATCCTCTACCACTGGTGCCCTCTGCATTGGAACAGCTACGTACTGCACAGTACTACACCAAATTGGATTTGCGCTGCGCATACAACCTCATCCGCATTAGGGAGGGGGACGAGTGGAAGACAGCTTTCTCAACCACCAATGGGCACTACGAATACCGGGTGATGCCGTTTGGACTGGTCAATAGTCCTTCGGTTTTCCAATCCTTTGTCAATGACATCTTCAGAGACATGCTAAATAGAACGGTTATCATATACATTGACGATATCTTAATCTATTCAGATACCCTGGAGGAACATGTCCAACATGTGAGAGCTGTGCTGCAAAGACTCATTGAACACCAACTCTATGCTAAGGCGGAGAAGTGTGAATTCCATACCACCTCTACCACCTTCCTGGGGTACGTCATCAGCCCAGAGGGGGTCGCCATGGATGAGAGCAAAGTCAATGCCGTTCTCAAGTGGTCAGTACCAAGGACACTAAAGGAGCTCCAACGCTTTCTGGGGTTTGCTAATTTCTATCGCCGTTTCATCAGGAACTTCAGCTCTGTGGTTAGTCCCCTCACGTCTATGGTCAAGAAAGGAACCCATCGGCTACACTGGGCTGAAGCTGCTCTTCAAGCTTTCCAGGAACTAAAGAGAAGGTTTGTGACCGCCCCCATACTCCATCATCCTGACCCATCTCTTCAGTTTCTCGTCGAGGTGGATGCCTCCAACACTGGTATCGGGGCTATTCTCTCCCAACGCCAGAGTTCTACTGCTAAACTCCACCCATGTGCCTTTTACTCCCGCAAACTCAATGCTGCTGAACGTAACTACGACGTTGGAGACCGTGAACTTCTCGCTATGAAAGCGGTCTTCGAGGAGTGGAGACACTGGCTGGAGGGGGCCAACTTTCCTTTCTCCGTACTAACCGATCATAAGAACCTTGAGTATTTGCGCTCAGCCAAGCGCCTCAATCCACGGCAGGCCAGATGGTCACTGTTCTTCTCCCGATTTGACTTCTCAGTTACCTACCGTCCAGGCTCCAAGAACACTAAGGCAGATGCACTTTCCCGTATCCACGAAGATGAACAGATCTCATCCGAACCTGAATCCATACTCCCTTTCAAGGTAATCATTGCACCCGTACAATGGGACATCATGACGCTTATCCAGCAACACAACTCTCAACATGCACCTCCAACAACTTGCCCTCCTGATAAGGTTTACGTACCACCCACTCTACGCGATCAAATACTCAACCACACGCACTGTCTGCCCTCATCTGGCCACCCAGGTATCACGGCCACCATTCATCTGCTGCAGAACCGGTTCTGGTGGGAATCATTGCCCAAAGACACCATTGCCTTCATCCAGCAATGCCAAACCTGTAATGCGCACAAAACTCCACGCCAATTGCCAGCCGGATTACTCCAACCACTCCCCATTCCACAACGACCTTGGTCCCACATTGCAATAGACTTTATCACTGATCTACCTGTCTCTCAAGGTAACACTGTCATCCTTACTGTGATTGATCGATTCTCCAAAGCCTGCCGCCTTATTCCCCTGCCCAAACTGCCTACTGCTCTGCAAACTGCTGAACTACTATGTAACTGGGTCTTCCGTCTCTACGGACTACCTGAAGATATCGTCTCCGATAGAGGTCCTCAGTTCACGTCTCGTCTCTGGAAAGCCTTCTTCCAAGCCCTCAATGTAAACGTGAGTCTGACCTCCGGTTACCACCCTCAATCCAACGGTCAGGTCGAAAGACTCAATCAGGAACTCACCCGGTTCCTGAGATCTTATTGTAGTTCCAACCAAGAGGATTGGGCCCAGTACCTCCTTTGGGCTGAGTACGCACAGAACTCTCTGGTCAAGCCAGCTACTGGTATCACCCCCTTTAGATGCATCCTAGGCTATCAGCCTCCCATGTTTCCCTGGTTTGGGGAACCCACCGACGTACCCGCCGTCACGGACTGGCTGCAACGCAGTGAGGAGACTTGGAACCAAGCCCATGTACACCTTCAACGAGCCATCCGTCGTCAAAAGGAACAGGCTGACCACCGTCGGCGTCCTGGGCCGGTATACCAACCAGGTCAATGGGTGTGGCTCTCTACCCGAGATCTCCGTCTTCGACTACCCTGCAAGAAGTTGAGTCCGAGGTACGTGGGTCCATTCAAAATTACACATCAGATCACTCCTGTGTCATTCCGTCTTGCATTACCTGACACCTATCGCATCTCTCCTACGTTTCATGTATCTCTGCTCAAGCCCGCTGTTGCCCCTGGAGAAGAGGGAGAGGGGAGGTCCCGTGAGCAGAGTCCCCAGCCCGTCCAGATAGAGACTGAGGAAACTTACCAGGTGCGAGAACTTCTTAACTCCAGACGTCGTGGACGCATTCTGCAGTATCTGGTCGACTGGGAGGGGTACGGTCCGGAGGAACAATCCTGGGTCAATGCTGATGACATACTAGACCCCAACCTAATCACAGAGTTTCATCGGTTACATCCGGAGAGACCGGCCCCTCGACCACGCGGCAGACCCCGACGTCGTCTACCATCTCGCGCCAGGAGTCGCTCGCAGGGAGGGGGCTCTGTCACGGAGACGAACCCCGTGATTCCCTCTACTGGCCAGCAGAGGGCTCCATCTCCGGAATATTGACTCTTATGCACTCTCTCTCAACTACACTTCCCATCTACCCCGTGCATTGGACTCTGATCACCACACAGGTGCAGCTCATTAGTACGGCTATATAAGCTGCACAATCACATCAGTCAAACGCGAAGTCTTGTTTTGCTCCGGCTGACATTTCCAAGCGTTATTTCCTGTATTTGATTTCCTGTTACCAGTTCTGTTTGTTTACCGTCTCTTGAACCTTTGCTGCCTGCCACTTGACCTTGGATTGTTTATTGGACTCTGAATCTTGCCTGTTACCTCTGAACTTCTGCCTGTGTTTGACGACGATTCTGGTTATCTCTACTGTTGTGTTTGCTGGTCCTGATCCCTGCCTGTACGACCTCGAGTCTTTCAATAAAGCCTGCAAAATGGATTCCCTGTCTGATGATGTGTTACAATTACATCTGGTCTAAGCTATTTTTTTTTTTTATTTGGCTTTGTTATTTATTTATTTATTTTATTCATGTCGGTGAGGCCATCTAATTTGCAACTTTCTTAATATAAGAATGGGGTAGGAGTTTATAAGATTTTTTTTTCTTCATCCTACTCCTGTTCTTCTTGTCATGGAATGTATTTTTGTTGTGTTTGTTGGATTGTTGTTGTGGCATTTTGTGTTGCATTACCATGAAAAGAGAATAAATAAATGAAATGAAAAATGAAATGAAATGAAATGAAATGTCAGTTTTCACCTGATAATATAACAGTGATTAAGAATAATACTTGTGTATTGACTCGGAAGTATGCAGACATCTTTTTGTCTGTGTTGACAGCTCCGTAAAAAAAAATAATTCACAATTTAATCTTCAAAGAATGTGGTGGTCTTAACTTTCTACTTGCTTGTGATTTTAAATGTACAAAACTCCTAAACAAAGTGGTCTAACTTTCACAAACAAGCTTTGAATGCATGGAAAATATTTTACAAACACAATTTCTCTCCCTATTCTTGTATTGGAATAACCAATATATATTATTAAAAAACAAGACCATTTTTTGGAACGATTGACGATTTTTCAATCGTCAAAAAAAGATTTTTGTTACAGATTTGATAAATCAATCAGCTGACCTATATAATTACAATGAATTTGTTAATTATCTTGGGAAAAATTTGTCTTCAAAAGATTTTCTTAAACTTATTCATTGTATCTCCCCGAAATTACTTTATCTTATAAAAAAACGAAAAGATGTATAATCCTATAATTGGTTCTCTTCCCAATCTGACTATTGAGGGCCTTTCCATTAAGGATAAAAAAAGAAATAATATATTTATCAGAAGAATTTTAACTAATGAAAAAAGTTCTTCACCCAAGGCAATGGGGAAATGGAAAAATTATTACCACTTTAGTGTCTTTAAGAATTTGTGGTCCGATATATATGTAATTCCTAATAAAGTCAAAGAAACTCACTTTAAAATAATAAACAGATACTATCCATGTAATGACTTTATTAGTAGCCTAAGTTTAAAGAAGGGTTCTCGCCATTATGCAGTTTCTGTGAAGAAGAAAATGAAACAATTGTACACTTATTTTTCAGTTGCAAGTATACTAAATTATTTTGGTCCCAAGTTCTTGGTTTCTTTTTGAGTTATTTTATACTTTTGTAACAATAACTGGTGTAATGGTCTTGTTTATGGATTGTGATTCTGGCTTATTGGAAATGGATAATATAAATTGCATTTCTTAAACTATTTGAAAAATACCATATACATAAACCAAAGTGTATATCGACTGTACCAAATGGTATTTCCCACTGATCTGAAGATTTTTATGACATAACTTCAATACCGGAACAATCGAAAAGCTCTAAAGACATTTACAATGCTGAAAAGGATACTGAATGTAATAGAAACATGATTGATTTGTGATATAGAATGTAGAAGTTTGTTATTTTTGTTTGTGTTGGATTCAAATGTCTCTGTATTCACCTTTGTTTTGTTATTTGGTAAAAAAAAAAAAAAAAAAAAACTCTGTAAAATAGACTCTGGCCCGCCTATATCGGATAACCCGATGTGATTGGTGCAGCTCAGATAGAGGGGCATATTTAATGAGCATTATACCAGAGTTTAATACTAATTACTTTTTTTTTTAATTTGTTCTATATTTCATATATTTATATAATATATATTCGACAGTAAAATACATAATAAAAAAAATAAATAAAACATTTTTTCCCGAGGGTACGCACAGAGTTTTTTTATTTTTATTTTATTTTATCCTATTTAAAAATATAAATTATTATCCATTCAGCAAATGCTTTAAAAACAGCTTTAAAAACACTTTATTGTATTCCAGATGCTTTTAAAGTACTTCCCACTATAAATTTTATGGGCAGTTTGAATTTTAAATATTGTCATGAATTATTTGTATTCCCATTTGTAAAATAGCCAACAAATTAATTGTTGCGGGCTAACCCGATCTCATGATGAAATATAGCACGGTTTTCTGCTTCTATTTGGCGTAATATGTATATGAAGAAACTTACTTTGGCATGCAAAAGACTGATAAATTCATAATTAATGGCATGGCTGGTTCAGTCAACAGAAATGCGGGACAGACGGGCCTATAATAACTGCTGAAATGTTTGCAGGAGAAAACTCAGGTCAGTCTGAGCGCTCATGGTATGCACAGTCATCTTTAAGTTTCTAAAGAGTAATCGACGATGCGATCGCACATTTCACAAGATCCACTTCAGCTGTCACTAGCCAAGGGTGAATAAGCCTTGTGTATGTGCTTTAACTAAATACTGAATCACGCGCCACACTCAAGGCCATCGCTTCAAATCGCCTGTCCAATTCAGCCAGAAATGACTCAGTCCACCACATTTTTATTAGCGAGTTTATAAAGAAAACAACGAATATTTGTTAACTTGCTAAAGCTGGAAAATAACGAAAAGAGAGTCCTCTCATAAATAATTCATTTAACCCAAAACGTACGTTTTCTAACCACTAAAATAATAAAATAATACAAATAAAATTAGAAAATGTTAATTTTTTAATTTTTTATATTTTATTCATAGCTCAGACAAAATCATTATTGGCTCTCGTCTGGGGGGGGGGAGTGCATTCATTTTTGCCCCTTCATTTCTATGTTCTATGTTCATTTCCTATTATTTTTATATTTAGGTAAAGCAGATGGGATACTGATTGCAGTTTTTGCTGCATTTGAATACGCTACAGCGTATTTCTATTCAATAAGATCTATTCCCGATTTAATGGGAGATGGAGAAAAATTATGTGGAATATCGTGCTTTTCCAAACCGTTTTAGCATGTCAGGTTTGTAAATAATATTTAGCCTCTGCTATATTTAACTTTAATAAAACACCATACATAACTTTCTAAATCACTTTCTAAATCAGTCATTGATTGCAGTAATCAAATGTGGACTAGTTTGAGGATACAACCGAAGAATAAGAAGTTAAACTAAGGTATATAAAAAAACGTGTTCCAACGTGTCTTCACACGTAAACAACACGTTGGGAAGAGGATCAGTTACTCGCGCTTCCGACCGGTCGCCATTGGAACGTGTTAACAACACGGAAGCACATGTAGGAACGTGTTACATATGATTTTATTTAAATATTTCACTTGAAAAAACACAGTTTTACTTGCTTGGAAACTGTGTTATGTGCACAATTTTTCTCCCCATAAAGAAATTCTGTGGAATAATTTGAACATTTTAATCCGAAACAAATCAGTTTTTATGGCTAAGTGGTATGATAGAGGTATTGTTTTTGTTTTGGATTTATTTAGAAATGACGGCAGCATATTGGAATATGAAGAATTTATGACTTTGTATAATTTTCCTTTGCCTGCTAGAACTTTCAGTTCTGTCATCAAAGCTTTGTCTCCAAGTTATGTGCATTTATTTAAAACACACCTTTTCTTTAATGAGAGAAAAACTATTTTGCCCAAACTTTTATTGGATGGAGTTAGTATTCTTGATAAAAAATTTAATAGTAAACTTATAAAGTTATTGTTACATTACACTGTTTACACATCCCCTCGATGTAAATTTTTCTGGAATAATTTTTTGACTGTATTCACTGGAAGAAAGCGTGGTTACTCCCTGAGAAATATTGTATGTCCAATAAAATAAGAGAGGTACACTTTAAGATTCTTCATAATGTTTACCCAACTAACTCACAAATTTCCTCTTTTGTTGATATCTCTGACCTTTGTGTATTCTGTAAAGTTGAGAAAGAAACTTTGTTTCATTTATTCTACCACTGTAATCAGGTTAAGCCTCTTTGGCAGAGCTTGGGTCTTTATCTTTCTCATTTTGTCAAATGTGATTTCAACTTTTCATTGAAGGATATATTCCTCTATTTTTCTGGGAGTGACTGTGCTATTGATAGTGTTGTTAATTTCTTTGCGTTGCATTGTAAATTGTTTATTCACAAAAACAAAATTTCTCAAGACTTTGCCTAGACTTGAGGCCTTTATTGCTGAGATTTCCCTTGTTGTTAAATCTCTTAAACCCATTGATAATAGTAAGAACAAGAAGTTTCTTAAGTACTATGTACAGTTTTTTCCTATTTGAGGAGGCTGTTGTCTTCTTTTCTTTTTTTATTATTATTATTAATGTTTTCATTGCAGTGCTGTATGTTGTATTTCTTTGTTAAAGGAATATCTTTTAGATTTACTTTTACTTTTTATTAGGCCTACTTTATTTGTTTGATATTATGTATAAAAAATAATGCATGTTTTTAATCTATAGGACAGTTTTCCTGAATTGCTAAAATACATTTCTTGGAACCATCACCCACTTTCTCAAAAATTTAAATACAAAACCAAATCTTCAAACTACGTTCAGAGACCATCTGACGCTTTTCAAAATAAAGAAATTTACTCAAAACCATTTTATCTGTGCTCAAAATCAAACAATGCTTTCAGATCATACACAGCTCAATATCATAAACACTGCAGATCATTCATTAGATCATTCAGTCCAAATATATAAATCTAATATGAAAACCTTCTGGATCAAAAAGTAAAAAATAAAATAATAGACTACATTTATTTTGAGTGTTTTTTATGGACTGTGGGAACATTGTACATTGGGCAATAAAATTAACAATAAAAACTAGTTAA
Source organism: Carassius gibelio (assembly GCF_023724105.1). Lineage (NCBI taxonomy): Eukaryota > Metazoa > Chordata > Actinopteri > Cypriniformes > Cyprinidae > Carassius > Carassius gibelio. Next base: position 40,368,953 of record NC_068377.1, read on the forward strand.
AATGATTATACTGGTCAAGACTATTGAATGTCTGTAGCCTACAGACTATAGGTAGTATTTCTGCTCTTTGAAAGTAAAACACATAGCCCCACAAGCACAGGATTCAGGAAAGTTGTTTTTGGGGTACAATATTTAGGCTATATGTATTGCCTATCATGTCCATTAATAGCCTTTACACATCAGCTTGTATACTTGTATGGTTAAAAAGCTGCAAATTTCAAGACGCTGACGTCACGTCAGGTCGTCACGTGGGTCAGCCGTTTGAAAGTTGAAGATGTTCGGATAGACGTTCGGATAGACGTTCGATCGGTCGGTCGGTCGTTCGGATGTTTGATTTTGGCACGGAGTACCCGCCATAGGCAGTGGAGCCAGCGAGAGCATAAATCTCACTTATGCAAAGACAGGTCTAGCACGATATAATACTGGACACTAGATAAGCCTCAACAAGCAAGTGGTTCCAGTACCCTGATAGCTTTAAGTAAAGACCTTCAGAAAGGCATTTAGTGGGAAAGAAACCCCTTACAGAAGAATAGATGTAGCGAAGGGTGCTCTCTTATAACAGCTAAAAATATCAGCATGCCCCTTTAAAGCAATACGACATATGGTCAATACTCAAATTCAGGCAAGAGCATTAGCCCTTGTCCAGATAACGGCTGCATCCAAAAACTTAGGAAAGTTACTTGCTGCCTCGCTGTCGTATCAGGCAATGACTTTGCAGGCAGCGTTTTTACAGGAAGGCACCTCACGAAACTGATTTGGGACAGGCTTCTGAGGCAGAGCAATGATTTAATGATCTACAGCAAAATATAGAGAGCTTTGGATATTTCATAACTGCAATATTAATTTCTCTCTAGAAATTACATAAAAAGTGGAAAACGTTGATCAAAAACATACATTTACACTAGGGCTGACCGATATGGACAAAATTTCATATCTCGATTTTCATGCCAGATATCTCGATATCGATACGATATTACTACATGTTCTTTTGCTAAGCACGACCTCCACAACACGTCACTGGTTTACATCATCTTTTCTGAATCCAAAATACTTCCAAATTATGGAAGATGATTTATGTTTTGGCACCAAGTCATATTCTGCACTGCCACCGGCCGCATTATCTCCCGCACTCTCTATGTACAGTGTGCATAGACGTTGGAACGGGGGGGGGGGGGGGGGGGGGGGCGGAGCTGCCAGAGACAGGCGCGCTCAGAGCCAGTGTTGTCACTTTTGTGAAAAAATCATTTTCAATTTTTAAGACATAAGTGTTCATTGACTCGATTGTAAAATCTAATTTCCATGTCTAAAAAAAAAGGTTTCCTTTTTCAACGTCAAATAACGGACGAACGTAAAGAGAGCGCTGGAAACGCACAAGTCAGCAATATTTCTTATTTATTGGCATGAAGTTTCGTGAAGAAAAGCAAACAGCAACAGGAGTGCAACATTCTCCAAAAAATATATATGCAGAGGGGCAGCTGCCATAACAAAAGAAAAACATCACAGCAGGCTTCAACCCGGCTGCATTTATGATTTAGGCAATTCAAAAATCTCCAAGATTATTTTTAATAATGATTCAATCCATGTAAAAAAAAAATAAAAAAAATAAAACTTTAAATGGACTTGAGAACAGGCCATGTGTGTTTTTTTATTGAACGTAACCGACACTAGGCAGGCATATTGTAATGCGCAAAAGGCGCAAAATAAGGCCATTACAAATTTATTGGACAGGAAAACAAGTCGATCAACATTTTCGGGGTCCAGAACAGAGCGTTTTTATATGTCCAGCTGTTGAGAAAACGCGCTCCGACCGCACTGATGTCCCAGGGACACTCAGGTACAGCTGCGCAAGGTGGGGGTATCAGGGCCAATTTCCACCACAAAAGCCGGTCGCTCTCAGCTTGCAATGGTCCTTTTCATAACTCGTCTACTGCGCGCGAGACCTCCAGACGCGTGTAAATGCGTCTTTTTTATTGAAAATGGGCCTTTCACACAGGACGCGGTATGCGCGGCGCTGCACTATAAAACCCATTCATTTCAATGGCTTGCGCCGCGCAAGGACGTTTTGTTGCTGCGTCGACCAAAGTGCAAGCGCAGGCGTTTAAAGACTCTGTTTGTCCATTATTTCTTTCTAAAGATACACGACAATGTATAAAGGGCTCCATTACCGTCTATGTTACATTATGGCCCCGTATAAACAGTTTTTGTAAAAAATAGGCTAACGATTGCGTCATAACCACTCGGCTCTCTGTCGCATTACCCTACAGACAGGAGGAGAAGTTTGCAGGCAATTAACTTAATATGGCGTACTGGCGTTACATTTTAAAATACTATACAAAATAATTAATCAGAATACTTACTCCTGCTCACTCACGACAAAGAACTCCCCGCTCAAGCTCGCCGTCTCTGCAAGATTAACGATGGCAGTTTGCACACACAGCCACTTAGAAGATTTACATCTGACAGACAGGTTGCTGACGTCGTCAAGCTTCGTTTGAGTCTGCGCGTCAGAAACAGAAGTGCTAAAAAACGCTAAAACTGGGCTTCATTTGTCTCAATTGAGTTCCAATGGGGTCGCTGTGTCCATTTCTTTTACTGTCTATGAAAGCAACACTGAACCCAGCTGCTGCGCTGTGTCACGTGACAAGCAATGACGTGTCACCATGGAAACGCCCCCCCCCCCCTCACAATATAGTTCCCACGTCCCTAGTGTGCGCGCGTTGGCTGTAGCGGTGCAGTCAAGGTCACTTGTAAAACTGATGTTTGTTGTGAATGCCAGAGTTGTATGCAGGGCGAGCACGGAGAGGGGAAATCTATATCGTCTATATCGTTGCTTTTTTCGATATTAATATCTTGAAAGTTCATATCTAGATATAGATAGTATAACGATATATCGTTCAGCCCTAATTTACACACAAAATGACCACCGACCACTGTCACAGAATAGAATACACAGGATTGTGGGATATCAAAGGCAGTGAAGGATACATCTATGCTGCCTTCAAAAACTGCCCAGATGAAGGCATTTTAGGAGACAGGAAGTAAAACTAACTTTTAATTTGGACGTGTCTTGATGCCTTCCTCCAAAGGCAGCATTTTTCCGTTTTCGGATGCAGCCAAAGTTTAGCGCATATATGAGCAAAATTTATGATCTGTACATTTAAGTATCAAGCACTTTATCGATACACCAGTTAGCTTGAGCAACAGCATATCACTGATTTAAACACAGTGTGTTGGCAATAGTCGATAAGTTTAATGAAAGCATCCTCAATAGATGAGTGTATACTCATAGTACTTAATAGGTAGCCAGTGTCAGTGTGCGGGATAGACAGAGGACTCAGATGCAGAGTAGTGAAACGAGAATCCTTTATTCTCACCACAAAACACAAAATAACATAAACAATAATATTAATTGCTCAGGTGCACACAGAGATATCAGAGCTGGCCGGCACACTGTGGACCACTCACGTGGTCGGATCTCCGAACTACGGGTCCTTAAATAGGAGAACAGAGGGTAAGACTGAAGCATAGACACCACACAAAACACGGGCAAAGCCAAAACAAAGGAGTGGGGGGGCGAGCGTCAGGTGGGGGAGACGTTTAAAACCCCATTACTTCAGACATTTCGACTTTTACACCAATTATTAATACTAAACACAAACTCAAACACGTAATCAACAAATAAAACATTAAACACAAAAATACTACATTCAACTATTTAATTTATATACACGCAAAAACAAGGTACCCCCTACTAATATAAAACAATGGTTTGGGTGTTTGAGTTTGTGTTTAGTATTAATAATTGGTGTAAAAGTCGAAATGTCTGAAGTAATGGGGTTTTAAACGTCTCTTATTACCCATTTGAGAAGTCCCATGTGAAGGGGGTGGAGTCTGGCCTATATAAGGGCAGGCCAGATTAAAACGTATCACTTGTTTACCAAGTCGGAGCGAGAGAGCAACTGTGGTGCCTCAAGCGATCTTTTTGTAACGCCTGTATATTGTGGATACTTACCTGTATATTGACTTTTTTCATTTGGATTATTCCCTCTTTATTTTTCTGTTTGTTGTTTCTTTGGTACTTTGTTCACCTATATATATTTTTTTTCACCATTGGACTGTGTATATTTTTTGGCACTGTAAATAAATTGCACTTGCACATAAGTGCTATTGCGGGCTGAGCCATCATTTAACATCTTTTACGGACATTCACAACGTCCCCAAGCGAGTGGTGGTTCTCGCTTTATCACAAAGACAAAGGTATACACAGAGTTTTGTGTTCAAGTTGACAGACTGAGACAGCAGAAAGCGGATCATGTTTGCTTTCATTATATTACAACAGCATGGTATTGTGAGTGCACAAAAATAAACCTAGAGTCTTTACAGATTTGAAAGATGTATTACTCTTATCTGTATGACCAAAAGTTTGGGATTATTTTATGAGCAAGTCAAGTCTGCTTTATTGTCAAATTTCCACATGTAAAGTACATACAGTACATTTACATTTAATCATTTAGCAGGCGCTTTTATCTGACTTACAAATGAGAATAAAAGAAGCAATCAGACCAATAAGAGAACGACAACAGTATACAAGTGCCATGACAAGTCTCAGTTAGTCTAGCACAGAGCATGCAGCAAGTGTTTTTTTTTTTTTTTTTTTTTTTAAGAATATGATAGAGAAGAAAATAAAATGTAAGTGCTAGTATTAGTTGGTTGAGTGCTGGCGAAAAAGATGAGTCTTTAGATGTTTTAAAATGAGTAAAGATTAAGCTGTTTGAATTGAGTTTGGGAGGTCATTCCACCAGCTGGACAAAGTCCAGGAAAAGGTCCGTGAGAGTGATTTTGAACCTCTTTGGGATGGCACCACAAGGCATTGTTCACTTGCAAAAGGCAGACTATAAGATTGAACAAGTGAGTTTAGGTAAGTTGGTGCCATGCCAGTGGTCGTCTTGTAAGCAAGCATTAGTACAGATCCAGTAAGATGAGTATTGAGGATTTGGAAGCTGCTCTTGCCAGTCCCAGGGCTTCAGTAACCGAGAGCAGAGCAGTCTCAGTTGAGTGGCCGCTTTTTAAGCTAGATTGGTTGCTGTCATGGAGGTTGCTCTGTACAAGAAACATAGATAGCTGGTTGAACACAACTCGCTTAAGTGTCTTTGCAATAAATGAAGGGATACCATTCTGTAGTTTTCTAGAAGTGGTGGATTTAGAGATGGTTTCTTAAGCAGTGGGCTTACCCGAGGGAAATGTTCCAGAGTGAAGAGAGGAGTTGATAATGTGAGTAAGTGAAGGTATGACTGAAGAAGAAATCGCTTGAAAGAGGTGAGTGGGGATCGGATCAAGTTTACAAGTAGTAGGATGAATGGACAGGATAAGTTTGGAAAATAGTGTCAGTTAGCACTGTTCGTGTACAGAGCTGAAATCTGAGAGAGTGAAGGAAGTGAGGATGAAACCATAGGCGAGATGGAGAGAGAGAGAGCGAAGGTTCCGTTCAAAGGTGACCTACGTTGGAGTGTGAGCCGCTTCAGGAGTAAGTGCTAGGTTAGCAGTAATGAGGAAGCGATCTGAGGTGTGCAGTGGAGCAACTGAAAAGTTGTCCGCGGAGCAACAGCGTGTATAGATGAGGTCCAGTTGGTTACGTGATTTGTGAGTCGCTGTAGTAGACATTCGCTTGAGATCAAATGAGGTGAGCAGAGTGTTGAAGTCAACCTGGGGTTTATCAAGGTGGATGTTGAAGTCACCAAGCAGCACCAGAGGAGTACCATTCTCAGGAAAGTTTTATAGCAGCACATCCAACTCCTCCAAGAAGTTTCCCAATTGACTTGGGGGACGATAAATGACCACAAAGTGGATTTTAACAGGGTGGGTTACAGTAATTTCATGTGATTCAAATGAAACGTTACCTGTAGGTGATGGATGAAGATCGAATTTCCATTCTTTTGATATAAGTAGACCAGTACCTCTACCCCTACCTGTCATATGAGGGGTGTGGGAACAAGTGAAATTAGTGGAGAGGGCTGCAGAAGTGGCAGTGTCTTCAGGTTTGATCCAAGTCTCACTTAGTGCCATGAGGTTGATGCTGGAAAGAGAAGTAATAGAATAAATTAAATCTGCTTTGTTAACAGCAGACTGGCAGTTCCAGAGACCAACTGGAATAGAGAGTGTAGTAGTAGAGGTCAGAGGGACAGGCCATAGATTACATATATACAGATACTTGAAATTGCATTACTCTCAAAACTTTGGTGCAGACAGATAACACTAAAAGTAGAACATTAAATACAACAAAGTACAGATAAAATATAAAGTACAACTATACAAATATGTCTTGTAAAAAGATAAGAAAAACATCACAAGGCACATGGCAGATAGAGTACAAACCAAATTGACCTTTCCCTATTTTATGTGGACATTCCATGGGCATAACAGTTTTCTTACAGTACAGAATGTATTTAATATCCCCTTGCCCTCAACCTATCCATACGTCCTGCAGAATTTAATTTTTTTTATATAGTTTTGTATGATTGGCTTGTTTTACTCATGGGGACCAAAAAATATTTATATATTTACTGGTGTTACTATATTTGTGGGGACATAATGTAGGGAATTCCATAATGTAGGGGATACAGATAATACACTGTAAAAGTTAAGTGTTATTTATTATACAATTAGCAAAAGCTTAATAAAGGCCTCTAACATTAGTTTGCTTTCGTCTTTTTCTATTCTATCTTTTTTCTATCTAGTTGTCATAACATGTCCTGGAGTGATCAAGAGGGGGTGGTAGATAGGCTCAGAACCCACATGTCATCCACAGAGGACTTTTATTAAATGCCAGTGGAGAAGTAGGGGTGTACATATTCACAGTAGTTGTAAAAAAAAGGTACAAACAAATTTACAAAATAACCCTAAAACTTACAAAACAAATAGACACTTAAACCAGTGCCAACTTTGGTATATAAACTGCCAAAGAAAACAAATTGCTACAGGCAGCAAAATCTACATACACACATTAAGCAGTATGCCCTAACCTCTCTCCCCAAGGTTCAGTTTAGACTGGCTTATTTAGCCTAAGACCAGCTCATTACATCGAAGACCATACCAACTGCAGACCTTCAAAACCTTTGACGTCAAATATACATACATACAATAAAACATAAAATGCAATTCTTCTACATAAACCAAATGTAAACTATACCATAAGACATCTTTACATCACCAAGGGATAAGTACCCTCTGTATTAGTAGAAAATAGAAATGGTTTGACCCAACACAAAAAAAGGGAAGCTGTAGTCCCGCTTCCTCCTTTGAGGAGTCACTGGACCAGGATATGGTGAGTACACTGCGTGCCAGGAGGCTGTTTGCAATGTGCAGATAAATACAGATTGAAATAAATAACACGTAACTACAACTTGTCACTGTGTGGTTAAATAGGGAAAACTTAACTTAATCTAAGGGGAATTATGGCAGACATAACACGATGCGTTGACCACTGATATGTGCACCTATCTGCAATCAACACCAACCGCATGATATCTAAGTGTAAATAAATTTTAAAGCATAAGGAACCAGATCAAACACTTATATTTTAAACCTAATAAACTACAACAGTCACATGAATTACTCAAACATTAATAGCAAATGTAAAGATACATGAAACTGCTATCGCAGTAGTGATGAGGTCACCCTAGCACCCGTCATCACACTAGTTTTCTTATTTTATTTATATATAGTAAAAAGAAACCAACATGTGTACTGCATTAAGCTAACTGAGACTTGTTATAGCACTTGCATATCATTGCTCTTTAGTTGATTTAGATTGCTTGCATTGTCCTCATTTGTAAGTCACTGTGGATAAAAGCGTCTGCTAAATGACTAAATGTAAATGTAAAATGTAAATCAGTGAAGTAGACAAACAGTGCAGATATAATGACTGTAGTGCAAATAGCTTATTGTAGTGCAAGTGTCCCCAGTTATAAAGTAATCTTAAACATGAATCAATACTGAGCACAGGGCCGGATTGGGACTCATTTTCAGCCCTGGAGTTGCATGCCTTAGACATGCCCACTTTAGTTAACAACTGACTATATTAAAATAATGTAATTAAAACCTCAGAATATAATTCCCTACAGCCTTGTAATTCATTGTATTTTTAAAAACATCATCATTTCCAATTCAGTGCAAAAAGTAGTGCCAAAATTTTGCTTCACAGTGAAGATTAGAACAGTAAATAACAGGATAGTGTAAGAATCTCTTTTCTTAAAGATTTAGTATTCATAAAAATCCAAACATTGAAATAAATAAAAAATAAATCTAATAAAAACAAATATATAAAACAAAATAAAAAATAAAGATTAAAATAAAATGTATTGCACTTTCTAACGACAGTATCATCTCAGTTTCATTAATGTATTGCTGAATCATCAGGTATCATTAATTATCTCAGGGCATTTTTCATTGATCAGGGCTTTTCATTACTATTAGTTCTTCTGAATGACAATCCTACCTGCCCATTCTGGTGTGTTGGGCCTATGACTGGAGCTTAGTAACGTTACTGGGCCTTGCTCTTAGCAGAACGGGACTAGAGGTGGCGGCTGCTGAAAAGCTACAAGAAAAAGTTTGATACGTGGTTTGCAAACAACGTTGTTTTGCAATGTCGCTAGCATCTTGAACTGCTCCTACCTACCTTAACGTTAGCTTACTTACCGGCCTCGTCATCTCCGTTAGTTTTTTTTTTTTTTTTTTTTTTTTTTTGAGGAAGAATGTGTTCAGCTTAGAATATTTGGACGCGTCAGTTTCCAAAGCTTTATTCTTATTTATTCTGGACTTTTCAGCGCCGCATTTGCGCTTTCTGTTATCCATTTTTATCTCACTTTTTTTTTTTTTTTGCAACTTGCAAGGTGACGTGTTGAGGGCGGGGCCAGGGAGTCAACAGATAATCACGTCATATTTTCCCGGTGCTCCCGATTAGCCAATCCGGGCCTGACTGAGCATGAAAACTTAAAGGTTTGTTTGATGTGGCTTTATGTGTGTCACATAACCTGACCAGACCTGACAAGAATGAGAAGTGGACAAGGAGTTTGCATCAAAGATAAGAACTGCAAGGTACTGCTGACAGCAGAAGACCAAGAGAGAAGGTGGGTTTGAACACTTCCAGGACATGCTCAACCAACCAATGTCAGCAGAGCTTTTCGCCTTCAACCCACCTGCTTCTGACAAGGATCTGGCCGTGAATCTGGATGCCATCACAACAATAGAGACGGCAACAGTGATCTGTCTGCTAAAGAATTACAAAGTGCCTGGATTAGACATAATGTCAGCAGAAATACTAAAACATGGTGGCCACCCCATCATCCAAAAACTGACGACTCTCCTCAATACATGCTGTGCAACAGCTCAAGTCCCAGAGGATCGACAAAGATAAGTTATCATCAAACTCCCAAAGAAAGGAAATCTCGCTGATTGCAACAACTGGAAAGGGATCACGCTCCTATTTGTTCCTGGAAGGGTATTCTGCATCGTCCTTCTACGGCACCTAAGAGAAGCAGTTGAGAAGAAGCTTTGAGAAGAGCAAGCTGGATTCTGTTGTGGTCGATCCTGCAATGACCAAATCTTTACTCTATGGAACATCATCGAACAGAGTTTGGAATTTCAGCCACAACTATCCATCAATTTTATAGACTTTGTCAAGGCGTTTGACAGTGTGCACAGAGAATTGCTTATCCTTTGCATAAGTACAACTAAAACCAAGGTTATGCAAGTTGGATATCCCACCAACACCACCAAATATGCCCTTTTGAATATTAGTCAACAACAAATTGTGGAAGTGGACAGGTTTATCTATCTGGTCAGTTTTTTGATGAGTGATGGAGATACTGAGCATGATGTCACATACTGAGTTGGCAAAGCTGCAGCAGTCTACCAAAGACTCAAGCCCATTTGGACAGCCATGACAATTTCAATCAAGACCAAGGTGCATTTAGTTAGCAGTATAATCACACCAGCAGCAATCTATGCAGCAGAAACTTGAAAGATGTCTGCGAGAATTGGCCAAAGACTTAATGCAGTACACATGTTGGTTTCTTTTTACTATATATATAAATAAAATAAGAAAACTAGTGTGATGACGGGTGCTAGGGTGACCTCATCACTACTGCGATAGCAGTTTCATGTATCTTTACATTTGCTATTAATGTTTGAGTAATTCATGTGACTGTTGTAGTTTATTAGGTTTAAAATATAAGTGTTTGATCTGGTTCCTTATGCTTTAAAATTTATTTACACTTAGATATCATGCGGTTGGTGTTGATTGCAGATAGGTGCACATATCAGTGGTCAACGCATCGTGTTATGTCTGCCATAATTCCCCTTAGATTAAGTTAAGTTTTCCCTATTTAACCACACAGTGACAAGTTGTAGTTACGTGTTATTTATTTCAATCTGTATTTATCTGCACATTGCAAACAGCCTCCTGGCACGCAGTGTACTCACCATATCCTGGTCCGGTGACTCCTCAAAGGAGGAAGCGGGACTACAGCTTCCCTTTTTTTGTGTTGGGTCAAACCATTTCTATTTTCTACTAATACAGAGGGTACTTATCCCTTGGTGATGTAAAGATGTCTTATGGTATAGTTTACATTTGGTTTATGTAGAAGAATTGCATTTTATGTTTTATTGTATGTATGTATATTTGACGTCAAAGGTTTTGAAGGTCTGCAGTTGGTATGGTCTTCGATGTAATGAGCTGGTCTTAGGCTATATAAGCCAGTCTAAACTGAACCTTGGGGAGAGAGGTTAGGGCATACTGCTTAATGTGTGTATGTAGATTTTGCTGCCTGTAGCAATTTGTTTTCTTTGGCAGTTTATATACCAAAGTTGGCACTGGTTTAAGTGTCTATTTGTTTTGTAAGTTTTAGGGTTATTTTGTAAATTTGTTTGTACCTTTTTTTTACAACTACTGTGAATATGTACACCCCTACTTCTCCACTGGCATTTAATAAAAGTCCTCTGTGGATGACATGTGGGTTCTGAGCCTATCTACCACCCCCTCTTGATCACTCCAGGACATGTTATGACAACTAGATAGAAAAAAGATAGAATAGAAAAAGACTAAAGCAAACTAATGTTAGAGGCCTTTATTAAGCTTTTGCTAATTGTATAATAAATAACACTTAACTTTTACAGTGTATTATCTGTATCCCCTACATTATGGAATTCCCTACATTATGTCCCCACAAATATAGTAACACCAGTAAATATATAAATATTTTTGGTCCCCATGAGTAAAACAAGCCAATCATACAAAACTATATAAAAAAAATTAAATTCTGCAGGACGTATGGATAGGTTGAGGGCAAGGGGATATTAAATACATTCTGTACTGTAAGAAAACTGTTATGCCCATGGAATGTCCACATAAAATAGGGAAAGGTCAATTTGGTTTGTACTCTATCTGCCATGTGCCTTGTGATGTTTTTCTTATCTTTTTACAAGACATATTTGTATAGTTGTACTTTATATTTTATCTGTACTTTGTTGTATTTAATGTTCTACTTTTAGTGTTATTTGTCTGCACCAAAGTTTTGAGAGTAATGCAATTTCAAGTATCTGTATATATGTAATCTAGGGCCTGTCCCTCTGACCTCTACTACTACACTCTCTATTCCAGTTGGTCTCTGGAACTGCCAGTCTGCTGTTAACAAAGCAGACTTAATTTATTCTATTACTTCTCTTTCCAGTATCAACCTCATGGCACTAAGTGAGACTTGGATCAAACCTGAAGACACTGCCACTTCTGCAGCCCTCTCCACTAATTTCACTTGTTCCCACACCCCTCATATGACAGGTAGGGGTAGAGGTACTGGTCTACTTATATCAAAAGAATGGAAATTCGATCTTCATCCATCACCTACAGGTAACGTTTCATTTGAATCACATGCAATTACTGTAACCCACCCTGTTAAAATCCACTTTGTGGTCATTTATCGTCCCCCAAGTCAATTGGGAAACTTCTTGGAGGAGTTGGATGTGCTGCTATAAAACTTTCCTGAGAATGGTACTCCTCTGGTGCTGCTTGGTGACTTCAGCATCCACCTTGATAAACCCCAGGTTGACATCAACACTCTGCTCACCTCATTTGATCTCAAGCGAATGTCTACTACAGCGACTCACAAATCAGGCAACCAACTGGACCTCATCTATACACGCTGTTGCTCCGCGGACAACTTTTCAGTTGCTCCACTGCACACCTCAGATCGCTTCCTCATTACTGCTAACCTAGCACTTACTCCTGAAGCGGCTCACACTCCAACGTAGGTCACCTTTGAACGGAACCTTCGCTCTCTCTCTCTCCATCTCGCCTATGGTTTCATCCTCACTTCCTTCACTCTCTCAGATTTCAGCTCTGTACACGAACAGTGCTAACTGACACTATTTTCCAAACTTATCCTGTCCATTCATCCTACTACTTGTAAACTTGATCCGATCCCCACTCACCTCTTTCAAGCGATTTCTTCTTCAGTCATACCTTCACTTACTCACATTATCAACTCCTCTCTTCACTCTGGAACATTTCCCTCGGGTAAGCCCACTGCTTAAGAAACCATCTCTAAATCCACCACTTCTAGAAAACTACAGAATGGTATCCCTTCATTTATTGCAAAGACACTTAAGCGAGTTGTGTTCAACCAGCTATCTATGTTTCTTGTACAGAGCAACCTCCATGACAGCAACCAATCTAGCTTAAAAAGCGGCCACTCAACTGAGACTGCTCTGCTCTCGGTTACTGAAGCCCTGGGACTGGCAAGAGCAGCTTCCAAATCCTCAATACTCATCTTACTGGATCTGTACTAATGCTTGCTTACAAGACGACCACTGGCATGGCACCAACTTACCTAAACTCACTTGTTCAATCTTATAGTCTGCCTTTTGCAAGTGAACAATGCCTTGTGGTGCCATCCCAAAGAGGTTCAAAATCACTCTCACGGACCTTTTCCTGGACTTTGTCCAGCTGGTGGAATGACCTCCCAAACTCAATTCAAACAGCTGAGTCTTTACTCATTTTAAAACATCTAAAGACTCATCTTTTTGCCAGCACTCAACCAACTAATACTAGCACTTACATTTTATTTTCTTCTCTATCATATTCTTAAAAAAAAAAAAAAAAAACACTTGCTGCATGCTCTGTGCTAGACTAACTGAGACTTGTCATGGCACTTGTATACTGTTGTCGTTCTCTTATTGGTCTGATTGCTTCTTTTATTCTCATTTGTAAGTCAGATAAAAGCGCCTGCTAAATGATTAAATGTAAATGTACTGTATGTACTTTACATGTGGAAATTTTACAATAAAGCAGACTTGACTTGCTCATAAAATAATCCCAAACTTTTGGTCATACAGATAAGAGTAATACATCTTTCAAATCTGTAAAGACTCTAGGTTTATTTTTGTGCACTCACAATACCATGCTGTTGTAATATAATGAAAGCAAACATGATCCGCTTTCTGCTGTCTCAGTCTGTCAACTTGAACACAAAACTCTGTGTATACCTTTGTCTTTGTGATAAAGCGAGAACCACCACTCGCTTGGGGACGTTGTGAATGTCCGTAAAAGATGTTAAATGATGGCTCAGCCCGCAATAGCACTTATGTGCAAGTGCAATTTATTTACAGTGCCAAAAAATATACACAGTCAATGGTGAAAAAAAATATATATAGGTGAACAAAGTACCAAAGAAACAACAAACAGAAAAATAAAGAGGGAATAATCCAAATGAAAAAAGTCAATATACAGGTAAGTATCCACAATATACAGGCGTTACAAAAAGATCGCTTGAGGCACCACAGTTGCTCTCTCGCTCCGACTTGGTAAACAAGTGATACGTTTTAATCTGGCCTGCCCTTATATAGGCCAGACTCCACCCCCTTCACATGGGACTTCTCAAATGGGTAATAAGAGACGTTTAAAACCCCATTACTTCAGACATTTCGACTTTTACACCAATTATTAATACTAAACACAAACTCAAACACCCAAACCATTGTTTTATATTAGTAGGGGGTACCTTGTTTTTGCGTGTATATAAATTAAATAGTTGAATGTAGTATTTTTGTGTTTAATGTTTTATTTGTTGATTACGTGTTTGAGTTTGTGTTTAGTATTAATAATTGGTGTAAAAGTCGAAATGTCTGAAGTAATGGGGTTTTAAACGTCTCCCCCACCTGACGCTCGCCCCCCCACTCCTTTGTTTTGGCTTTGCCCGTGTTTTGTGTGGTGTCTATGCTTCAGTCTTACCCTCTGTTCTCCTATTTAAGGACCCGTAGTTCGGAGATCCGACCACGTGAGTGGTCCACAGTGTGCCGGCCAGCTCTGATATCTCTGTGTGCACCTGAGCAATTAATATTATTGTTTATGTTATTTTGTGTTTTGTGGTGAGAATAAAGGATTCTCGTTTCACTACTCTGCATCTGAGTCCTCTGTCTATCCCGCACACTGACACTGGCTACCTATTAAGTACTATGAGTATACACTCATCTATTGAGGATGCTTTCATTAAACTTATCGACTATTGCCAACACACTGTGTTTAAATCAGTGATATGCTGTTGCTCAAGCTAACTGGTGTATCGATAAAGTGCTTGATACTTAAATGTACAGATCATAAATTTTGCTCATATATGCGCTAAACTTTGGCTGCATCCGAAAACGGAAAAATGCTGCCTTTGGAGGACACATTTAAAGGTAGGAAGGCATCAAGACACGTCCAAATTAAAAGTTAGTTTTACTTCCTGTCTCCTAAAATGCCTTCATCTGGGCAGTTTTTGAAGGCAGCATAGATGTATCCTTCACTGCCTTTGATATCCCACAATCCTGTGTATTCTATTCTGTGACAGTGGTCGGTGGTCATTTTGTGTGTAAATTAGGGCTGAACGATATATCGTTATACTATCTATATCTAGATATGAACTTTCAAGATATTAATATCGAAAAAAGCAACGATATAGACGATATAGATTTCCCCTCTCTGTGCTCGCCCTGCATACAACTCTGGCATTCACAACAAACATCAGTTTTACAAGTGACCTTGACTGCACCGCTACAGCCAACGCGCGCACACTAGGGACGTGGGAACTATATTGTGGGGGGGGGGGGCGTTTCCATGGTGACACGTCATTGCTTGTCACGTGACACAGCGCAGCAGCTGGGTTCAGTGTTGCTTTCATAGACAGTAAAAGAAATGGACACAGCGACCCCATTGGAACTCAATTGAGACAAATGAAGCCCAGTTTTAGCGTTTTTTAGCACTTCTGTTTCTGACGCGCAGACTCAAACGAAGCTTGACGACGTCAGCAACCTGTCTGTCAGATGTAAATCTTCTAAGTGGCTGTGTGTGCAAACTGCCATCGTTAATCTTGCAGAGACGGCGAGCTTGAGCGGGGAGTTCTTTGTCGTGAGTGAGCAGGAGTAAGTATTCTGATTAATTATTTTGTATAGTATTTTAAAATGTAACGCCAGTACGCCATATTAAGTTAATTGCCTGCGAGCTTCTCCTCCTGTCTGTACGGTAATGCGACAGAGAGCCGAGTGGTTATGACGCAATCGTTAGCCTATTTTTTACAAAAACTGTTTATACGGGGCCATAATGTAACATAGACGGTAATGGAGCCCTTTATACATTGTCGTGTATCTTTAGAAAGAAATAATGGACAAACAGAGTCTTTAAACGCCTGCGCTTGCACTTTGGTCGACGCAGCAACAAAACGTCCTTGCGCGGCGCAAGCCATTGAAATGAATGGGTTTTATAGTGCAGCGCCGCGCATACCGCGTCCTGTGTGAAAGGCCCATTTTCAATAAAAAAGACGCATTTACACGCGTCTGGAGGTCTCGCGCGCAGTAGACGAGTTATGAAAAGGACCATTGCAAGCTGAGAGCGACCGGCTTTTGTGGTGGAAATTGGCCCTGATACCCCCACCTTGCGCAGCTGTACCTGAGTGTCCCTGGGACATCAGTGCGGTCGGAGCGCGTTTTCTCAACAGCTGGACATATAAAAACGCTCTGTTCTGGACCCCGAAAATGTTGATCGACTTGTTTTCCTGTCCAATAAATTTGTAATGGCCTTATTTTGCGCCTTTTGCGCATTACAATATGCCTGCCTAGTGTCGGTTACGTTCAATAAAAAAACACACATGGCCTGTTCTCAAGTCCATTTAAAGTTTTATTTTTTTTATTTTTTTTTTACATGGATTGAATCATTATTAAAAATAATCTTGGAGATTTTTGAATTGCCTAAATCATAAATGCAGCCGGGTTGAAGCCTGCTGTGATGTTTTTCTTTTGTTATGGCAGCTGCCCCTCTGCATATATATTTTTTGGAGAATGTTGCACTCCTGTTGCTGTTTGCTTTTCTTCACGAAACTTCATGCCAATAAATAAGAAATATTGCTGACTTGTGCGTTTCCAGCGCTCTCTTTACGTTCGTCCGTTATTTGACGTTGAAAAAGGAAACCTTTTTTTTTAGACATGGAAATTCGATTTTACAATCGAGTCAATGAACACTTATGTCTTAAAAATTGAAAATGATTTTTTCACAAAAGTGACAACACTGGCTCTGAGCGCGCCTGTCTCTGGCAGCTCCGCCCCCCCCCCCCCCCCCCCCCCCCCGTTCCAACGTCTATGCACACTGTACATAGAGAGTGCGGGAGATAATGCGGCCGGTGGCAGTGCAGAATATGACTTGGTGCCAAAACATAAATCATCTTCCATAATTTGGAAGTATTTTGGATTCAGAAAAGATGATGTAAACCAGTGACGTGTTGTGGAGGTCGTGCTTAGCAAAAGAACATGTAGTAATATCGTATCGATATCGAGATATCTGGCATGAAAATCGAGATATGAAATTTTGTCCATATCGGTCAGCCCTAGTGTAAATGTATGTTTTTGATCAACGTTTTCCACTTTTTATGTAATTTCTAGCGAGAAATTAATATTGCAGTTATGAAATATCCAAAGCTCTCTATATTTTGCTGTAGATCATTAAATCATTGCTCTGCCTCAGAAGCCTGTCCCAAATCAGTTTCGTGAGGTGCCTTCCTGTAAAAACGCTGCCTGCAAAGTCATTGCCTGATACGACAGCGAGGCAGCAAGTAACCTGCCTAAGTTTTTGGATGCAGCTGTTATCTGGACAAGGGCTAATGCTCTTGCCTGAATTTGAGTATTGACCATATGTCGTATTGCTTTAAAGGGGCATGCTGATATTTTTAGCTGTTATAAGAGAGCACCCTTCGCTACTTCTATTCTTCTGTAAGGGGTTTCTGTCCCACTAAATGCCTTTCTGAAGGTCTTTACTTAAAGCTATCAGGGTACTGGAACCACTTGCTTGTTGAGGCTTATCTAGTGTCCAGTATTATATCGTGCTAGACCTGTCTTTGCATAAGTGAGATTTATGCTCTCGCTGGCTCCACTGCCTATGGCGGGTACTCCGTGCCAAAATCAAACATCCGAACGACCGACCAACCGATCGAACGTCTATCCGAACGTCTATCCGAACATCTTCAACTTTCAAACGGCTGACCCACGTGACGACCTGACGTGACGTCAGCGTCTTGAAATTTGCAGCTTTTTAACCATACAAGTATACAAGCTGATGTGTAAAGGCTATTAATGGACATGATAGGCAATACATATAGCCTAAATATTGTACCCCAAAAACAACTTTCCTGAATCCTGTGCTTGTGGGGCTATGTGTTTTACTTTCAAAGAGCAGAAATACTACCTATAGTCTGTAGGCTACAGACATTCAATAGTCTTGACCAGTATAATCATTTTAACTAGTTTTTATTGTTAATTTTATTGCCCAATGTACAATGTTCCCACAGTCCATAAAAAACACTCAAAATAAATGTAGTCTATTATTTTATTTTTTACTTTTTGATCCAGAAGGTTTTCATATTAGATTTATATATTTGGACTGAATGATCTAATGAATGATCTGCAGTGTTTATGATATTGAGCTGTGTATGATCTGAAAGCATTGTTTGATTTTGAGCACAGATAAAATGGTTTTGAGTAAATTTCTTTATTTTGAAAAGCATCAGATGGTCTCTGAATGTAGTTTGAAGATTTGGTTTTGTATTTAAATTTTTGAGAAAGTGGGTGATGGTTCCAAGAAATGTATTTTAGCAATTCAGGAAAACTGTCCTATAGATTAAAAACATGCATTATTTTTTATACATAATATCAAACAAATAAAGTAGGCCTAATAAAAAGTAAATCTAATCAAGCATGATTTTTTGTTTCAAGAACTTAGAGATCTCAACACTTACTCAATCCTAATAAAATTACTAAATTATCATAATCTTTTACAAATAATCATCATAAATGTTAAAGTGGAAAGGTTTATTAAAAACATATGTATATTTAGACAAGATCAGCTGAATATATCTTATTTTGTAATTAAGGTTCGTTGATTTTTATGTCTGCAACTAATAAACAATGAGCCAAAAAAAATGTAATGATCATTTAAATAAAATATTTTTTTTTCTTTTTTTTATTGATATTCCTTTAACAAAGAAATACAACATACAGCACTGCAATGAAAACATTAATAATAATAATAAAAAAAGAAAAGAAGACAACAGCCTCCTCAAATAGGAAAAAACTGTACATAGTACTTAAGAAACTTCTTGTTCTTACTATTATCAATGGGTTTAAGAGATTTAACAACAAGGGAAATCTCAGCAATAAAGGCCTCAAGTCTAGGCAAAGTCTTGAGAAATTTTGTTTTTGTGAATAAACAATTTACAACGCAACGCAAAGAAATTAACAACACTATCAATAGCACAGTCACTCCCAGAAAAATAGAGGAATATATCCTTCAATGAAAAGTTGAAATCACATTTGACAAAATGAGAAAGATAAAGACCCAAGCTCTGCCAAAGAGGCTTAACCTGATTACAGTGGTAGAATAAATGAAACAAAGTTTCTTTCTCAACTTTACAGAATACACAAAGGTCAGAGATATCAACAAAAGAGGAAATTTGTGAGTTAGTTGGGTAAACATTATGAAGAATCTTAAAGTGTACCTCTCTTATTTTATTGGACATACAATATTTCTCAGGGAGTAACCACGCTTTCTTCCAGTGAATACAGTCAAAAAATTATTCCAGAAAAATTTACATCGAGGGGATGTGTAAACAGTGTAATGTAACAATAACTTTATAAGTTTACTATTAAATTTTTTATCAAGAATACTAACTCCATCCAATAAAAGTTTGGGCAAAATAGTTTTTCTCTCATTAAAGAAAAGGTGTGTTTTAAATAAATGCACATAACTTGGAGACAAAGCTTTGATGACAGAACTGAAAGTTCTAGCAGGCAAAGGAAAATTATACAAAGTCATAAATTCTTCATATTCCAATATGCTGCCGTCATTTCTAAATAAATCCAAAACAAAAACAATACCTCTATCATACCACTTAGCCATAAAAACTGATTTGTTTCGGATTAAAATGTTCAAATTATTCCACAGAATTTCTTTATGGGGAGAAAAATTGTGCACATAACACAGTTTCCAAGCAAGTAAAACTGTGTTTTTTCAAGTGAAATATTTAAATAAAATCATATGTAACACGTTCCTACATGTGCTTCCGTGTTGTTAACACGTTCCAATGGCGACCGGTCGGAAGCGCGAGTAACTGATCCTCTTCCCAACGTGTTGTTTACGTGTGAAGACACGTTGGAACACGTTTTTTTATATACCTTAGTTTAACTTCTTATTCTTCGGTTGTATCCTCAAACTAGTCCACATTTGATTACTGCAATCAATGACTGATTTAGAAAGTGATTTAGAAAGTTATGTATGGTGTTTTATTAAAGTTAAATATAGCAGAGGCTAAATATTATTTACAAACCTGACATGCTAAAACGGTTTGGAAAAGCACGATATTCCACATAATTTTTCTCCATCTCCCATTAAAAATCAATGGAATAAATCAATTTAAATTTATCGGGAATAGATCTTATTGAATAGAAATACGCTGTAGCGTATTCAAATGCAGCAAAAACTGCAATCAGTATCCCATCTGCTTTACCTAAATATAAAAATAATAGGAAATGAACATAGAACATAGAAATGAAGGGGCAAAAATGAATGCACTGCCCCCCCCCCCCCCAGACGAGAGCCAATAATGATTTTGTCTGAGCTATGAATAAAATATAAAAAATTAAAAAATTAACATTTTCTAATTTTATTTGTATTATTTTATTATTTTAGTGGTTAGAAAAAGTACGTTTTGGGTTAAATGAATTATTTATGAGAGGACTCTCTTTTCGTTATTTTCCAGCTTTAGCAAGTTAACAAATATTCGTTGTTTTCTTTATAAACTCGCTAATAAAAATGTGGTGGACTGAGTCATTTCTGGCTGAATTGGACAGGCGATTTGAAGCGATGGCCTTGAGTGTGGCGCGTGATTCAGTATTTAGTTAAAGCACATACACAAGGCTTATTCACCCTTGGCTAGTGACAGCTGAAGTGGATCTTGTGAAATGTGCGATCGCATCGTCGATTACTCTTTAGAAACTTAAAGATGACTGTGCATACCATGAGCGCTCAGACTGACCTGAGTTTTCTCCTGCAAACATTTCAGCAGTTATTATAGGCCCGTCTGTCCCGCATTTCTGTCGACTGAACCAGCCATGCCATTAATTATGAATTTATCAGTCTTTTGCATGCCAAAGTAAGTTTCTTCATATACATATTACGCCAAATAGAAGCAGAAAACCGTGCTATATTTCATCATGAGATCGGGTTAGCCCGCAACAATTAATTTGTTGGCTATTTTACAAATGGGAATACAAATAATTCATGACAATATTTAAAATTCAAACTGCCCATAAAATTTATAGTGGGAAGTACTTTAAAAGCATCTGGAATACAATAAAGTGTTTTTAAAGCTTTTTTTAAAGCATTTGCTGAATGGATAATAATTTATATTTTTAAATAGGATAAAATAAAATAAAAATAAAAAAACTCTGTGCGTACCCTCGGGAAAAAATGTTTTATTTATTTTTTTTATTATGTATTTTACTGTCGAATATATATTATATAAATATATGAAATATAGAACAAATTAAAAAAAAAAGTAATTAGTATTAAACTCTGGTATAATGCTCATTAAATATGCCCCTCTATCTGAGCTGCACCAATCACATCGGGTTATCCGATATAGGCGGGCCAGAGTCTATTTTACAGAGTTTTTTTTTTTTTTTTTTTTTTACCAAATAACAAAACAAAGGTGAATACAGAGACATTTGAATCCAACACAAACAAAAATAACAAACTTCTACATTCTATATCACAAATCAATCATGTTTCTATTACATTCAGTATCCTTTTCAGCATTGTAAATGTCTTTAGAGCTTTTCGATTGTTCCGGTATTGAAGTTATGTCATAAAAATCTTCAGATCAGTGGGAAATACCATTTGGTACAGTCGATATACACTTTGGTTTATGTATATGGTATTTTCCAAATAGTTTAAGAAATGTAATTTATATTATCCATTTCCAATAAGCCAGAATCACAATCCATAAACAAGACCATTACACCAGTTATTGTTACAAACGTATAAAATAACTCAAAAAGAAACCAAGAACTTGGGACCAAAATAATTTCGTATACTTGCAACTGAAAAATAAGTGTACAATTGTTTCATTTTCTTCTTCACAGAAACTGCATAATGGCGAGAACCCTTCTTTAAACTTAGGCTACTAATAAAGTCATTACATGGATAGTATCTGTTTATTATTTTAAAGTGAGTTTCTTTGACTTTATTAGGAATTACATATATATCGGACCACAAATTCTTAAAGACACTAAAGTGGTAATAATTTTTCCATTTCCCCATTGCCTTGGGTGAAGAACTTTTTTCATTAGTTAAAATTCTTCTGATAAATATATTATTTCTTTTTTTATCCTTAATGGAAAGGCCCTCAATAGTCAGATTGGGAAGAGAACCAATTATAGGATTATACATCTTTTCGTTTTTTTATAAGATAAAGTAATTTCGGGGAGATACAATGAATAAGTTTAAGAAAATCTTTTGAAGACAAATTTTTCCCAAGATAATTAACAAATTCATTGTAATTATATAGGTCAGCTGATTGATTTATCAAATCTGTAACAAAAATCTTTTTTTGATGATTGAAAAATCGTCAATCGTTCCAAAAAATGGTCTTGTTTTTTAATAATATATATTGGTTATTCCAATACAAGAATAGGGAGAGAAATTGTGTTTGTAAAATATTTTCCATGCATTCAAAGCTTGTTTGTGAAAGTTAGACCACTTTGTTTAGGAGTTTTGTACATTTAAAATCACAAGCAAGTAGAAAGTTAAGACCACCACATTCTTTGAAGATTAAATTGTGAATTATTTTTTTTTACGGAGCTGTCAACACAGACAAAAAGATGTCTGCATACTTCCGAGTCAATACACAAGTATTATTCTTAATCACTGTTATATTATCAGGTGAAAACTGACATTTCATTTCATTTCATTTCATTTTTCATTTCATTTATTTATTCTCTTTTCATGGTAATGCAACACAAAATGCCACAACAACAATCCAACAAACACAACAAAAATACATTCCATGACAAGAAGAACAGGAGTAGGATGAAGAAAAAAAAATCTTATAAACTCCTACCCCATTCTTATATTAAGAAAGTTGCAAATTAGATGGCCTCACCGACATGAATAAAATAAATAAATAAATAACAAAGCCAAATAAAAAAAAAAAATAGCTTAGACCAGATGTAATCTACTTTCAATTTTAACAATTTTCCTTTATTATTATTATTATTTTTTTTTTTTTTTTTATTATTATTACACATTAAGGTAAGTTAGTGGACTTATACTCATCAAATTAAATCAGATAACTCAATCAGTTAAGCATAAAAGGTTCATGGCTCTAGACTACATAACTTTACAAACATTTCACATATTAAATAAATATAATTCAGTTTCTATTTCAATGTGCCTCGCTGTTTCTATGTAGTAGCCTATATCTATTTTCACACAATTAAAGGCTCTCTTCAACCTGTTAAATGTTTTAATCAGACTAGTTAAATTAACATTTGACTTCTAACAGAGGTTGGACCTGTCCCACCACTCAATATTGGAAGAATATTAAAATGGCTTTTGTAATTTTGCTTTTGTATTTGTAGTAAATAAAAATGACCAAATACATTGTGAATAATTTGTGTTCATTTAACAGCTGCGGTCCTTATATATCTCTACCCTTCCATCTGGCATCCTCCCATTAATCCAGGCATCCAGTATCTGGTTCATTTTCGGAAGGTGCGATGATGGGATTATGTGTGTCATCGATGCATCCAACCACACTGGAAATCATAAAGCAAATTATAATTATTACTTTCAGAGGTCACAACAAGATGTTATCAAGTGAACATCATTTATCAGATTATCCTAATTTAAACCGATTTCTCAACCACTGACCTGCACTCTGTGAATCTCCTCTTTGATGGATCTCACTGGTTTGTGTTCAAGAAACAACACAAAAACTCTCCAAAAGAGCGTGAGAGCAATTGCACACTTTCCTTCCTGCTCTGATACAGTTGCCTTACTAATGTGCACTGCATCTCCGATGTTACATGAAAAAAATGTGCAATAAATGAATGTAGGCCTACTTTTAAAAAAAATGATTTTCTTACATAGCCTTTTATCCATTCAAAATATCTAAACATTCTTAAATCAAGATGCATTTACTACATAAGAAAACGCCCCTTTATGCCCCTTTAGCACTTTATTTAATAATACGTTTACAAAATGAGAACACAAGAGACAGTGAAAATGACAGAATTTATATATGAGAGTTCTTCAGAGTAAAAAAAAACCTAGCCCAAGAGTCAGCGGAGTCAGCAAAGTAAATTTCAGAATGAAGATGAAATCATGGTAAAAATGAACAAAGTAGCCTAGGCAATAGATTATACTGGATAATATTAACTGTGTCTTTCTCAAGGTGTTATTACATGAAAAGTAAATGGCCAACTAATGACAACATGGTCCATGGCATTGAAGACTTTGAAATTAAAAACCCTTTATCTTATAACTTTTAACTCTTACTTGTAAAACAACATATCAGACAATATACAATTAATCAGTTTGACAAATAAAAAAATAAAAAAGGAAGAATACAACAACATTAATTAAAAGCCTACCACTGTAGCCTATACAGTTACAATAGGTGAATCTGGTGTTTGAAACATTAGAGTCATGAAATACACAGAAAGTCATGATATAGCCTACAGGTGGTAATTTGGTCAGTTCATCACTTAGCCTACAATAGGCTTATTCAGGGAAGTGCAGGAAATGGTTGAGTATTATTTTAGGTATAACATCTGTAGGCATATTTAGTGCCTATCATGTCCATTTATAGCCTTTACACATCAGCTTGTATACTTGTATGGTTATAAAGCTGCAAATTTCAAGACACTGACGTCACGTCAGGTCGTCACGTGGGTCAGCCGTTTGAAAGTTCAAGACGTTCGGATAGACGTTCGATCGGTCGGTCGTTCGGATGTTTGATTTTGGCACGGAAATTTTTTTGATTTTACCCGCCATAACTGCCAGCCTCCGATGACTGGTGAAGGCTTTATACTTGTCACGTTTGCCGTTGTACATGGTCACACGGGTGCTTGAAATCCTTGAAAATGCTTGAAATTTTTTTCAAGGTAAAGAAAAAATGCTTGGATTTAGATAAAGTGCTTGAAAATGCAGTGCACTGGTTCATTATAATTAGCTTTCTTACTAGTTAATCATTGTTTTTCATAAAATAAGCAGCATCGCTCGAGTCTGTCTTGTGCGCGTGTGGCTTGAGTGTGCTCTTTGTTAACACGTGCCCTTTCCCTGTCCTCCGATTGAGGACAGAAACAAAAGGAAAAAAAAAAACTTCTTGCCGGAGGTTGCTGCTTCAGTCAGTGATGGCTCAAAATGACAAATTATGGTGAACCGAGAACTAAATATTTGAGTAGCGCCCTGTTAAGTCTGCTTGGCTTTGTTTTCCATGGGAGAGTGTGCGCTTCGAGCATATAAAGGTAAACTAAATTTTCCCAGCTCTGTTAAACTAAATCTTAAGACTGTCGCGATTAAAGAGAAAAGTGAAAATGAATGAAAGTGTTTTTGTGGTATACATTTAAGAACAGCTTTCAATACTGATTTTTGTTTAGAACAATGTAAATTGCTAATGTGCCTTTAAAAATCCAAACGATTTACAAGTAAGTTGTGTCTGCGTTGTATCTGTGAGTGTGCTTTAACTGAGGTAAGAGTATGTATGTAAAAGGAAATTTACCACAGTTGTAAAGTGCTGGAAATTTTAATGTCCTTGGAAGTAGTTGCATTTTACTTGGAAGGTGCAAGAACCCTGGTGTACTATTCTGTGAAATCCTTTAGGTCCTCATCTTCATTTGCATTTTGCCAGATTTGTTTAGTAAATCAGACTTGACCTGAGAGGTGTTCTGAGAAAATCAATTCTGGAGGTCCTGTGATGTGTGAAATATATTCAGCAAGAATGGAGACTCGAGCTGCTAAGAGAAACACAGATAAAAGGAGGGATGCATGCTCTTGTCATATCTGACCATCACAGGTATCTGGCTAATGATCTTTAACAAACAAGATGGAGGGACTCTCTTATCTGTTCTTACTTTTGGGTGAGTATAAATGACACACATCAGTCTGATGATGTACAATTATAGATGCTGTTTAGCTATTCTTTATTATTTTATTTTTTTTAAAGAGTCAAATGCAACACAACCTTGATGGACATCCCAAAAAGCAATGGACATATTTTGTTTTTGTAACAGGTGTCTTTTTCATTCAGGGGAGTTCAGAAAACTTGGAAGGTAATGTCCCATTAGTTAACATGCATTAAGTAACATTAACCAATACACAACTTATAGTTTTTATTAATATTTGATAATGTTGGTTATAAAATACAACTGCTTGTGGTTAGGTCATGTTAGTGTAGATCCATTTAAAATATTAACTTCAGATTTTAATGTAGTAGTAAATGGAATAGAGTGTTTTGGACTGGAATTTAATATTTTGACCCAAATCAAATGTATTGAAACTTCTCACAATTGAGTCTTGATCCTCTGTCTCTTTAAATGTTTCTAGAGAATCTGGCATTAAAAGGGACGGCTTTACAGTCATCCACATATGATTACATCTATGGAGCTGCAAACGCCATCGACGGCATCAGATACGCTCCAGGTGAAGCCTCAAGCTGCTCCCACACAGATATCGAGCTCAACCCGTGGTGGAGGCTGGACCTGCTGGATTCTTACTACATTTACAAAGTGACCGTCACCAACAGAGCTGACTGCTGTCCGGAGCGAACGGCTGGAGTAGAGATCCGCATCGGAAACTCTCTGGAGAACAACGGCAACAACAATCCCAGGTGAAGTTATGAAAACAGTTATGAACGTGTCAGGAGAACTGGATTTGAGCAGGTCAGCTGATTGTGTCGTGGTTTCTCTCTTTCTCTCTGCAGATGTGGTGTCACTTCACTTGTCCCAGCAGGCAGTTCTGTCAGTTTCTCTTGCGGTGGAATGAAAGGTCGTTATGTGAACATGTACATTCCTAACATCCAGGAGTATCTCACACTGTGTGAGGTGGAGGTTTATGGAACAGGTAATTTGTGAAATTTCACGCGGAAAAAAATAGGTCCATCCATTGTTAACAGTGTAGAGGTGTATGAAGCACAGCTCACAAAGATGTCACTTTCAAGCCCAGCATCTTTCTGTTGGTTGAATTTGCATTATCAACTTGAACATGCGGTAAAATCTACGTGGGGAATTTTTTTGCCCTCATGGGAAACTCTGGATCACACAGATTCTTATTGGAAGTACAGTTTTTTTTTTTTTGCGAGCAGCAGTGTTGCCAACTTATTTTCAGGGAAAGTTGCTAAAGGCAGGTTGATTTGTTGCTAAAAGTTGCTAAATGACGTTATGATATCATTGGGTGATGATGTCATTACATGATGCAAAATTTCGTCACTGCGTAGAATATACAGTGATATTACTCAAATCTCAACAATCAATCAATCAATCAATCACCTTTATTTATATAGTGCTTTAAACAAAATACATTGTGTCAAAGCACTGAACAACATTCATTAGGAAAACAGTGTCTCAATAATGCAAAATGATAGTTAAAGGCAGTTCATCATTGAATTCAGTTATGTCATCTCTGTTCAGTTTAAATAGTGTCTGTGCATTTATTTGCAATCAAGTCAATGATATCGCTGTAAATGAAGTGACCCCAACTAAGCAAGCCAGAGGCGACAGCGGCAAGGAACCGAAACTCCATCGGTGACAGAATGGAGAAAAAAACCTTGGGAGAAACCAGGCTCAGTTGGGGGGCCAGTTCTCCTCTGACCAGACGAAACCAGTAGTTCAATTTCAGGCTGCAGCAAAGTCAGATTGTGCAGAAGAATCATCTGTTTCCTGTGGTCTTGTCCTGGTGGTCCTCTGAGACAAGGTCTTTACAGGGGATCTGTATCTGGGCTCTAGTTGTCCTGGTCTCCGCTGTCTTTCATGGCTGTAGAGGTCCTTTCTAGGTGCTGATCCACCATCATCTCTGGATACGTACTGGATCCGGGTGACTGCAGTGACCCTCTGATCTGGATACAGACTGGATCTGGTGGCCACGGTGACCTCGAACAAGAGAGAAACAGACAAATATTAGCGTAGATGCCATTCTTCTAATGATATAGAGAGTACGGTGTTATGTGAAGTGTTTCCGGTTCCGGTTTACCTAATTAATGCAGCCTAAAAATCCTTTAACGGATTTGGATATTAAAAGCATATTAGTATGTTATGTGTATGCCAGGTTAAAGAGATGGGTCTTTAATCTAGATTTAAACTGCGAGAGTGTGTCTGCCTCCCGGACAATGTTAGGTAGGTTATTCCAGAGTTTAGGCGCCAAATAGGAAAAGGATCTGCCGCCCGCAGTTGATTTTGATATTCTAGGTATTATCAAACTGCCTGAGTTTTGAGAACGTAGCGGACGTAAAGGAGTATAATGTAAAAGGAGCTCATTCAAATACTGAGGTGCTAAACCATTCAGTCTATACCATTCATCTATACGATGTTTGATAGGGAGCCAGTGCAGTGTGGACAGGACCGGGCTAATATGGTCATACTTCCTGGTTCTAGTAAGAACTCTTGCTGCTGCATTTTGGACTAGCTGTAGTTTGTTTACCAAGCGTGCAGAACAACCACCCAATAAAGCATTACAATAGTCTAACCTTGAAGTCATAAATGCATGGATTAACATTTCTGCATTTGACATTGAGAGCATAGGCCGTAATTTAGATATATTTTTGAGATGGAAAAATGCAGTTTTACAAATGCTAGAAACGTGGCTTTCTAAGGAAAGATTGCGATCAAGTAGCACACCTAGGTTCCTAACTGATGACGAAGAATTGACAGAGCAACCATCAAGTCTTAGACAGTGTTCTAGGTTATTACAAGCAGAGTTTTTAGGCCCTATGATTAACACATCTGTTTTTTCTGAATTTAGCAGTAAGAAATTACTCGTCATCCAATTTTTTATATCGACTATGCATTCCATTAGTTTTTCAAATTGGTGTGTTTCACCGGGCTGCGAGGAAATATAGAGCTGAGTATCATCAGCATAACAGTGAAAGCTAACACCATGTTTCCTGATGATATCTCCCAAGGGTAACATAAAGCGTGAAGAGTAGCGGCCCTAGTACTGAGCCTTGAGGTACTCCATACTGCACTTGTGATCGATATGATACATCTTCATTCACTGCTACGAACTGATGGCGGTCATATAAGTATGATTTAAACCATGCTAATGCACTTCCACTGATGCCAACAAAGTGTTCAAGTCTATGCAAAAGAATGTTGTGGTCAATTGTGTCAAACGCAGCACTAAGATCCAATAAAACTAATAGAGAGATACACCCACGATCAGATGATAAGAGCAGGTCATTTGTAACTCTAAGGAGAGCAGTCTCAGTACTATGATACGGTCTAAATCCTGACTGGAAATCCTCACATATACCATTTTTCTCTAAGAAGGAATATAATTGTGAGGATACCACCTTTTCTAATATCTTGGACAGAAAAGGGAGATTCGAGATTGGTCTATAATTAACAAGTTCTCTGGGGTCAAGTTGTGTTTTTTTTATGAGAGGCTTAATAACAGCCAGTTTGAAGGTTTTGGGGACATATCCAAATGACAATGAGGAATTAATAATAGTCAGAAGAGGAGTATGATTTCGACAATGAGTAGGTCCTGAAACATGTTGTCTAACACCAATAGAGTTCAGAATGTCTATAAATGCTGATCCCAATGCATCTTTTTCATTATCGACATGGATATTAAAATCACCAACTATTAAAACGTTATCTGCAGCCAGAACTAACTCGGATGTAAAATCACCAAACTCTTTAATAAAGTCTGTATGGTGCCCTGGTGGCCTGTATACAGTAGCCAGTACAAACATAACAGGGGATTTATCATTAACATTGGTTTCTCTGGATAATGTTATATGAAGCACCATTACTTCAAACGAGTTATATTTGAAGTCTGCCCTCTGAGAAATCCTGAAAACGTTGTTATAAATTGAAGCAACTCCTCCCCCTTTGCCTTTTAGACGCGGCTCGTGTTTATAACAATAATCTTGGGGGGTGGACTCATTTAAAATAATGTAATCATCAGGTTTTAGCCAAGTTTCTGTCAAACAGAGCACATCTATATTATGATCAGTTATCATATTATTTACAAAAAGTGTTTTCGTAGAAATGGATCTGATATTCAATAAGCCAATCTTTATCATTTGTTTATCCATATTGCATTTGTTTTTTATTTGTTGAACCTCAATTAAATTGTTAACCTTAACTTGGTTTGGACGTTTTTTGTATTTTCTAGTTCGGGGAACAGACACAGTCTCTATAGTGTGATATCTAGGTGAAAGAGTCTCTATGTGCTGAGAATTAGCTGACCTCTGTGACAGGAGGCAGCTAGCAGACGGTCGGTTTAGCCAGTCTGTCTGCTTCCTGACCTGGGCCCCAGTTAGTCAAGTATAATCACTAAGACTATGTGCCATATTTCTAGACAGAAGAGCAGCACCACCCCAGGAGGGATGAAGACCATCTCTTTTAAACAGGTCAGGTCTGCCCCAAAAGCTCGTCCAATTGTCTATGAAACCTATGTTATTCTGTGGGCACCACTTAGACATCCAGCCATTGAGTGATGACAATCTGCTATGCATCTCATCACCACGGTAAGCAGGGAGGGGACCAGAGCATATTACAGTGTCTGACATCGTGCTTGCAAGTTCACACACCTCTTTAAAGTTATTTTTAGTGATCTCCGACTGGCGAAGTCGAACATCATTAGCGCCGGCATGAATAACAATCTTACTGTATTTACGTTTAGCATTAGCCAGCACTTTTAAATTTGCCAAGATGTCAGGCGCTCTGGCTCCCGGTAAACATTTGACTATGGTGGGTGGTGTCTCTATATTCACGTTCCGTACAATAGAATCACCAATAACTAGAGCACTTTCATCAGGTTTCTCAGTGGGTGCATCACTGAGTGGGGAGAACCTGTTTAATGTTTTGATCGGAACAGAAGAGCAGTGTTTTGACCCACGACTACGCTGCCTCACCGTCACCCAGTTGCCCTGCTGCAGGGGCTCTGCTGGAACCGAACAATGTACAGGAATCCCTGAGCTAGACGCATCCAAAGCCATATCTAGAGCCCTAACATTCTTACTGTCCTCAATTAAAGTTTGGATGCGTGTCTCTAATTCTGAAATCTTCTCTGTCAGCCTAACTATTTCCCTGCATTTATCACATGTGAATCCCTCATCAGCGACAGAGATAGATAAACTGTACATGTGGCAAGAGGTGCAAATAACAATTGCAGGAGAAGCCATTACTCACCGTGCTTGATGAAATATTCTTACTGCGGTTGTTTGATGAACTTGTGAAAAACTGCAGCGTGAGAGAGGAGAGGAGAGGAGAAAAGAAAAGAAAACGCTAATGACAAGCTAACGAGTGCTAACGAGTGCATATTTCAAATAATATTTCAAATATGATTTGAAATATGTTCATTTTAAATATGTTTGGAAAAATAATATACAATTGTTAAATATATTTGTAAATGTAATATATATATATATATTATAACTTTTTTATAACCAGTTATTTTTATATTTAAATTCAACATTGAATTATTGAACAGTTACACATTTTTGAAAAATTACATTTAATGTAGTAAAACTATACATTCTGAACAGTTATAGTTTGAAGCATTAGTTTGTTAGTATGCCACACAGAAAGGTCCATAAAAATTGGGCAAAATGTACTGTTAATATGAAAAAGATTTCTTTATTGATTTTTCACAAGCATTTTACTATTGCAGCTAGCAATTACTGATTCACATGTGATGTGTGTACTGCTAGACACCTCTCTCCAGGCTGAGGTGCTGCTTGGTTGGCTTGCTGTTCAATGGTTTCTTATTTTCTGTGTGATTTAAAGGTAAAATACATGTCTTTTATAATTTGAGAAACTTTTCAAAAGTTGTTAAAAGTTGCCAAATACATTTTTAAAATAGCTGAATTTGTTGCTAGGTGCCTCAGTGAGGGGACAGAAGGAGAAGATGGGAGTTTTAGCTGTGTGTGTGGTTGGTCCTGTGTGTGTGGGGCTGAGAACTGACTACTTCTCGTTCTGGTTTTGACAGTGGCGATATCATCAGCTGTTATAGAAGTGGTGGGAGGTGGTGGAGGAGGCAGAGGAGAGAACTTAATGTTTTGAGAGATTACTTGTGTCTGGAGGACTGTTGATCTTGTTGTGGAAATATGACTTCAGCAGAGAAAGATGAAAGCAAAGACTGATACATACTCAGGTCTGACAGAGCTTTTGATTTGTGCCATTTTCTCGCTGCTCTGAGTTTTGTCCGATGCTCATGAAGAACATCAGATAACCAGGGGTTAGAAGGGGCAGCCCGTGCTGGTCTGGAGGAGAGAGGACAAATATCATCTAGACAACAGTTTAAAGTAGAGCATAAAGTGTAAGTTGCTGCATTCACATCCAGAGATGAGAAATGGGTAGGTGTGGAAAGAGAGAAGGAAAAACGGGAGGTTGAAAGGAAACGCAGGTTTTGTCTAAAAGTAACCGGTATAGGGGTAGGTGGCACACAGGTAGCAAAATGTAGTTTAAATGTAATGAAGAAATGGTCAGAGATATGTAAGGGTTCTACTAAAATGTTGTCTGGAATACAATTGCGTGATTTGTGGATATAATTTGGGCAGGAGTTAAATTACCACAACCTGGAGTTTTATAGAAGCTATTAATTAATGGCATGAGATTCAAATGAGTTATAATTGCATAGGGGAGAGTGGGTTGAGTATTTCCACTTGTTAGAAACGAGCAGACCAGTGCCCCCACCCTGGCTAAACTGACGGGGGTGTGAGAGAAAGAGACGCAGTTTGTTAGAGCAGATGGGGTTGCTGAGTCTTCTGGACAAATCCAGATCTCAGTCAAGCCCAAGATGCTGAGTGTGGATTGTAAAGAAAAAGCAGAAATGAAGTCTGCTTTGTTGACAGCTGACTGACAATTCCAGAGACCCACAGAGAAAGAAAGATGTGCAGTAGAGGATGAAGAGATAGGATGCAGGTTAGCAAGATTGTGCTGTGTCTGTGTGTGACATTAGAGCTTTGTCGAGAGACAACCGGAATGATATGGAGACACATCACAGAGAAAAAGAGGACAGGAAAGCAGAGTGTGTAAAGGAAGGATACAAATTATACTTAAGTGTGCTAACAGTTTCGTTGCTCTGTGAAGTCACCCAAGTAAAGTTGCAGGTCTTTACACTGGTTGGTCTTCACACAAGAAGGCTGGACACGAGGCCTGAACGCTTCCACCGATGCTACCGCGTCAGTGCACAGACATCAAATAAATACACATTCTAAGACAATAAAGTGAAAAAAGCTGTGGCCGCCTCTAATTAGCACAGCCAATAGTCTATAGCAGGGCAATTCCTCAAATCGAAACTACAGTTCACACTTTAGTGCAAGAAGGGAGCAATGCAAAAAACACTTCTTCTTAGCCAATAGCAATTAGTATAATTACCAGTAAGTGCTATCAAAAATACAAACTACAGTGAAAATAAAAAGTAGAAATGGGTAGATAACTAAATATTCCTTCCTAGCTGCAAATAATAATTATTAGACAAGCGATCCAATGCCCTGCCTTTCTGAAACGCATCAATTTTTACAAAACTCATCGGTCTGAAAAGCGAGGTGTACACTGATTGGCCAGCTATCCACTGCATTGTGATTGGCTGAATACATCAAGCGTTTAACGGAAATGTTACGCCCCTTAACATACTGTGATGCTGTGTCTCGGCATGATGAGACAAAACCACTAAAACCCATTACAAACGAGGCATTTATTGCATCCAGTGGGGACATAATTACTGTTAATGATGAGTTATGTATTCTTTACGGATTGTGTTACATATTGCGCTGCATAAACATAAAACCCATGTCTGCATTTGCAATCAGACAAATGACAAAAGACAAGCATTACTCTACACTGCTCAAAACTCGCGTTTGAAATATCAGTGGCAAATTATTTAAATATGTAAACATTCTTACAGACTGTGAGTAAGAAGCACCAGACTGTCCTTGAAAAGTTAGAATTGCCTCATTTTATAGAAACAGACATTGTAGTCTTCCCTCCCAGGAGCAGGAAACAGTCCTCCGTAAATTGTGCTGCACACATCTGAATATTTGGGTTGAACCACTGATTTCTAGTTGTGTCCTCTTTTGGAAGACCAAACAAAGTAGTTTCGCTTTCACAACGAACAAACATCATCTCCACAACATGGCAGCGACAGCATCAACAGAGAGAATGTTATGCCTTCTCTTTTTTGCGTGAACATTTTGGTTGTGTTATGCAAATTTTCCCACACCGTGAAGTAGAGATGTGGGGGCGTGTTTAAACAAGGCATTTTTGGAGGTAGTGGTTGACTTTTATAAAGATTATCTCTTTGGATATGAGACTTTAGTCTTTGCATCTTTACAGATCTTCTTTAGACACCAACAGGGGCGGGATTACGTGGTGGCCACCCCAGGTGCCCCCCCATAAGATGTCTTGTGATTGGTTAATTATATGGCCAAGCATTTTATGGACTCTACTGAAGTTCGCGATTCAAAGAAGTGCAGCGTCGTCAGAGAAACAACGCTCGTCGCGGACTTGGACTTTTACTTTATCAAGTGTGGGAAGTCGAGACACTAGTGATGGGAAGTTCGGATCATTATACCGAATCGTACTTTTGAATCGCGTTCAGCAAAATGAACGAATCATTTTTCGAGTCATTTCGTTCATTTTAAAAATTAATTAAAATGAAATGTTGATCACACTAAACAATACAAAATTAAAATACTATAAAGATACAGAAAAGATTAATTCTTTACCTGGGTCTTCAGTCTGTGAATAACTCACCTCTTGTCTGACAAGTCTTCGGGTTCAAGTCATTCCTTAATCACATGACAGATCCATGCGCTATTTCTGACATTTCTGTCACTGTGTTTTTGTTACTGTTTGTTGAGGATCTGTGGTGTGTTATTATTTTATAAATAAATAAAACCTTGTTATAAATAAAATATTGATTAATTTGTCTTTTTGACTGTCTATAAGTAAATAAAAAGTAAATAATAATCCACGTATTTATAGCCTAGTTTAATTTTTTATCCAATTTTGAGTTTGCTGGTACAATAATTGCTTTTCCTAGGCAGACTTGACAAATTTGTCTAATATATGTATAAGGTGCTTGCTCAAAAAGGACATAATGACATAAATTAAAAGCAAATAACATTTTGAATCCTAAACAAGTAACACTACAGTTACAGTATATAGTATAAAACTGAAGGGTGAACTCAAAAGACATAAATCATACAACAAGCTAATTTTTGAAGATTAGAATCCACTGTAAAAAAAAAAAAAAAAATGATGATGCCGTAATAGAGAGGACTCGTTCTTCCCTAGACACATTAAAGATTCGTTCAAAATGAAAGAATCGTTCAAGAACGACACATCACAAGACACCAAACAAAGAGCTTGTAGGTAACCTTTCATGTATGGTTTAATATGTTTGTATGGTTTTCTCAGATCAATGTTTTTCCCCCGTCAGGCTCTGCTCGAGTTGGTCGTGGTTGATTTCAATCAAATGTTCAATCAACGTTTAATAAAACACAATAAAAGTAAAATATGATTGGCGCTATCAAACAATATACAGTCATGGTGATTTGCATATTTTGTATCAGTTTATTTTGTGACAGTGACCACATAGCAAGATTGCACCAAATGACAATATGCACAGAATGTTCCAAAATAATAATTGTCTGGTGACACGTTACTAATGCATGAAAGTCAGTTAGATAGTCAGTTAAATTGTCAGGCCTAACTTAGTCATTTACACATGAAATGACATGGATGCATTCTGTGCATTTCATTCACAATTAGATTTTTTTTTTTTTTTTTGAGATTGACAATAACAGACACACATAAGTGTTTATTTTGAAGGCAGGGAAGAGAGCAGTGCCAAGCAATGAAAAAAAAAGTTTATTTCAA
The DNA here is from genome assembly GCF_023724105.1 of Carassius gibelio. Classification (NCBI taxonomy): domain Eukaryota; kingdom Metazoa; phylum Chordata; class Actinopteri; order Cypriniformes; family Cyprinidae; genus Carassius; species Carassius gibelio. Next base: position 40,404,632 of record NC_068377.1, read on the forward strand.
ATAATTTTTTTTTTTTTACATTTATTCTCAAATTTAACTTAATGGATATATACAGGGATGACAAAAAAACGAAATTAATCAAAAATGTGCTTTATTATGGCATTTGTTTACAAGTTACTTTATTCAAGTTAAAAAATAAAAATCAAATCAATAGGATTTACATAATATACTGTAGAATAGTAATATACTGTTTTTTTTGTTTGTTTTTTTGCTCACTGGCAGCCACCCCACCCCAGCATGGCCCCTCCACTGAAAATGCTCTAGACACGCCCCTGGTCACCAAGAGCTTGAAACACTCCAAAGAGAAAGAAAAATTGAAATCTCATCATATGACCCCTTTAAGCAAAACACTCTACATGTGCTGCCACCCATCTCTTTTGTTGACTAATTGCTTCTCATCCTAAATTTTAATGACTTCATCCTAAATTAAAAATTGAATTAAACATTTAATTTAATTTAACATCTTATTGACTGAAAAAAAATATATATTTTTTTTATATATATATTTTTTTTAATAAATATATATATATATTTTTTACTTATACAATTCAACAAAAAAGGTTAAAATGTAGCAAAAATCAGTGACGTGACATACAGCTAAGTATGGTGACCCATACTCAGAATCCGTGCTCTGCATTTAACCCAAACAAAGTGCACACACACAGCAGTGAACACACACACACACACTGTGAACACACACCCGGAGCAGTGGGCAGTCATTTATGAGCAGTTGGGGGTTCAGTGGATTGCTCAAGGGCACCTCAGTCATGGAATTGCAACCCTGAGACTCTCTAACCAATAGGCCACAAAATGTTTATGAATTCCTTATTTATATGTTCAATTAGTAAGATAGTAAAACTAATTAACATATATGATATGTTTCTCCCACAGTCAAGAAGCAGGTGATCCGAATGCAGGTGAAAGCTGCTGAGAATGTGGATGAAGCTGAACTGAAGGAGCTCGTCTTTAACAAGGTGGATTTTATATTACTCATCTGATTAAAATTTATTGTTGTACATACAGCAAACAGAAAACATCAGGGTCCGTATTCATAGAGAATCTTACTGCAAAAAATAGCTCTTAGTGACAAAATTCTAAGAATATTCTTAGAAATGTGGGCGTTTACTCTTAAAATTAAAGAAAAAGTCCTAGTAAAGAAAAAAGTAATTCAGAAAGCATCTTAACCCTTAAAAGAGGTCTTAAGGTCAAACTTGTTAGGAGCACAGACGATGACTTTTAAGAGGCTTAAGAGTTTCTTTAGCAGAGGAGAAAATGGCTCAGAGACGAAGAGACAAAAGAAATGTCTTGCAGACAATGGATGACATTGAGTTAATAAGACGCTATAGATTAGATTGTGCAGGGATCATCTTTGTGACTGATCTTATTAGAGATGTGCTAACATCTCCGACACAGCGCAGAAATGCCATAGCGCCAGAAATTAAAGTAATCACTACATTACGATATTTGGCAACTGGGAAAATGCAACAATGCAATAGTGATTTGGGTCTGTCACAACCTTCTGTAAGCAGTGATCACACAAACAATTACAGCACTTTCAGAACATCTTTTTTAGGGGTGCTCCAATCACAATCGGCCGATCGTTAATGCGCATCTCGTCAGTAAAGCTGTTACTACACAGAGCCGTTGTTAATAGAGAATATGCGCAAATCCACTTCATTTTCAGCGTTTTTTGGCGCATCTTCTCAGTTAACAACGGCTCTGTGTAGTAACAGCTGCTCTATGTGAAATCACGCACCTGATGGAATTAACCGCTGATTAGAGAACCGGCTTTACTGATGAGATGCGCATTAACGATCAGCCGATCGTGATCGGAGCACCCCTAATCTTATTGTGTCTCATTTAGTTTCCACTGGACATTCCCACCTTGCAGGCTCAAAAAACTGCATTTATGAATATAGCAGGCTTATAGGTGCGCACAAGCAGGGGGAATGAACCGTTAATAGTTTGGGCTATACGCTCCCATGTCTGCTTCTTGTCCCTTGCTGTGACACCCGGCCCGAATTTTCCTTTAAGAATGGCCTTGTGTTCATTCTCTAACTGAGCTAACAGTAAACACTGTTCCTCTGTCCAGTTTGGCTTTCTCGCCCTTCTTGGTTTTGATTCCATGTTTGATACATTAAAACCAACATTCAAACCGCCACTTAAATAGAACGGCAATCACTGTAATTGGAAAGATTTTTTATCATTCTAAGCCAATCAAATACATTATAGGAAATTAAAAGCATGGTAAATAAAGTAAAAAGGATTTAGATACACACATATAATTTGTGTTTGTGTGTGTGTGAGAGAGCGAGAGAGAATGATCAAATAGGAAAAATTACGCCTGTAAATTCAAAGTGAGAATTAGAATAGACCCTATACTTAAAATCACTCTTTTTTTTCCTTCTTGTACAACCAACCAATCACAGTCTTCAAAAGATTGTGTCATACATAGCAATGGGGTCAACCCCACCTCCTCACTAAGATGAAAGTTTTTGTCTTTTCCTTACTCAGAGTTGCTCTCAGATCGGTCCCAAACCACTCTTAAGCTAAGACTCCTACGTAAAAGTTTTTAAGCTAAATTAAGAGTTTTCTGAGAGGATTCTTAGAATCTTCATGAATACGGGCCCAGGTCAGTTAAGACATCAGTCTAAAAATAAGATTTAAGAAAATCAGATCAGATTCCCCCACCAGTCTGAACAAAAACCCACCTCAGTCAGTCCTTATGTAAAGACAAAACACAATGTTTTGTGTTTGGAGTTTTGCCCAATTGTGCTCTTTCTGTAAGATTTGTAAAGTAAGAGATGTTAATTTTGAGCTGAAATGCCTCAAACTTGTCGGCGTGGGATTTATCCACTGAGTAACTGAAGACTGTTTCTGTGTTTAGTTAAATCAGACGCTGAGCGATCAGGACGTCACACTGACATGGAGGACACAACCCAACGGGAAAGTCTTCCAGAAGAACAGGACTGTACTGAAACAATCTCCTGTTTGTTCTTCTTTGAAGTGAAATTTAGTTTATCTAATGAAATTCATTCTTAGTTACAGATATCTGAATTATTACATTAGATTATTGCATTAGACTAACAATTTATAGTAATTTCTCAAATTTCTCATTGATTCATTTAGATGAAAGGTATCTACACCTAAATATGAGCGAAAAAAATGGCAGGATTTTTTACCATTGTAGTTAAACTGCTACATTTGCCTTCTTTAAGAATACATAAATGCCTTTGGGAGGATTAAAAAATAAATAAAATCTTCTCACAAGCAAAAAGTACCAACCTATTAAACACTTTTCAGCACTTAAAGGGATAATGACATGAGAAATCAAATTTGTTTGTACCATTAAAGGGTCATGAACTGGTTTTAATGTTGTCTGATGTCTACTCTACATACAAAATCATCCAAATCAAAAGAAATAGTCTATTTTCTACCCTGTTTTTCAGACCAGCTCAAGAAATGCTCTGTTTTTATGGGCGTGCTGTATTGAAGACGTGGAAGTAAACGCCCACACCTGTGATTGGATAACAGTTTTGCATAGTAAACTACCTTTCTGTGTGTCTGTTTGACAAGCTACGTCCTTCATAGTGGAGCCTTCTTTGACTTTGGTTAGACACATCCACTTCTTCAGTACATATCAAGCGATCTCTAACAAAGCATGTGTTGGTCCATTCCTGTCAGATGCAATATAGACGGCACAACATTGCTTTTTAATATGGCTGGGTATCATGTTCGATACTTTTTAGGCACTGACCGAATTGCCTCAGTACTATTGAGTATTGAAAACACCTCTTTCCATTCTGTACCAAATTTAGATACATAAGGAGTTCATCTCATCAACGTCAGTGAGAATGTGCTATTTGTAGCATTTTGATTAAAAAAAAAAGTTATAAATCATATCAAGCTAATCGTTACAGCAACTTTTCAGACCCCTTCAGCAATTTTTTTTTTTTCAAAAAAAGTGCCTAGCAACAAATCTAGTGTCTTGCATAAACCTTATCTAGTTTGCATCTGATCTGTTCATTGATTGACTGAGAGGAGCAGCACTTTCAGTTAAAATACAATATGTTGCTTCTCACCTGAATGATCAGTTTACATGTAGAAATATCTGAAATCACAGCACAGTTAGTCTCTTTATCTTGAGTGAGTTTGTTAAACAATGTTTGACAGCTTGGAAGTGACTCCCAACTGAAAAATTTAACTGGCCAAAGCTCAAGAAAGCAATTTCACAGTGACTAGTTCAAAACACAACTATTTTAGGACTGATTTTCTGTTTTCTAGTTCCTCTTTTTCTCCGTTGTATTTTTTTCTGAATTACATTTTAATGGTTTATGACATTTTAATTCTCGAAAAGGATGTCCATCTTTATATATTTGTATAAATTTTTTCGTTTATTTATTTATTTTTCAAATATTCTGTTTTGTCTCATTTAATTCTTTGGGATTTTGTGTTAATGTAATTTAGTACAGTTTATTAACAAATATTATTGTAATCAGATGAATGCACAACATTTTAACAATTTAATTCCTATTTTAAAATGTAATCAAATAAAATTTGAACAGTTCCTTTCATTTATGGCAATCAAAGAGCTTCACAATAAAGGCTTATGGTTTATGAAATGGTGAAATGCTCGTGAAGTGACTCTCAGATGAAGTTCATCATGTAGTGAGACACAGTCGAGCTCCCTGATGGCAGGAGACTGAATAAGCTGTGTGATGGGTGTGTGGGATCATCTGCCATGCAGAGTACTTTGTGAGTGAGTCTTGAAAAAACATGAAACATACATGGAATAGAAACAATGTAAAGATTGAAGGTAGAGTTCGACTAAGTTAAATAAAACGAAAAATAGTCAAGCATCTTGCATGGATCTAAAACAAAAAAGTATCAGACACGCTCTGTCACGTTCGGTGATACAGGAAACAAGGAGAGATCCAAGTGCAGGTATGATGTTTATTTAAGGGCAAATCCAAAGGGGTAAACAGTCCCGGCAGGGTCAAAACCAGAATATCCAAACAACATGAAAACAGATAAGAACACACGGCAAGGGCAAGACTACGGATAGCATGAAACATAGACAAGGACTCCGTGACACATACTCAGACAGACAGGGTATAAATACACAGAAGGTGATGAGGGAACTGGAGACAGGTGGGGAATAATCAATTAACTCAAACAAGGAGGAAGGTGACCAAATAAGGGAACAGACAGTTAATAAAGTGCCAGACACCGTGGGAAAGGAGGACACCTAGTGGAAACCCAGGGAACACAACCCAGACACTGTGAAAGTACCCCCCCCCCCCTAAGGAGCGTCTCCCAGACGCTCCACGACAGACACAAAACAGAGACCAGGAGGGAGGCGGACAGGTGGAGGCTCAGGGGGAGGGACGGGGGGCCAGACTAACAGAGGGGAACAGGAACAGGAGTGAACACAAAAACAAAAAGCAAAAACAACATGAAGCCCCCCAGGGCAGAGCAGAAGACCACCACATCCTTGTGGTCGAGGCCAGAGTCCTCTAGGGTGGGGAAGAAGACCACAACAACCGTGTAGTCAGGGCGAGAGTCCCCCAGGGCGGAGCAGAAGACCACCACGTTCTTGTTGGGGAAGCCTGAGTCCTCCAGGGCGGAGCGGAAGACCACCAAAACCGTGTGGTCCGACCAACGGGAGGACGACAATCTGGCAATCCCATGGTGTGCCTACTGGACTCCAGAAGATCGGTGCTGACCCGACACTGCTCATGAAGATCATTGGTGACTTGTATTTGCTCATGAAGATCAATGGTGACTTGACTCTGTCCTTGAAGATCACCGGTGACTAGCCCTGACTCTGGAAGGTCAGCAGTGACTAGCCCTGACTCTGGAAGGGCAGCGGTGACTAGCCCTGACTCTGGAGAGTCCGCTGGAACCTGACTCCACTCTGGAGGGTCCGCTGGAACCTGATTCCACTCTGGAGGGTCCGCTGGAACCTGACTCCACTCTGGAGGGTCCGCTGGAACCTGACTCCACTCTGGAGGGTCCGCTGGAACCTGACTCCACTCTGGAGGGTCCGCTGGAACATGACTCGACTCTGGAGGGTCCGCTGGAACCAGACTCGACTCTGGAGGGTCCGCTGGAACCAGACTCGACTCTGGAGGGTCCGCTGGAACCAGACTCGACTCTGGAGGGTCCGCTGGAACCAGACTCGACTCTGGAGGGTCCGCTGGAACCTGACTCGACTCTGGAGGGTCCGCTGGAACCTGACTCGACTCTGGAGGGTCCGCTGGAACCTGACTCTGGAACCTGACTCGACTCTGGAGGGTCCGCTGGAACCTGACTCGACTCTGGAGGGTCCGCTGGAACCTGACTCGACTCCGGAGGGTCAGCTGTGACTGTCATCCTGTGCAGCGGCGAGCAGCCATCCTGGGCAAGCAGCCATCTTCGGCCATGACTCTGGACAGGGGGCCATCTTGGGTTGTGGTGCTGGGCCGGCGAGCATCTTGTGCTGTGGTGCAGGACCGGTGGCCAATCTGGGCATTGGCGCTGGGTTAGCGGCCATCTTGTGCTATGGCAAAGGGCAGACAGCCATCTTGTGCTGTGGCGCAGGACTGGCGGCCATCTTGTGCTGTGGCTCTGGACCAGTGGCCATCTTGGGCTGTGGCGCTGGCTCAGCAGCCATGACGTGAACCGTTTTGGGAATCTCTAGGATCTTTGACAGCATATCGAAGTAATCAAGAAATGTGTCAGCGGCCATCTTGGGCGTTTGCGCTGAGCTGGCAGCCATCTTGCACCGTGGCACTGGACTGGTGACCACTTTGTGCTGTGGCGTTGTGCTGGCGTCCACATTGCCTCGTGGCGCTGGGTTGGTGGCCATCTTGTGCTGTGGCGCTGGGCTGGCGGCCATCTTGCTTCGTGGTGCTGGGTTGGCGGCCATGTTGCCTCGTGGTGCTGAGCTGGCGGCCATCCTGTACTGTGGTGTGAGGCTGGCTTCCATCTTGCTTCGTGGTGCGGGGTTGGTGGCCATGCACCGCAGCAGCGCTGGGTTGGCGGCCATTTTGTGCTGTGGCACTGGACCTGCGGCCATAATGGGCAGTGGCGCTGGCTTTCTCCATCTGCCATGGTGAGACGGCAGCTCTGGTCCCTCCCACATGAGCCCCGAGTCGAAGGGGGGCCATGGTGGAGAGCGATGCTGAGCTTCCTCTCATCCACTCCCTCCTCGGCGACCTCCCCTGGTCCCGCGAAACACAGCCAGGCGGGTTCCCTCAAACCGATTGCTTCTCTCCCGCTCGGTGGCTGGGGAAGAAGCATCAACCGACATACCGCTGGATCTCGTTTGTGACGGAGTCCTTCTGTCACGTTCGGTGATACAGGAAACAAGGAGAGATCCAAGTGCAGGTATGATGTTTATTTAAGGGCAAATCCAAAGGGGTAAACAGTCCCGGCAGGGTCAAAACCAGAATATCCAAACAACATGAAAACAGATAAGAACACACAGCAAGACTACGGATAGCATGAAACATAAACAAGGACTCCGTGACACATACTCAGACAGACGGTATAAATACACAGAAGGTGATGAGGGAACTGGAGACAGGTGGGGAATAATCAATTAACTCAATCAAGGAGGAAGGTGACCAAATAAGGGAACAGACAGTTAATAAAGTGCCAGACACCATGGGAAAGGAGGACACCTAATGGAAACCCAGGGAACACATCCCAGACACTGTGACACGTTTGTTAAAAGATTTTTTGTCAAAATCTTGAAACATTACATTTTAAAAACAAGTTAAAGTTTGTTACTGATACGAGTTAGAAAAAAATAAAATAAAAAGAGTAGTGCATCTTACTCTGATCTAAAACAAATGAACAAAAAAATATTAGACTGTTAAGCAACAGCTAATGGTACTAAACTTTGTAGCATTACAATTTTAAAAACGTGTTTATTACTGATAGAAATGTAGAGAAAACAAAATAAAAAGAATTGTGCATCTTACAACGATCTAAATCAATCAAACAAACAAAAAGTACCAGATTTGTTAAGAAACAGCATAAAATACTTGTCAAAATCTATTTTGTAGTGTACCATTACAATTTAGGAAAGTTAGAGTTTAAATCGAGTTTAAAGTTTTAAATCAAAGCTAATGTTTGTTACAAGTTAAAAAAAAAAAGAAAAGAAAAAAAGAGTTGATCATCTTACCATCTTACCGAATATTTTGAAGAGAAGGTTACGCCATTTGTTGAAATATAAAGAAGAAAGCAGTAAAAACAAGACGGGGACTCTTTGATTTGATTTGATCTATCAGTTGAAACAGACATACATATTAAATGTCTAAACTTTTACAACATCATAGGAGATGCAAATATTTCGTCTCACGCACCGCAGTGAAACGAGAAAGTCTGAAGATGGGATGCAGAATCGGTGGTGCGTCAATATCAGATCAACGAAGGTTGTAAAAATAAGAAGGCTAAATAAATAAAAAATTACTTTTGAAGATGTTTCTGAGGTCGCGACCTAATGAGTTTTGTGGGATCTGACATTGTGAACTTTGGTGTTGTATCAGGTAGAGGTCAGTGATCAAAACAGATCACTTTTCTAAGATGTTCTGTGATCAAAGGATCTCCATTGCATCTATTTTATGGCATGCTCCTGTGAGTGTGAACTTTGTCAAAAGTTTAGGCAAAAGTTCAGTGGTGGGTCAAAGGATGTGTAGCCTTTTGAACCTTTTTTATGACCGTTGGATTTGCATATGGTATCTGGTCGAATTATTAGGTAAAGTTCTTGAAGATAATATATTTTTTAAAAAAAACCTTGAAGGTTTATGTATAATGTAGATCTGGTGAATATGATTTCACAAATGTTCAGGGGAGATTCTATAGATAGAGACAAAACAATAAGAACTAAGTGAAATAAATAGGGCGGGTCAAGGTGATTGTTTTTAACAAGGCAGTCTATGATGTAGGAAAATGTTTAATTGTAGATAATTTAGTTTAGTTTAGTTACATTTATTATTTTTATTCACACCTAGACATTTAAGCCTCAACACAAACATACATACACACACACACACACACACACAGAGAAACACAAGACATGCATGCGAACAAAACATGCACAAACATAAACATACATGCAAACATACACACAAACACATACAAACGTACATTAAAATGCAAACATACACGCACACACACAACATGTGCACAAACACATAAACATAACATAAACACAAACACACACACTCAAACAACCCCCTGCAGTTAAACATTTAGACTTGTAAGATGTCTCATACAGACCTTTTACAAATAAAAACTTTTAGAATCACACTGGGTATCTCTACAAGATGATGAAAAGCAGTATGATTAAACAATTATATAACTTTTGTTTTTGTAAGTTTTGTAGATTTTTAGATCTTTCAAACCTAAAACCATGATGCTCTAAAGCCAAGGATAAGCAGTCAAGTGATCTTCTGATGAATGCTTGGCCATTACAGAGATATTTCTTTATGAATTGATGACCTCCCTAAGGTCACAAAACGCTGAATTTTGGTAGTTCCTAGGATAGCAAAGTCCACTAAAGGAGGTAGAGCTTTTTCACATTTGGCTCCATAACTCTGGAATAGCCTTCCTGATAATGTTCGTGGTTCAGACACACTCCCTCTGTTGAAATCTAGATTAAAAACGCATCTCTTTCGCCAAGCATTCAAATAATGTATCTCTTAAATTGTGAGTGTAGTTGCATCTGATCAAATGCACATTCTTATTCTTTAGCTTGGGTTAAACTCATTATTTTACTTTGTTGGAACAGCACCTACGCTAATGATGTCTCTATATGTTTCTCTGTTTCTGCTGGGATCTTCATCCCGTGGTAACAAGGATTTACACAAGCTCCAGTCTGGATCCAGAAACACCTGAGAAGAGATGATGCTGACCCTCAGAGGACCTCAGATGATGCTAACCCTGAATCAACAAACAGAACTAACAACTATTGCTACAAGTGTGAATTCATCATATAATAATTGCTGTTAATAATATTCATCGTCTGGCTGACTATGTCTTGTATTAATTTGACTTGACTGAGTCAAGTCACCGGGGATCTTCATGAGCAGAGTCAAGTCAGCACCGATCTTCTGGAATCCAGTAGAAACACCATTGGATTACCAGAGTTTCGTCCTCCCGTTGGTCTGGCCACACGGATGTGGTGGTCTTCTGCTCCGCCCTGGTGCGCATTACGTGATGTCCTTCATGGACTTATGTTTTTGTGTTTTTGTTTTCTTTTGTTTTTCTGTCTGTTTCCTTCTTTGGACCTGGCCCTCCATCCCTCCCCCTGATCCTCCGCTGGTCCACCACCCTCCTGGACTCCTTGTTTTGTGTTAGACTTCTCTTGTCTCTGTCTTCCCATTTTACCTGGTTGTCTTGTCTCTGTCTCCCCATTCTACCTGGTTGGTTTGTCTGTGTTTCTCCATTTTACCTGGTTGTTTTGTCTCTGTTTCCCCATTCTACCTGGTTGGTTTGTCTCTGTTTCTCCATTTTACCTGGTTGTTTTGTCTCTGTTTCCCCATTCGTCGTGGTTCTCCAGTCTCTGTGTATCATGTTTTCTGGCCCTCCGTCCCTCCCCCTAGTCTTCCGCCGCTCCACCTCCCTCCTAGTTTCTTTATCTGTTGGTTTTCCCTTCAGGTGGAGCATCTGGCAGCTGCTCCATGGAGGAGGGGGTAATGTCATGCTGTCAGTCTCTGTTTTCCTGGGTGTCCACTAGTGAGCTCACTTCTCCTTAGGCACTTCACCATAGGCACTATAATTCCTCTAGTCTGGTCCTGTCTTCACAGTAATTGCACTCCAATTAATTGCACCAGGTGCAGGCAATCTATTGTCATTAGTCTCCTTATAAATACCTGTCTTTCCCTGTTGTTTGTATGGAGTCCTTACCCTTCGTGTTACCTTTGTTCTCGTCTCCCAAGACTTACACTTGCTATCTCGTCCTCCGAGTTCCTGTTCCGTTTCATCCGTTCCCTCTTTTGTTTTGTTTGTCACTTTGGACTGTTTGTTTTGGATTACCCTTTTTGTTTAATAAACGTACCTGCAATTGGATCTCTCCCTTTCCTTGTGTTTTCCTGATGCACGAACGTCACAATAGCACGCTATGATTGGGACAGGATTTTTCTTATTCCCAATGTTGAGTCTGCCTGGAAATACTTTTACGATGGATTCCTATCAATCATCAACAGGCATGCACCTTTTAAAAAATAAAGGTGTTAAAGGTAGGTATAATCCCTGGTTTTCTGAAGCCCTTTCTGTCCAAATTAGTGAGCGGAATGTTGCTTGGGCAAAAGCTAGACAATCTGATGTTGGCTCCGATTGGATCCGTTTTAGGCAGCTCCGGAATAAATGCACGGTCGCTATTAGAAAAGCAAAGTCTGATTATTTTATTAAAAATACTACTATTAACTCACATAATCCCAAGAAATGTTGGCAGAATATAAAACTGATATCAGGTAGTAAAAACTTATATTTTTTTATCTTTCTTTAAATACTGGTGTTATCCCAGAAATTTGGAAATCAGCATTTGTTGTTCCTTCATTAAAAGGGGGGGATCCCACCAGTGTTAATTTTGACACGAAATTTTTATTTAGTTTTAGTCTTAGTCTTTTGACTATAATTCTTTTTAGTTTTAGTCAAGTTTTAGTCATCTGATTTGTTTTAATTTTAGTCTTATTTTAGTCGACTAAAATTGCTTGGTATTTTAGTCGACTAAAATTGCTTGGTATTTTAGTCGACTAAAATAAGACTAAAATCAATAACAGATTTACTAGACAATTTTTTACAGCTGGTATAGGAAACAAACTTAACCAAAATATATAAAACACAAATTCAACTTTATTTCAACACAACTGTGTCTTTATTTCGATTCAAAAGCTTTTATGCAGCAACAAACACTGTCATGATAATGTAAACAATTACTAGCTGACAAATGACCATCAATAAAAGAAAAATAACGTTAGGTCCAGGACCTTAAAGCTTACAGCTGAGCTGAACAATAAGTGCATACATTTAAAGTAAATATTTAATAAGTTGGCGGCTAGGTGGATAAAAAAAGTAACAAGATTTTATAAGGTATTAATTTGTCTAGCAATATTGTATGTTTTAAATACTACAAAATTGCTAGATTTGTATGTATAATGATAGGATGTGAACATTCATGTTTCACATGACTAATATAGAAATATTTGTGATATTGTCAACAAGTAGAACATTATAAAATATACTAAACATTAGTATTAATCAAATGTATTTATCATGATATTACGTATTAGTATTGTTCTCTCATCTAATTTGAAGAAGGGGCTATTTTACAGTACTTTTCAGTTCGTAATATTTAATGCTACAACATCTACGCACTGCACTATTCCAATTTTGCTTAGCTCAATAAACAAAAGAACATCGTTGTGAAATTACATTTGAGAAAATGTCCGGGTGGCTCGTCTGTAAATGTCTTTTCAAATTGGTTGTGTTCTTGCCACGAATGAGCGCTCCGCGTGCTTTACGCTTTGTTTTATTTTGTTTGTCGTCAAACGTGAAGTGAGCTATGGACATTTAGTCGCTCTTTTAGACATCACCTCTTCGAATGCCGACTTCCCGGGAGCTCATTTAAAAACTGAAAACCTTCGCTTCACGTCTCAATAAGTCAGGCTCTGATTGGTTCTCTTCTCTCATGCAGTCTGTTCTGTTTTGCTGGTTCTTTTGCTCATTCCTCGCATCTCTCCCGTCTGCTGATTTGATTTTCGAAGCAGCGCTTCCTCTGGACAGCAAGCCTTGTCTAAGCTTCAGTCAGCCTTTAAAATCATTCAGTTAAGGCTTCACAGTTTAAAACTTGTTCTGAATACTGATAAAAGAAGATCAAGCCCTTTTTTTCAGAACATGCTGCACAACTCCTTGTTCAAGCTCTTGTTCTGTCCAGGCTGGACTATTACAATGCCCTCTTGGCAGGTCTTCCAGCCAATTCTATCAAACCTTTACAATTAATTCAGAATGCGGCAGCAAGATTAATTTTTAATGAGCCTAAAAGAATACACGTCACACCTCTGTTTATCAATTTGCACTGGCTTCCAATAGCTGCTCGCATAAAATTCAAGGCATTGATGTTTGCCTACAAAACTAACACTGGCTCTGCACCCATTTAGCTAAATTCGTTACTTCAGACTTATGTGCCCTCTAGAAGCTTGCGTTCTGCAAGTGAACGTCGCTTGATTGTGCCATCCCAAAGAAGCACAAAGTCACTTTTACAGACTTTTAAATTAAATGTTCCCTTCTGGTGGAATGAACTGCCCAACTCAATCCGAGCAGCTGAGTCCATTAGCCATCTTCAAGAATCGGCTTAAAACACATCTCTTCCATCTTTATTTGACCCTTTAACTTTAACACTCACTATTCTAATTATATTCTTTAAAACAGTGCTTTAAATGGGCCGGTACGCACCGGTACTCAGTACCGGCACTTCCAAATATAGTTCTTGAGCATACCTCCACCTCTCCGTGCACCCAGAACATGCTTTTAGCGTACCGGTACGCTCATTTGGACATCTGCTTTAATAGAGGTTTTAATCCTTTGCCTGCGCTGCCGCTTTTCAGAACGCCCTTCACAATGCACACTTCCTAATTCTTCCTAGTATGGAGTGTGAATCATTTGAACCAGTTCAGGAGTTCGGAGCAGGTTCGCGAATCATTTGAGTCAGATCAGGAGTTCGGAGCGGGTTCGCCAATCATTTGAGTCAGTTTGGTGATCACAAATCATTTGAATCAGTTCGGGAGTTCGTAGCGGGTTCGCGAATCATTTGAGTCAGTTTGGTGATCACGAATCATTTGAGTCAGTTTGGTGATCACGAATCATTTGAGTCAGTTCGGGAGTTCGTAGCGGGTTCGCGAATCATTTGAGTCAGTTCGGGAGTTCAAAGCGGGTTCGCGAATCATTTGAGTCAGTTTGGGGATCGCAAATCATTTGAATCAGTTCGGGAGTTCGGAGCGGCTTCGCGGATCATTTGAATCAATTCGAGAGTTCGTAGCGGGTTCGCGAATCATTTGAGTCAGTTTGGGGATCGCGAATCATTTGAATCAGTTCGGGAGTTTGGAGTGGGATCGCGAATCATTTGAATCAGTTCGGGAGTTCCTAGCGGGTTCGCGAATCATTTGAGTCAGTTTGGAAGTTTGAATGCACTAGCTCTTTCTAAGGGTATTTTTTTTCAAAATCCTTTTGCACATTTTATTTATGTTCAGTAGTTCTTTCTAGCTCAAGCAAATCCACAAACTAATAAAATTATTTATTATTAAGGTCGCCTGTTGACTGCTGTATATAAAACCACTTCAATATAGTTGTTGTTACCTCAAGGGGATGAGGGCAGTCATAAAAAAAAAAAAAAAACAGATTTTTTGTTTGTTTTTTGCTTATAATAGAGTACCGGCACCTCTTTTGGGCCACTTAAAGCACTGTGTATACCCACTTGTTTTGTTGCTTGCAAAATCTGTAATTTACTATCAGGAATCGTTCCCTTTAAATGTGTACCATACAGTTGAGAAACAAGTGGTTCTTTGTTGTAATTGGTGCATTATCAGTTCTGTCATCTTACATTTTCCCGCCCATCATATACTGAGTGCGCGTGTCCTACAGCGAGACAACTCAGGGTGTTGGTTACATGGTAATGCAATGCCTGATTTTAAAATGGGTTTTGAAGGAAGAATTTTGAGATTTTATGTTTTCAAGTGATATATAACTTCTGATGATTTCTAAAATGTGATAGAGAAAAAGGCAATGAGGAAGTCTTTTTTTTAAACAAAGGTCAAAGCTCCTTTTGTAATGTAGATTTCTGAGGGTGCACTCTTGTCATAAATTCATCTATTACTTTTCCTACATAATTTTTAACAAACAATATTGGTAAAATATATATTTGGGAGTCTTAGACCTTTCCAACGATATATAGTTTGTCAAGATTAGATTAGATTTGATTGTAATATAGTATAGTCAACGTAGGCGTCCCGTATACGGGACGGGGTGACAATTAACAGGTTAAAGCCAATATATAAAATACATTAACATTGTTTCCACTTAACAAATATGTGGACATTAAAATAATGGACAAAATACAATTCTCTGAACATGTACTGTAAAACAGCAATACTTTTTTCTGCAATGTACATTCACACTGAAGAGCAGCATACTGAAATCCTGTGAATTTAAATATGTTGTTGCAAAAAGTGCTGTCACTTCAGATTTCACATAAGAATTCAACAGCAGAACACTGCACTGACTTTGCATTAACACTCAATCGCAGAATACTGCGCTGACTTCAACTGAACACTCAAATGCAGAACAATGTACTGACTTTGCATTAACACTCAACTGCAGAGCACAGCAGCGACTTCAGCTCTGAAACAGGATGTTGAACATCAGCTGTACTGGCTTTGTATTACTGCACAAAACCCCACTCAAAAGTCCAAAAGATTTTCCAAAGTCCAGAATTTTTTATTTTTTTTTGGCTATAATAGATTAGCACCTCTTTTGGGCCACTTAAAGCACTGCTTTAAAAACTCTAACTACCTTTCTAATCTTTTTGTATTCTATTTTCTTTTCATTTATTATGCAATTGTATATGTATGTGTGTGTGTATGTGTAAAGACCTCTATCTGTTTTCTTTTTATTTATTATATTAGTTAAAATCCCATGCTACGTGTACTGTGTTAACCTAACTGAGACTTGTAATAGCACTTATATATCATTGCTCTTTTGTTGTTTTTGATTGCTTCCACTGTCTTCATCTGTGAGTCGCTTTGGATAAAAGTGTCTGCTAAATGAATAAATGTATATGTAAATGTAATGTAAATGTAAAACCAAGTATATGTTATTTTCCAATTCAAAAAAACATGAAAATAATTTAGTATCTCTTCAGACCTTTCAAGGTACAGTGATTGAATTAGTAAAAGAGTACAAATATCTAGGCATCATAGTTGATGATGCCCTATTTTTTAGCTCTCATATCACTCAACTGAAGAATAAACTGAAAATCAAGTTTGGGTTTTGTCTCAGGAACAAGTTTTGCTTTTCTTTTAATATAAAAAAGAAACTAATCTCTGCTACTTTTCTCCCTGTCCTTGATTACGGTGATGTTGTATATCATTTTGCTCCTTCTTATCTTCTCTCTTCCTTTGATGCCGTTTATCATGGTGCTCTAAGGTTTATATCAAATTGTAAATCCTCAACTCATCATTGCACCTTGTATCACAGAGTAGGTTGGCCTTCTCTGTATACCAGAAGAAAAATGCACTGGTACTTAATTATTTACAAAGCCATCTTGGGAT
This sequence comes from Carassius gibelio, assembly GCF_023724105.1. Classification (NCBI taxonomy): domain Eukaryota; kingdom Metazoa; phylum Chordata; class Actinopteri; order Cypriniformes; family Cyprinidae; genus Carassius; species Carassius gibelio. The sequence goes on from NC_068377.1 coordinate 40,420,948, forward strand.
TGTTGCCTTCTTATCTTTGTTGTCTTATGCAACAGAAAATTATCAAGAATTATTTTCTTCGTTCGCAAAACCCGAACTGAGCTAGGTAAGAAGTCTTTTATGTATGCAGCGCCGTTTGATTGGAATTTCCTCCAATCTAAATTAAAATTAAAAATCTGCTGACAAATCAGTTATCCGACAAATGGAAGTTGATCTAACTATATGCAACTGCTTTTAAGTGTTTTTAATCTGTTTGTGTGATGTTTATCTGTGATGGAATTGACTGTACTGCTGCACATTTTGGCCAGGACACTCCTGTGAAAGAGATTTTTAATCTCAGAGAGCTTTTTCTGGTTAAATAAAGGTTAAATAAAAATAAATAAATAAATAAAAAATCTAGAGCTACTTGCACTTAGCCTACTGTAAATAGGATCTATCGCTAAGAAAGTATGTTAATTCCACTTAGTGTAAATAGCCACTGCTGTATTTTTCTTACTCTATTGGCAGATCATTTGTCATGATCCTGCCCTCGTGTCCTTGATTTTTCCTAGTCTTGAGGCAGGATCATGACAGACCCTTGTTTTGTGTACAAGCGCATGGCCTTGTCTTTGGGCCATGTGCTTGTGTTGTCTCGTTCCCTTGCCCCGCCCCCCTTGTTAACCTAGTCGTGTCTTGATTGTCCCATCTGTGCCACCTGTCGTGTCTTGATTGTTCCCCCTATTTAGATCTCCTAGTGTGCTCTGTCTTGCGTCGGTTCATTGTACTACTTATGTGTTCTACACTTGTGATTGTACCTCTGAAGTCCCTGTATAACCGTGAGTGTTATTTGTAGTCAGTGTTCTCCTGTTTTGAGTCTTTGTTTATCTTGTCGAGTCAGTCCTATTTAGTATTGCTGTATCTGCCCTAGTCCTGTTTTCCCCCTCGTGGGTTTTGTTTTCCCCTTTTTGTAATAAACCCTTTGTTTGAGAATCCCTGTCTGCACTTGAGTTCCTCCCTTACCTAAACCCTGACATCATTTGTAAAATAAGAAAAATGCACTTACAATATTATTATTATTATTAATATTATTATTTTATATATATTTTTTTTGCCCATTACATACCATAAAACGATTAGCTATTAATTAATCTAACTTTATGCCAGTTTTCACCTTTGATATTACACCACTGAGAATTATTACATTTGTATTGAGTCTGAAGTATGCAGACAGCTTTTTGGCAGGAGCTTTGGCCATGGTGAATCATAAAATTAATATTAGTGATAATGGCTTTTTATAGTTGCAGTGCACGCGCTTAACTCAGAGTCAGTCAATTTAGAGTTGATTAAAACAACTCATTTCAGCTGTTCTGTAACCGAAAACTCAAGAGTTTCCCATCTCAGGGTAAGTCAACTCAGAGGTCAAGTTTAAACTCAGAGTTGGTTGAACCTCCTTAGTGAAACAGGCCCCTGATGTCCTTAATAATGTGCTACGTCCTTAATAACAATGGATGAAATGTTTAAATCCCTACTGATGATTAAATCTGGAGTCCAACCTTTGTGTGTGGGTCCATGCACATGCTGAATCAGGTCAAAAGTGTTTAGAACTATTATCATTTCTTTTGTAGTTTTATTTTCTGCATTATCTATGTGAATATTTAAATCCCCTTGAATAGAAAAATAGTCAAACTCTGAGGAAATCATTGATAACATTTCTGTGACCTCTTCAACAAATGCTGGAGAGTATTTTGGAGGCCTGTAAATAATAATAAACAGAATACGTGGAGCACCCAGTAGATCAGCTATTGCACCTTTGTCAAGGAGCCCTATCTACTGAAGAGTATGTTGAACAATTCTGTGAGTTAGTATATCAAGTTCCTCTAAACGATGAAGCTTTGTTTAAGGACTTGCTTCGTTTTGGACTCAATGAACCAATTAAATGATGAACAGGCCAGTCGGCTGAATCGGGGCGTCCACAAGGCAGACCCTGCCCCGCTCTTTCATATCGGACAGGGTCAACAATAACTGCCTCTCTGCGGCCACCATAGCTGCCCAATCGCTCGGACGGTCTCCTTGGTGGCTTGTAGGGAGAGATCAGCGGTCCTTCTTAATTCTGATATATCATGGGACTTGATCTCCTCTCCCTCATCTAGCTCTTTAAGCAGGTCGGCTGCCATGGTGTGCAGACACACACCAGCCTGACCTGCAGCCACATACCCTTTGCCCATCAAAGCCGATGTTGTTCTGAGTGGCTTTGAGGGCAATGCCGGGCCTTCAGAGATGATGGGGCCAGGGAACAGATAGCTCATGAGCGTCTGTTCCACCCGGGCTATCGCTCTATAGCCGTGCTCTCCCATCCCCACTACATTGCCATAGTAGTCAGACGAGGGGATGTAGAGGCAGGCTGAGAATGGGCGTTTCCATGACCTGGCGATCTCATCATCCAGGCCGGGAAAGAATGGCAGGCCCCGGCTGGGAGGTGGCTGACTCACGGGCAGGAAGTGTTCATCAAGCTTGCTTCGCTGCGGTTCGGTTGTTTCTTCGGCAGGCCATTCAATACTTAATTTGGCTCAATATCTTCCGCCCATGCTAGTAACGGGGCTGAGACACTCGCCGCCCCTGCGGGGGCCTCTTACACTAAAAGTATAGATTCCCTTAGTAGTAAAGATTCCCTTAGTAGATTATTTAGTAGCGTGGAAATGCCAAATGTATCTCGATGGGTCCTGCACATAGTAGAAAAAGGCTACCGTATTCAGTTCGGCTCTGCACCGCCAATATTCAACGGGGTCATCCCGGCAGTAGTCAGCCCCTGGCAGGGTCTGGTTATGGAATAGGAAGCGAAAACCCTATTAGAGAAGGAGGCCATCGAGATGGTCCCTCCTCAAGACAGGGAGTCCGGATTTTACAGCCGTTATTTCATAGTTACAAAGAAGGATGGGGGGTTGCGTCCGATTATAGACTTGAGGGTCTTAAATTGTTCAGTTATGAGGTTGAAGTTCAAAATGCTCACAATCAAGCATGTTGTAGCTCAGATCAGGTCCGAGGACTGGTTTGTCACAATAGATCTCAAAGATGCATACTTCCACATATCCATCCTTCCACAACACAGAGAGTTGCTGAGGTTCCTTTTCGTGGGCGAAGCTTACCAATATTGAGTACTTCCCTTCGGCCTTGCACTCTCACCCCGCACGTTCACAAAATGTGTAGACACGGCTCTGGTTCCCCTGCGCATGCAGGGCATCCGCATTCTCAACAACATCAACGATTGGTTGATTTTAGCTCAGTCAGAGCAGGTTGCGGCTCGGCATTGAGATGTCTTTCTCGCACATATGGGGGAGCTGGGTTTGAGACTGAACGCCAAGAAGAGTGTACTTTCTCCGGTTCAGAGAACCACCTATCTAGACGTAGTATGAGATTCGACCGCAATGCAGGCATGATTGTCCCCTGCTCGTATCGAGTCGATCCTCATCTCAGAAGAGATAATCGGAGAAGACCAGTCATTTACTGTCAAACAATTTCAGAGATTGTTGGGTATGATGGCAGCTGCGTCCAACGTGATACCTCTTGGCCTGCTATACATGAGACCCCTACAGTGGTGGCTCAAGACCAAGGGATTTTCCCCGAGGGGCAATCTACTTCGCACCATCAAGGTCATGCGGCGCTGCCTCCGTGCCTTAGACATGTGGAACAAACCTTGGTTCTTGAATCAGGGCCCGGTGCTGGGAGCTCCTTGTCGCCGTGTAATACTAGCGACGGGCGCGTCTCTCACCAGCTGGGGTGCAGTAGTGAGTGGCCACCCTGCCCGTGGTCTGTGGAGCGGTCACCCTCTAACATCTAAACACGCCAGAGGTGGTGAAGCAGATATGGAGAGTATTTGGCAGGGCTCAAGTAGACCTATTTGCGACTCAAGAGACATCACAATGTCCCCTTTGGTTCTCTCTAGTACATCCAGCTCCTCTGGGACTGGACACTATGGTACAGACCTGGCCGAGGCTTCGTCTGTACGACTTTCCCCCTATTGCTCTGCTCCCAGGAGTTCTGGCGAGAGTACGCCGGGACGGGGTCCGTCTGTTATTAGTAGCCCCGTTCTGGCTGGACCGAGTATGGTTCGCAGACCTGGTCTCACTCCTCCATGGGAGATACCATTCAGGAGAGACCTACTCTCACAGGCGCAGGGTACGATAATTCACCCTCGCCCGGAGTTGTGGAAGCTGTGGATGTGGCCCCTGAGGGGGCATAACTGTTACCAGCTGGTCTCTCAACTGAGGTTGTTGAGACCCTCCTCCAATCCAGAGCTCCCTCAACGAGGAAACTGTAAGCCCTGAGGTGGAAACTCTTCGATTCATGGTGCAGAGACCGCCAGCTAGACCCAACAAACTGCCCAGTTGGTACAGTTCTGGAGTTTCTACAGGCTAGGCTCGCAGCACTGTTGACCTACTCCATGCTGAAGATTTACGTGGTGGCCATTGCGGTCTACCACGCCATTCTCGATGGCCAGTCTCTGGGAAGACACCCCCTAGTTACACGTTTTCTCCGAGACCTCCAGTAAGGTCCCGTATTCCCCCGTGGGACTTGGTTGTGGTGTTAGAGGCGATGTGCAAACCCCCGTTTGAACCCATTCAAGATATTTCAGACAGACATCTTACACTTAAAACCTCCTTTCTGTTGGCTATCACCTCTCTGCGGAGAGTAGGAGATTTTCAGGCCCTCTCTGTGGCCCCCACTTATCTTGGGTTTGCACCTGGCATGTGAGGTGAGAAGACGCAGAGGCTGATTCTCATGAGAAAGGGACTGGGTTCGAGTCTCACAGAGGAACGACGGTCTCCTGTCGGGGTCCTGATGCCAGTATTCAGTCATGAGCTGCACCATCTCATCCAGACCTTTGGTCTCGCAGCAGTCTATGGAGGCAAAGTCCTTTCAGGTAAGTCGTGCCGCTCGGCCGCCATCTTGGCAACGCCTCTGGGCAGCTATTTCAGAATAACAAGACCAGCTCCTATCTAAATGAATGGGCAGAGAGTCAGAACTGCACTTTCACTGGTCACCGGGACATAAAAACAGTATGTATAGAAATGTGACGGGTAGAGGAAATAATTCTGCTGTATGGGTAAAAAGAAAAAAAAACTTACCCCACCACTTTTTTTATTATTATTTAGTTTGTAGCAGAATTGGACTAAGAGTTAATAGTTAATGTATTTCACCACTAAACCTGTAGAGGGCAGTGTGGCACTTTACTGGGTTATTAGGATACGACAGCTCGAGTTCCGGGTCATATTAAAACTGCACTTGAGTATTAACCATCCATCATTGTTACAAAAAGAAATGTTTGGAAATTATGTGGGAATGTGTAGGATAATAGGACGAGATTTAGGTTCGAGAAAATGTTAAAATGTTAACATTTTTGCTTTTGCATCTGGGACCTGTCTATCCCGCACCCTGACACTGGCTACCTATTAAGTACTATGAGTATACATACCTAGTTCTGTCATCAGCCAAGTCAAGAAATCACAACAAAAGTTGATTAAAGCTCTAAATTGTGCATGTATATACAGCACATAAAAAAGTCTCTCAAATGCATGTACTAAAATATTTCACATTTATTTACATTTATTCATTTAGCAGACAATTGTATCCAAAGAGACTTACATATGAAGACAGTGGAAGCAATCAAAAACAACAAAAAGAGCAATGATATATAAGTGCTATAAAAAGTCTCAGTTAGGTTAACACAGTACACGTAGCATGGTATTTTAAATAATATAATAAATAAAAAGACATAGAACATAGAATAAAAAAAGAATAGAGCAAGCTAGTTAGAGGTCTTTACACATACACACACATATACAATTACATAATAAATGAAAAGAAAATAGAATAGAATACAAAAAGATTAGAAAGGTAGTTAGATTTTTTTAAAGAATAGAATTAGAATAGTGAGTGTTAAAGTTAGAGGGTCAAATAAAAATGGAAGAGATGTGTTTTAAGCCGATTCTTGAAGATGGCTAAGGACTCAGCTGCCCGGATTGAGTTGGGGAGGTCATTCCACCAGGAGGGAACATTTAATTTGAAAGTCCGTAAAAGTGACTTTGTGCTTCTTTGGGATGGCACAATCAAGCGACGTTCACTTGCAGAATGCAAGCTTCTAGAGGGTAAATAAATCTGAAGTAACAAATTTAGGTAAATGGGTGCAGAGCCAGTGGTAGTTTTGTAGGCAAACATCAATGCCTTGAAAGAGCTTGAACAAGGAGTTGTGCAGCATGTTCCGAAAGAAAGGGCTTGATCTTCTTGATGTTGAATAAAGCAAATCTGCAGGATCGGACAGTTTTAGCAATGTGGTCTGAGAAAGTCAGCTGATCATCAATCATAACTCCAAGGCTTCTAGCTGTTTTTTAAGGAGTTATGGTTGATGTGCCTAACTTGATGGTGAAATTGTGATGAAACGATGGGTTTGCTGGAATCACAAGCAGTTCTGTCTTGGCAAGGTTGAGTTGAAGGTGATGGTCCATCATCCAGGAAGAAATGTCTGTTAGACAAGCTGAGATGTGAATAGCTACCGTCGGATCATCAGGATGGAATGAGAGGTAGAGTTGAGTGTCATCAGCATAGCAGTGGTATGAAAAGCCATGTTTCTGAATGACAGAACCTAATGATGCCATGTAGACAGAGAAGAGAAGTGGTCCAAGAACGGAGCCCTGAGGCCAAGATACTTTGAAGGACCTATCTGATAGGTAAGACTCAAACCATTGAAGTGTGGTTCCTGAGATGCCATTTGCCAGTAAGGTTGATAGGGGGATCTGGTGGTTAAGATCAAGCAGGATAATTACTGAAGATTTGGATTTTTCACATTTTCATCACCATCTGCATGCTTCATCTATGAGAATGCAATGTTGGAGAACAAGCATTTGGGAGTTTTGAGAAGGAAGGAATAATACAAAAATGTTCATATTCACTCAGTATTACTTGATCTATTTCACAAAATTTAGTAGAAATTAATTGTACTTAGTTGTGTACAGTCCAGTACATTATAATCAAACACATTTTATATTGAAATAATGAAGATTTCTGTGCCTGTGGAAGTGCCACCTCAGGCTGGTTGCTGGCCCTTCTCTGGCCACCCCTATAAAAACATGCTTGCTCCGCCACTGAATAGATCATACATTCAGTCTCATACATTTGAATTCTGTGAACAGAACAGTTTTGGACATGGCAAAAAGGATTTACAATTCATTGTAAAATGGGCATCTGATGCCCACTAAAAATATATATATATATTTTATATATTCTAAAAATATGTTTGTTTGCTAAATTTGTGTACATACATTTTCAATTTAAGCCTAAACATATTTTTTATCTTGGATGACAGACCTTACAAGTGAAGATTTTCAGCTATGTGAAAGAAAATATTGTTGAAGGAAAACATTCCAGTTGATCCTTGTCACAAAAAAGTGTCTTTCTGAACACTAATAGCTTACAGTGTTGCTTATGTCTGTGTGTGAGGCAAATCAGACAAAAATGTGTGCAGTCTGAGATCTGTATGAAGTGACAGGTCTTTGTTTGAGGTTTGAGCAGATGATGGACTCCAGTGGAGCTGTTGATTTACACCCTGCTTGAGATCATTCAAATACACACAAAACAACATGGAAATGATCAGCGATCAGACTGACGGAGTGGAAATCAGGAGAGATAAACTAAAGTGAAAGTGAAAGTCGTTGCATTTGCCCAGTATGGTCACCCATACTCGGAATTGGTGCTCTGCATTTAACCTATCCAAGTGCACACACACAGCAGTGAGAAGTGAACACACCATGAACACACACCCAGAGCAGTGAACACACACCCGGAGCAGTTTTCAGCTATATATCCAGCACCCAGGGAGCAACTGGGGGTTCAGTGCCTTGCTCAAGGTATTCATGGGTATTGAGGGAGGAATATAGCACTGTTCCTTCACTCTTCACCACCTACAACTCCTGCCAGCACCAAGACTCAAACCATTGACCTTCTGGTAACTAGTCCAGCTCTCTAACAGCTGCGGCCTAATGGTTTGTTGCAAAGGTATGTAGGAGCTGCTATAATTAACACACAGTACATGTAGAGATTAAAAGCATTTGTCCAGATTTCATCACTAGGTAAAGAACAAAAGCAACTTTGTACAGATGTACTTTTACACTATGTTCTTGGTGATTTGCATAGTTATGAGAATTCCCACTGCCCCTTTCCATATTGTAATGCATTTCTATTGAGTTTTACCTATTCTATACAATGTCAGATCAGTGAAAATCTTGAGTTTACCTCAGAAATCCCTTTTTTTCAGTGAATCGTTAATGATTGAACAATTTTCCACCAGAGACCAAAACACGATCTCCTGGATACAACCTGAGAAAGCAATTAAAAGGGGGTTTAAAATGGACAAAACATGAAAGGAGAATAATTGGTTAGTGTAAAGAAATGTTGATTACATTGTCTACATTTTCATTTTTCCGTACAGTATGTTGTTGATAATCTAGTGTCTAATAAACAAAAATTCAAAACAGAATAAATATATACATCACAGAATTTAAGTGTTGTTATCAGCAGAAAGTTCTGTTCATTAACGATTTATCAGAGTATTTTAATCGTCACACTAAATGACAAGTCAAAGATACCAGAAATTTGCTTTTTTTATGGATTTATTTAAAAAATTGTTCCTAAGAGAATTGTTAAACCTGAAATTTTTGCCCTGGAAGGATATACTTTTTAAAAAATAATTTCCCTCCACATTGTATAATTTACAGTCCATGTTTATTGTTGTATATTGTACATTTCATTCAGATGTCCCATATATTGATTTTATAATACTTTACAACAATCGTTTTTTTTTTTTATCATTCAGAATAAACCACTTATTATAAAATATGCTCAAAAAGAAAACTGCCTCACATTGGACAACACAATATGATTATGTTGATTCAACTTATTTAAGATTCCTTTTAGGTGAAGATCTTATTTTGAAATTGAGCACAGCGTTAGTTTAGTCAGGCCACGGAGGCATAGGTTGCGATCAGCTGATGTGGTCAGCCGTCAAATAGCTTCAATCACTACCATTCTCCAATTAGACACAGGACATATATACATGGAACTACTGCTCGGTAATTATGCTCAAATGGCTCGGAACAGCTATCGCTCACGCAGGAACTAATAAGACGGTAAATCTATATCTATAGGAAGCGTTAACTTAACCAAATTCACAGCGTTGTTTGTCAATCGATGGACTGGAAGTGATCTGAGCGAGCACAGCTCCTATCAATTGATTTAGACACTTTGCCCGCGATTCATCGCCAAAGTTGTACTAATACGACTGACCCAAAAACTTTACACGAGATCTGCTTCCCCTCATCCACGAACAACTGTCCATTTCACCTTTAACTCATCCCTGGATGTCTTCATGAAGCTAAGCAATGTTTCTTTCATTTTATTGCTATTTTGGCGAACATGCTTCAGACATTGCTCATTGTCCAAAGCTAATTGTTCAGTTATGTTTGCTAGGTATGCTATCGTATCACCACACCGGTGACACTACCAGTTAAATCTACCAACAAGCCTTGTTAATCTGATGTCAAGGCTGCCGATATGAACGGACTGCTGCTTCAGGCTCATCTATTGGGGATGCTTTCATTAAACTTATCGACTATTGCCAACACACTGTGTTTAAATCAGTGATATGCTGTTGCTCAAGCTAACTGGTGTATCAATAAAGCGTTTGATATAAATGTACAGATCATAAATTTTGCTCATATCAATGCTAAACGTTATCTGGACAAGGGCTAATGCTGTTGCCTAAATTTGAGTATTGACCATATTTCTACTGCTTTAAAGGGGCATGCTGCTCTTTTTAGCTGTTATAAGAGAGCACCCTTCGCTACTTCTGTTCTTCTGTAAGGGGATGCTGTCCCACTCAATGCCTCTCTGAAGGTCTTTACTTAAAGTAATCTATACAGTATCATATTGTGCTAGTCCTGTCGTCGATAAGCAGGATTTATGCTTTCACCTTGCTCCACTGCAAACCTCCGATGACTGTGTGCACCTGACCAAATGGTCAAGGCTTTATACTCGTTGCGTTCACCATGGTACAGGGTCATATGGGTGCTTGAAATCCTTGAAAATGCTTGAAATTTTATTTTAAAAGTTTTCAAGGTAAAAAAATGCTTGGATTTAGATAAAGTGCTTGAAAATGCAGTGCGTTGGTTCATTATAATTAGTTTTCTTACTGAATGGTTAATCATAAAATAAGCAACTCCGCTCCAGTCTGTGCGTGTGGCTTTAGTGTGCTCTTTATTAACACGTGCCCTTTCACGCGTAAAAAAAAAAAAAAAAAAAACTTTTCACCGGAGGTTGCTGCTTCAGTCAGCAATGGCTCGAAATAAAAATTATGGTAAACCGAGAACTAAATACTTGAGTAGCCCCCTGTCAAGACTGCTTGGTTTTGTTTTTCATGGGAGAGTGTGCACTTTGAGCATGTAAAGATAAAGGTAAAGGTTTCCCTGCTCAGTTAAACTAAGCCTTAAGACTGTCGTGATTAAAGAGAAAATGAAATGAATGAAAGTGTTATTGTAGTATACATTCAAGATCAGCTTAAAATGCATACAGTCTTTATGCAGGGTTCCCCAGCATTAGGGTAGGTATTATTGACATTATAATTAATCATACATGGTGTTGAACACTACAGTTGTGTTCAGATCATGCGTCACTGGACTGGACTCTCTAGAATATCGTCATCATAAACAGCGGAAATGATGTAAACAAGAATTAATTTGTGGTGTAGTCCACGAGATGCAGTGGAATCATCAGTCATTAATCAGGAATGTTTGTTGCTCGGTTCTGTACGTTAAATCCAGTTACATAACTGTATGTTATTAAATTTAGTTTCATTTTACCAAAATTACCTATTGAAAGATGTATGAATATGACGTGTCATTTCCCCCACCAAAAATATAATTGACATTAATCGTCATTATGACTAAAATCTAAGGACATTCAAATGTAAGGACGTTCATACAAACTGTTTGTACTGGTCTAAATGCACTGCTTGCTGGCAATTTGCTGATTTTTGTTTAGAACAATGTAAATTGTTAATGTGCCTTCAAAAATCCAAACGATTTACAAGTAAGTTGTGTCTGTGTTGTATCTGTGAGTGTGCTTTAACTGAGGTAAGAGTATGTATGTAAAAGGTAATTTACCACAGTTGTAAAGTGCTGGAAAAATGTAATGTCCTTGGAAGTGCTTGAATTTTACTTGGAAGGTGCAAGAACCCTGGTGTACTATTCTGTGAAATCCTTTAGGTCCTCATCTTCATTTGCATTTTGCCAGATTTGTTTAGTAAATCAGACTTGACCTGAGAGGTGTTCTGAGAAAAGCAATTCTGGAGGTCCTGTGATGTGTGAAATATATTCAGTAAGAATGGAGACTCGAGCTGCTAAGAGAAACACAGATAAAAGGAGGGATGCATGCTCTTGTCATATCTGACCATCACAAGTATCTGGTTAATGATCTTTAACAAACAAGATGGAGGGACTCTCTTATCTGTTCTTACTTTTGGGTGAGTATAAATGACACACATCAGTCTGATGATGTACAATTATAGATGCTGATTAGCTATTCTTTATGAATTTTTTTTAAAAGAATCAAATGCAACATAAACTTGATCCACATCCCAGAAAGCAATGGAAATATTTTGTTTTTGTAACAGGTGTCTTTTCCATTCAGGGGAGTTCAGAAAACTTGGAAGGTAAAAAGTAGTAACTGATGTCCCATTAGTTAACATGCATTAACTAACATTAACGAATACACAACTTATAGTATTTATTAATATTTGGTAATAAAATTCAACTGCTCATAGTAAAGTTCATGTAGGTGTGAATCCATTGAAAATATTAACTTCAGATTTTAATTTAGTAGTAAATGGAATTGAGTGTTTTGTGATTTGCATTTGAGTCTTGACCCTCTGTTTCTTTAAATGTTTTCAGAGAATTTGGCATTAAAAGGAACAGCTGTACAGTCCTCCACATTTTCCACCTGGTGGGCTTCTAACGCCATCGATGGCATCAGATACGCTCCAGGTCCAGGCTCAACCTGCTCCCACACAGATAACGAGCTCAACCCGTGGTGGAGGCTGGACCTGCTGGATTCTTACCACATTTACAACGTGACCATCACCAACAGAATGGACTGCTGTCCGGAGCGAACGACTGGAGTAGAGATCCGCATCGGAAACTCTCTGGAAAACAACGGCAACAACAATCCCAGGTGAAGTTATGAAAACAGTTATGAACGTGTCAGGAGAACTGGATTTGAGCAGGTCAGCTGATTGTGTCGTGGTTTCTCTCTTTCTCTGTGCAGATGTGGTGTCACTTCATCTCTCCCAGCAGGCAGTACTGTCAGTTTCTCTTGCGGTGGAATGGAAGGTCGTTATGTGAACATGTACCTCCCTAACATCCAGGCTCTTGCGCTGTGTGAGGTGGAGGTTTATGGAACAGGTAATTTGTGAAATTTCACGTGGAAAGAAATAGGTCCATCCATTATCAATAGTGTAGAGGTGTATGAAGCACAGCTAAAAAAGATTTCACTTTCAAGTCCAGCATCTTTCTGTTGGTTGAATTTGCATGATCAACTTGAACATGCAGTGAAATCTATGTGTGGAATTTTTTCGCCCTCGTGGGAAACTCCGGTCACACAGATTTTTATTGAAATCTTATTGGACGTACAGATTAGTTTTTGTGGGCAGCAGTGTTGCCAAATAATTTTCAGGGAAAGTTGCTAAATGCAGGTTGATTTGTTGTTAAAAGTTGCTAAATGATGTTGTGATATCATTATGATATTATTATGATGATGTCATTACATGATGGAAAATTGCGTCAGAATACATAATGAGATTTCTCAAATCTCAACAAAAATATGATTTGAATTATGTTCATTTTAAATATGTTTAGAAAAATAATATAAATATTTAAAATATATTTGTAAAAAAAAAATATATATATATATTATATATATATACACACAGTTCAGACCAAAAGTTTGGACACACCTTCTCATTTAAAGGGTTTTCTTTATTTTCATGACTATGAAAATTGTAGAGTCACACTGAAGGCATCAAAACTATGAATTAACACACATGGAATTATATACATAACAAAAAAAGTGTGAAACAACTGAAAATATGTCATATTGTAGGTTCTTCAAAGTAGCCACCTTTTGCTTTGATTACTGCTTTGCACACTCTTGGCATTCTCTTGATGAGCTTCAAGAGGTAGTCACCTGAAATGGTCTTAAAACAGTCTTGAAGGAGTTCCCCGAGAGATACTTAGCAATTGTTGGCCCTTTTGCCTTCTGTCTGTGGTCCAGATCACCCCTAAACCATCTGGATTGGGTTCAGGTCCGGTGACTGTGGAGGCCAGGTCATCTGGCGCAGCACCCCATCACTCTCCTTCTTGGTCAAATAGCCCTTGATGCCTTCAGTGTGACTCTACAATTTTCATAGTCATGAAAATAAAGAAAACTCTCTCTCTCTCTCTCATATATATATATATATATATATATATATATATATATATATATATATATATATATATATATATTGTGGCGGGGAGAGTGATCACACTGACGACAGTAATGCAGTGAAGCCCCCAGAGGGGTGATTTATTGAGCAGTGGGTGCAAGTAGACTGTGCAGTGCTGGCGTGCTCTGGTGTAGGAGTCTTGGTTGTGCAGCACAAAGTATCAGTAGGTGCGGCGTGACGTGCTGTTCCTCAGACACCTTAATCTGAAAGAGAGCCAGAACACAGTGTTAGTCTAGTTCTGGAGTCGAAGCTCAACTACCTCTCCTTTTCCTCTGCTTAAAAGCTGTTCTGCTGATGAGGTTCAGTTGTCTGCAATCACTGGGGAGCGCATGGTGATTACAGTGTAAGCGCTGTTTTCTGGGCGACGCTAATCCCTTGTTGGCTCAACATGTGGTGTGTGTACTGCTAGACATCTCTCTCTGGCTGAAGTGCTGCTTGGTGGTTCAGTGGTTTCTTATTTTCTTTGTGATTTAGAGGTAAAATACAGGGGTAGGTGGCACACAGGTAGCAATATGCAGTTTAAATGTAATGAAGAAATGGTCAGAGATATGTAAGGGTTCTACTAAAATGTTGTCTGGAATACAATTGCGTGTGTAAACTAAGTCAAGTTGGTTGCCTGATTTGTGGATATAATTTGTCCAGGAGGGCGGTAAATGACCACAACCCAAAGTTTTATAGAAGCTATTACAGTAATGGCATGAGATTCAAATGAGTTATAAATGCATAGGGGAGAGTGGGTTGAGTATTTCCACTTGTCATAAATGAACAGACCAGTGCCCCCACCCTGGCCAACCTTACGGGGGGTGTGAGAGAAAGAGACAGTTTGTTAGAGCAGATGGGGTTGCGGAGTCTTCTGGACAAATCCAGATCTCAGTCAAGCCCAAGATGCTGAGTGTGGACTGTAAAGAAAAAGCAGAAATGAAGCCTGCTTTGTTGACAGCTGACTGACAATTCCAGAGACGCACAGAGAAAGAAAGATGTGCAGTAGAGGATGAAGAGATAGGATGCAGGTTAGCAAGATTGTGTTGTGTCTGTGTGTGACATTAGAGCTTTGTCGAGAGACAACCGGAATGTTATGGAGACACATCACAGAGGTGGAAAAAAAGAGGACAGGAAAGCAGAGTGTGTAAACGAAAGATAAAAATAATACTTGGTGTGTTGCCGGTTTCGTTGATCTGTGAAGTCACCCAGGTAAAGTTGCAGGTCCTTACACTGGTTGATCTTCACACAAGAAGGCTGGACACGAGGCCTGAACACTTCCACCGATGCTTCCTCATCAGCACAATACACGTTGTGCCGAAGCCCGGGAGAAGGAGGGACGCGCTGCTGAAGATCCCTGCCACTGTGGTGAATCCGCGGTGCCATCGAGTGTGCCGCCATGGACGCTCGAGGCGGTGGGCTGGAGTGAGTTGCCGGGGACAGGCGAGCTCGCTGTCGGCCGCCCGTGATGGGCGGCTGCCGTCCGTGAGGGAGCAGAGGAGTCGGCGCCATTAGCCAGAGAGCCGGAGCGTGCTGCCATCCACCTGAACGGGGAGGAGCAGGGAACAGGGGAGTCCTGGCGGCTGCCCAAAACCGGAGGAGCCGTCACCGTCCACCGGGTGGCGGAGGAGTGTCGTGCAGTCCGCCGATGGCCGTCCAGTGCCACCGCCAGGCACCGCGGAGGAGATCACCCAGCTGGTGGAGGGCCGAGCAGCAGTGCATCTGGGAACCGGAATTTTTTTTTTTTTTTCCTCTCTCGTCTCTCTCGTCTCTGTCGCTCCTCATCCTTCCATCTCCTTTTCTCTCGCCTCGTCTGTCCTACCCCCAGGTTCCCCCAGGTCCCTGTGAGCGGTCCCCCAGAGGGGGGGGGGGTGTAGGGAGTAGAGCGCAGTCTAGAAGGTACCCCCCGGACTGCGAGGGGCGATGGGGGTATGTGACGAGTGGGGCGGGGGGAGGGACATGGGAACAGGAGCGAGGCTGGTGGAGTGATTGAGAAATGAGCGACACCTGTTCGACCCACCGGTCTCGAGTCCCACGGAGGAGATGGAAGGATATAAAACAGGAGCGACAACAGTGAAAGATGAGAGAGGACCAGGCCTGGGTTTTAAGTTGTGTTTGGTTTTTATTTGTGCGCGTCATTCAACCGTGAGGGGCTGACGCGCTGTTTTGTCTTTATTTTGGAATTAATGTTTGATTTGATTATCCGCCGGTTCCCGCCTCCTTCTTCCTTATGATTGTGAAAATTGTGTGTTATTATTACAGCTATTTTAAATAGGCTAGTGAAAATATTTCACAATTTTACTGTTTTGCTGTACTTTGGATCAAATAAATGCAGGCTTGGTGAACAGAAGAGACTTCTTTAAAAAAAAAACAAGCTTACTGTTCTGACTGGTAGTATAGGCAACTTTATTGTCGTGATCGTATATAAATGTCTTCGTGTTTGCATAAGTTTCTGTTTTCCTGTAAAAACCACAGCGATAGCTGGACGCTTTTGTCCATATTAGGAATTTCATAATATCAGCACGAGAGCACGCTCCGGCTTAGAGTATGAATGAAACACACTCTGCATGAGAGTTTAGCGCTCCGTGATGTTCATCTCGCTGTATTCTGGGTCCGAATGAAATATCAGGTCTTTGAGATTGAATCTATATTTATTCACATCAGCTCTTGAAAACAAAGTAATGTCATGCCGCACGCGTTGCTGTTTCTGTGGAATCAAAAGGGTCTAACTCTGTGCCACCGCATAACTAAAGACGTGATCGGACCTGGACATCCCTATTTTGTACATTCATACATGCATCCAAACCTCTCAATTTAAACATTTTGTTATGTATTTAGAAAATAGTATTTAGCAAACATGAAGAGAAAGTGTGATCTGTATTATTATAGCTCTCTCTATAAAGCATACAGACTGTATTAGACCTACAGAAAGATGATCGCTGTGCCGAAGTATGCACAATATACAATCTTCCAGCCTAGGATAAAGTCATTATGTACATTAACAATAATTTGGGAGAAATATAATGTGATTTTATGGAAAGCTATAAAATAAAATAAAAAAAAGATTTTTAACAGCGTCGGCACAGACAGTCATCGAGTGGTGCCACCGATGTGCATACACTCAACACAAAGATGTGGAACAGCACTACGCTTCTCATCCGGTCTCCAACCCCCTTTACTCTCACACCCAGATGTGTTCTCAGGCACTGAAATTTGGCACTGATTGATTTCATGTGAATCAGTACTCAGTAGTACCAGTGTAGCGGTTGGTGCTCTTAAAAATACAGAGTTTGGTACTCAACCCTAGTTGTAAGGCCTTATAAAATCTGTTTTATTTTTTGCCAAAATGTCTTCCAAAATTTTTATTTTACAACAGACTTAAACAGTTTCCATTTAAATTTTTCAGAATTCAATTTTACTGATTAAATTAAATTAAATTAAACATCGTATTGACCAAAAAATAAAAAAATAAACTACCTGGGGAGCAGTTGGGAGTTCTATGTGTAACCCCTCTCTCCCGGGTCCTCTCTGACGTTCCTCGCACTCGCTCCGAGTGGGGCTCGAACCCGGGTCTTCGGCATGGAAGGCGGACACACTATCAAGGTGGCTAAATTGCTACAGCCACTAACGTCTGTCGCCAGTGCGTCTCTTGAGATCGGGGAGTGAGGTTTACCTGCACAGCACTACTCACTGGCCTCCGTTACATATGCATTGCTCAAGGGGCACCTCAGTCGTGGGATTGCCAGCCCGAGACTTGAACTCACAACCCTAGGGTTAGAAGTCAAACTTTCCAACCACTAGGCCATAACTTCCCCTTCACATACCTCAATCTCAGGGGCAGATATAAGTAAATGTTTAAGATTTGTGGTCAAAGGGGTTTGGCGGACAAAAAGTTTATGAATCCATGATTTATATGTTAAATTAGTTAGATATAGTAAAAGTGAGTAACATATATGATATGTTTCTCCCACAGTCAAGAAGCAGGTGATCCGAATGCAGGTGAAAGCTGCTGAGAATGTGGATGAAGCTGAACTGAAGGCGCTCGTCTTAAACAAGGTGGATTTTATAATACTCATCTGACTAAAATTAATTGTTGAACATACAGCAAACAGAAAACAGCAGGTCAGCTTAGATATAGTCTAAAAAATAAGATTTAAGAAAATCTTATCAGATTTCCCCACCAGTGTGAACAAAAACCCACCTCAGTCTTTATGTAAAGACAACTGTGCTCTTTCTATAAGATTTGTAAAGTAAGAGATGCTCATTTTGAGTTGAGATGCCTCACACTTGTCTGTGTGGGATTTATCCACTGAGTAACTGAAGACTGTTTCTGTGTTTAGTTAAATCAGACGCTGAGCGATCAGGACGTCACACTGACATGGAGGACACAACCCAACGGGAAAGTCTTCCAGAAGAACAGGACTGTACTGAAACAATCTCCTGTTTGTTCTTCTTTGAAGTGAAATGTTATTTAATACAATTCATTCTTAGTTACAGATATCTTAATTATTACATTAGATTATTGCATTAGACTAACGATTAATAGTAATTTCTCAAAAATAGTTACATATATTATTTTTTTATTTATTCATTTACTTGATAGATAAGTATTGATAGATATGTACACCTAAATAGGAGTTTGGTAGAATGTTTTAGCATTTGTAATTTAACTGCTACATTTGCCTTCTTTAAAAATAGATTAAGGCTTTTGGGAGGATTAAAAAAAATGCATCAAATGTTCTCACAAATGAGAACAAATGCATTTTACAAAAGCATGAAGCAAAAAGCACCAGCCTATTAAACACTTTTCAACACTTAAAGGGATCATGACATGAGAAATCAAATCTGACTTGTTTGTTTGTACCATTAAAGGGTCATGAACTGGTTTTAATGTTGTCTGATGTCCACTTTACATTCAAAATCATCCAAATCAATAAGCAATAGTCTATTTTCTACCCTGTTTTTGAGACCAGCTCAAGAAACGATCTGTTTTTATGGGCGTGCTGTATTGAAGACGTGGAAGTAAACACCCACACCTTTTTAATATGGCTGGGTATCATGTTCGATACTTTTTAGGCACTGACCGAATTGCCTCAGTACTATTGATTATTGAAAACACCTCTTTTCGTTCTGTAACAAATTTCGATACCTAAGGGGTTCATCTCATCAACATCAGTGAGCCAGTAAACGTGCAGCATGCTTGATGTGCCTAAATTAGTGATTGGCTCTGGTGAGGCGTCAAGGAAACATGTGTTACATGACCATTCACACTGTAGCATCAAGCTACATAAAACAATTTATAAAATTTAAACTATGCTCTTACTCAAAACTCAATTTAAACCACCATCGAGTATTTTTAATAACTTTTGATTGAGATCAGTATATCATAATAATGCTGCAGAAATATGCTATTTGTAGCATTTTGATATAAAAAAAAAAACAAATCATTTTTTTTTTTTTTTATATCAAGCTAATCGTTACAGCAACTTTTCAGACCCCTGCAGCAAAATTGTTTCCAAAAAAAAAAAGCACCTAGCGACAAATGTAGTGTCTTCTTGCATAAACCTTGTCTAGTTTGCTGAGAGGACTGAGAGGAGCAGCGCTTTCACTTAAATTAGATTCTGTTGCTTCTCACCTGAATGATCAGTTTACATGTAGAAATAGCTGAAATCACAGCACAGTTACTCTCTTTATCTTGTGTGAGTTTGTCAAACAATGTTTGACAGCTTGGAAGTGACTCCCAACTGCAAAATTTAACTGGCCGAAGCTGAAGAAAGCAATTTCACAGTAACTAGTTCATAACAGAACTATTTTAGGACTGATTTTCTGTTTTCTAGTTCCTGTTTTTCTCTGTTGTATTTTTCTGGATCACATTTTAATGGTTTTATGACATGTTAATACTCGAAAAGGATGTCCAATCAACTGAATTAACAAAACTTTAATGTCATAATTTATTAAAATTTTAACAATAATAGTGGCATCTTTATATATGTTTATACATTTTTTTCATTTATTTATTTATTTTTCAAATATTCTGTTTTGTCTGATTTAATTCTTTGGGATTGTGTGTTAATGTAATTTAATAACAGTTTATTAAGAAAAATTATTGTAATCAGATGAATGCACAACATTTTAACAATTTAATACATATTTTAAAATGTAATCAAATAAAATTTGAACAGTTCCTTTCATTTATGCCAATCAAAGAGCTTCACAACAGAGGCTTATGGTTTAAATTAAAACATGATCTAAACATTTGTATGTTGTATTCCCTAAAAACATACTTTTTCAGTAAAGTATTATAATTATTACTTTCAGAAAAGCAAACTACAATAGTAGTAGAATATTTACAATAATATTCCTGTCAGTTTCTTTATATTTTATTTGGTGGTTTGTAGTGAAGATCGTTGAGTTTCTGTGTATGTCTGATGATAGTTTTCTCAAATGAAATGGTGAAATGCTGGTGAAGTGACTCTCAGATGAAGTTCATCATGTAGTGAGACACAGTCGAGCTTCAGTAAGTGCAGTAGAGCAAACAGACATCTACTTGACAGTCTGTTAGTATCTCCAGACACTCAAGTGTACAGCTCTACTTTTAATTTTTTCATCCAAATTATCCCAAATTCTGCATTATACAGTAAATTACACTTTTATCGCTGGATTCTGTGATTCCGTCCCTGTGTTTTCCACAACATGAAAGTTATAGAGTCTTACTATTTCTGCAGTATATAGTTTGCACATTTTCTTTCTGACCTACAGTACCAACATTTTTTCAGCCAGTATTTGTGCAGTATGTGACTACGGCACACTGTATGGAATACAGTGGCATCCTACAATGCATTGCACTCGAACTTACCTTCCAATTCTAGTGAGAAGGACTGTGTAAACCATAAGTCATTTGGATTATTTCTTCATCTTCTTAACACACTTTTGGTCAGACTTCCAAATGCCAAGACATTTGAACACAATTGAGATTAAATCTCATTGGCTGGCACTCCATTACCTATTACCATCTGATTGATTTCAGCCAATCAGTTCATGCAAACACAGATAATGTGATTAATATTCATTAACGCATCAACATTTGAGTCCTTGGAGTCTTCACTAATGAGCTGATGAGTGATTAGCAGTCAATGTGAAGCCAGTGCTTTCAGATGGAGCAGCATTTAATACACAAAGCCATAGTTCACTGACAAAGCTACACAAAATCACATTCATGTTCTGCAGGCAATATAATCCAGTGATAATTATATAAAAAATGTAAAAAATATGCTCTGAGTTTATGAAAGCTGTTGGCGTAGCTTGTCACTGAACTACAGCTCTGTGTAGTAAATGGTGCTCCATCTGAAAGCATGTTAAAATACCAGATTTAATAACATGTTTTTACTCCAAACTCATTCAAAAAAATCAGTCTAGTGTTTTAAATAAATCCTTCTGTGAGATGATGTGGCTTCTTACACAGAAATAAAGCATGCAACATATTTCCTAGTATTCTAAGAAGTGATAAAGGCTATGTCGATTATCATTGAATTATTATATACTTTATTATAATAAAAATGATTAAAAAAAATAAATATAAAAAGATCAACCATATTTTCATAATCAGTGAAAGCAGTTAAATCTTCTGTTTATTCAGTAACTGCTATAGGAATTTCCTGATTTCTTCTGCGGGGTGTATTTGGAGTTTCAGCAAGAGAGTGCCCTTTGGTCTTTGAATGGAGATTCACTGCTGATCACAGACTGTGCTTCAATGAACGAAACAGTAATGTATAAAGTCATACTCAAGTAAAAATACAGATATCTTACCAGAAAATTACTTTGGTAGAAATTGAAGTCACAATTTAGAATATTGTTTGAGTAAAAGTCTTAAAAGTATGTGATATTGTACTTAAGTGAAAATGGAAAAGAAGCATATATACAGTATTGTTCAAAATAATAGCAGTACAATGTGACTAACCAGAATAATCAAGGTTTTTCGTATATTTTTTTATTGCTACGTGGCAAACAAGTTACCAGTAGGTTCAGTAGATTCTCAGAAAACAAATGAGACCCAGCATTCATGATATGCACGCTCTTAAGGCTGTGCAATTGGGCAATTAGTTGAATTAGTTGAAAGGGGTGTGTTCAAAAAAATAGCAGTGTGGCATTCAATCACTGAGGTCATCAATTTTGTGAAGAAACAGGTGTGAATCAGGTGGCCCCTATTTAAGGATGAAGCCAACACTTGTTGAACATGCATTTGAAAGCTGAGGAAAATGGGTCGTTCAAGACATTGTTCAGAAGAACAGCGTACTTTGATTAAAAAGTTGATTAGAGAGGGGAAAACCTATAAAGAGGTGCAAAAAATGATAGGCTGTTCAGCTAAAATGATCTCCAATGCCTTAAAATGGAGAGCAAAACCAGAGAGACGTGGAAGAAAACGGAAGACAACCATCAAAATGGATAGAAGAATAACCAGAATGGCAAAGGCTCAGCCAATGATCACCTCCAGGATGATCAAAGACAGTCTGGAGTTACCTGTAAGTACTGTGACAGTTAGAAGACGTCTGTGTGAAGCTAATCTATTTTCAAGAATCCCCCGCAAAGTCCCTCTGTTAAAAAAAAGGCATGTGCAGAAGAGGTTACAATTTGCCAAAGAACACATCAACTGGCCTAAAGTGAAATGGAGGAACATTTTGTGGACTGATGAGAGTAAAATTGTTCTTTTTGGGTCCAAGGGCCACAGGCAGTTTGTGAGACGACCCCCAAACTCTGAATTCAAGCCACAGTACACAGTGAAGACAGTGAAGCATGGAGGTGCAAGCATCATGATATGGGCATGTTTCTCCTACTATGGTGTTGGGCCTATTTATCGCATACCAGGGATCATGGAACAGTTTGCATATGTTAAAATACTTGAAGAGGTCATGTTGCCCTATTCTGAAGAGGACATGCCCTTGAAATGGTTGTTTCAACAAGACAATGACCCAAAACACACTAGTAAACGGGCAAAGTCTTGGTTCCAAACCAACAAAATTAATGTTATGGAGTGGCCAGCCCAATCTCCAGACCTTAATCCAATTGAGAACTTGTGGGGTGATATCAAAAATGCTGTTTCTGAAGCAAAACCAAGAAATGTGAATGAATTGTGGAATGTTGTTAAAGAATCATGGAGTGGAATAACAGCTGAGAGGTGCCACAAGTTGGTTGACTCCATGCCACACAGATGTCAAGCAGTTTTAAAAAACTGTGGTCATACAACTAAATATTAGTTTAGTGATTCACAGGATTGCTAAATCCCAGAAAAAAAAAAATGTTTGTACAAAATAGTTTTGAGTTTGTACAGTCAAAGGTAGACACTGCTATTTTTTTGAACACACCCCTTTCAACTAATTGCCCAATTGCACAGCCTTAAGAGCGTGCATATCATGAATGCTGGGTCTTGTTTGTTTTCTGACAATCTACTGAACCTACTGGTAACTTGTTTGCCACGTAGCAATAAAAAATATACTAAAAACCTTGATTATTCTGGTTCGTCACATTGTACTGCTATTATTTTGAACAATACTGTATATATAAAAAGATTCAAACATTCACTGATGCTCCAGAAGGAAACAAGACGCATTAAGAGCAAATTCCAAAAGAAAACTTTTGGAATTTGAAGATTAAGGTAAATTGTACTTAATTTTTGTTCCGGGAAACATACAAGGCCAGGTTCCCCAAAACGTTCTTATCGGTAAGTAGTTCTTAACCTATTCCTTAACCTCTCTCTTAACCTTATGGCACAATTCCCGACACGTTCGTACTCTTAAGTATATCTTCTGTAAGTCATACTTTTGTAAGGTTGGTGTGGACCATTCGTAAGCTCTCTCTTAGTGTTGTTTGAGCTCAAGACGCTACTGTACAGCAGTCTTTAGAAACCAGCGCAGCGAAGTAAAAGTCAAACTCTGGTATGTTGACAATGTTGTGGCTCAACAATGGTTTTATGTTATTTTTTAAGACTCATAACAAATTATGTTCGCAATGGATACAGGCTTATTTATGAAGTTGACTTTATGTGGTATCAGAACTAATATGGTGGTAATTAGCCTAGGCTTTTTCATAATGTAATTAAAGCGAATTGACAATCAATTTTTTGATAATTAAAATCTGGCAAACAATTTGGCTCTAAATGGCTAAGATCTATAAATGGGTAAGCATGGTGGTGTCCAGTAAGTGACCAACTATGGCAGCAATCCAACGTGTCATTTTACTGAATCAAAGACAGAGCCGTCTTTTAACGTCTTGTAACGTCGGACGTAAGAGGCAGCGTGCTAAGAAGCTTCCTAAGGGACACTTTGGGGAACACACTTAGGAACATAAACAACTTTGGTAAGATATATCTTTCGAGGTCTTCTTAGCACGCTAAGAGTGAGCGTTATCGGGAAACCGGGCCCAAGTATCTTCTGTTGCTTACGAAGGGCAGAACTAAATGGAAAAAATATATATATTTCAACAAAATAAGACAAATTTGGCCATCTTCATCGTGTTCAAAAGTTTTCACCCCCAGCTCTTAATGCATCTTGTTACCTTCTGGAGCATCAGTGAATGTTTGAATATTTTTAAATAGTTGTGTTTGAGTCCCTCAAATGTCCTCAGTGTGATAAGATGTATCTCAAAATCATAAAGTCACTGCTTGAAAGGGTTCAAATATGCAAAGATCCTGGAAAACTGAAGAATCTGCAGGACCTTAAAGATTTTTCTGAAGAACGCTGCTCAGTTTAACTGTTCAGAACAAACGAAGGGACTCATGCACAACCATCTTTTTATCCATTTTGTATTTTTGGATAATAATAGGAAGCACTTCAGCCGTACTTAGTGTCTTTCATTCCAACATAAGAAAACATTTATTGAATCTGCATCTTAAAAAGCATTTAGGTTTATTTACAGTTTATGTATTTCAGTTTATGTAGAGGGGACATGGATGCATTTAATCTGCAGTTACAGATGGATAAATAATGTTTTGTTTTTAACATAAAATGCTGAATACTGATATTTCAAAACAATTTAAAACATAAACAAAATAGTCTAAATGTGAAATTCTATGGGGCAGAAGCGGGACGGGGTGCAAGCTCGGGAGTGAGTTCAGCTTCCTGACAGCCTGGTGGATGAAGCTGTCCTTCAGTCTGCTGGTCCTGGCCTGAAGACTCCGCAGTCTCCTCCCTGATGGCAGCAGACTGAAGAAGCTGTGTGACTGGTGTGTGGAATCACCTGTGATGCAGAGGGCTTTGAGAGTGAGACGGGTACCATAAATTTCCTGCAAGGAGGGGGGAGAGACACCAATGATCTTCTAAGCTGCTCTCACTATGCATTGCAGAGTCTTCCATAGAAGGTGTACATGATGGGGGGCGGGGCTCTGGCTCTTCTCAGTTTGCGGAGGAAGTAGAGATGCTGTTGTGATTTCTTGGCCAGTGCTGCAGTGTTTTCAGTCCAGGAGAGGACCTCTGTGATGTGCACATCCAGGAACTTGGTCCAGCTCAATCTCCACAGTCGCATCGTTGATGGTCAGAGGAACGTGCTGAGTGTGTGCTCTCCTGCAATATTCAACAACAGTCTCCTTTGTCTTCTCCACGTTCAGAGAGAGATTGTTTTCACTGCACCACCCAGCCAGGCGGTTCACCTCACTCCTGTATTTTGTCTCATCTCTGTTGCTAACTGAGACCCACCACAGTTGTGTCATACCCAAACTTAATGAAGAGGTTGGAGTGATGGTGCTGGATGTGTTACTGCAGACCCGTACTGCCTGAGGTCTTCCAGTCAGAAAGTCCAACTGCCAGTTGCACAGCTGTTGAGCCCCAGCTGGACCAGTTAGTAAATGAGCTGTTGAGGGATGATTGTGTTGAATACTGAACTGAAGTCTATGAACAGCATTCTGACGAATGAATCCTTTTTGTCTATATGTGTGAGTGCTGAGTGGACTTAGTGATGATGGTATCATCGGGCGACCGGTTGGACTGATATGCAAACTGGAAGGGGTCCAGGGAGGGGGGGAGGGCAGACTTGATGTGGTGCATGACTAGCCGTTCAAAGCACTTCATGAGGATGGGAGTAAGTGCAACAGGACGGTAGTCATTGAAGCAGGATGGAGATGGCTTCTTCTGGACTGGAATGATGGTGTTAGTTTTGAAACATGTGGGAACAACAGCCTGTCTCAGTGAGATGTTGAAAATGTCTGTGAAGACATCAGCGAGTTCTGCTGCACAGTCTCTCAGTACACACCCAGGGATAATGTCAGGACCCAGAGCTTTGCGTGCATTGATCCTGCTCAGCATCATCACCTGGTCACCGGGAGGAGGTGGAATCTTTTGTTCAGTGGAGCTGTTTTCTTTCTTAAAGCAAGCGAAGAAGCTGTTCACCTCATTCAGCAAAGAGATGTTGCTGTCACAGGTCTGCGGTGGGGGCTTGTAGTCCGTAATGGTCTGTATCCCTTGCCATGGGCTCCGAGTGTCTCTAATGCTGTGGAACAGGTTGGCCCTGGCTGTTCTCAGGCCCTCCTCATCTCCAGCTCTGTAAGGCAGCTTTCCACATCTTCAGGAGTCTGTAGACGTCCCCTGTCAACCACTGCTTCTGGTTGGCCTGAAGGTGTCATTGTATGTGGCAGCCTGCTTATACATATTCCAGTCAGTTGTGCCAAAGCAGTCTTGAAGAGCCCCTTACGATCCTTCTGGCCACACTTGAATCTGTTTTTGTGACTGTTATATCATCAATACACTTGTTGATGTAGGCAGTGACAGTCTCTGATTACTCCTGTAGATCAGTGGAGTTATTGTATGTGGCAGCCTGCTTAAAGATGTCCCAGTCAGTTGTATTGAAGCAGTTTTGAAGAACCTCTGATGATCCTTCTGGCCACACTTTAATCTGTTTGTGAACTGGTTTGGCGACTTTAATGAGCAGTCTGTATGCAGGCATTAGCATGACAGTGATGTGGTCTGAGGCACCAAGGTGGGGGAGGGCTTGTAAGCTCCTCTCTGTGATGTGTAAAAAAAATCTAAAATGTTATTACCTCGTGTTGGAAAGTTAATGTGTTGGTGTATTTTTGGAAACACGCTCTTTAAGTCAGCATAGGTGAAATCCCCAGCTATGATGAGAAAGCATCAGGGCGTGCTGTCTGCTGCTCACTGATGTGATAGTACAGTTCATTTAGTGCGTCGTTCCTGTTGCAGTTGATGTTGTTCGGGGGAATGTAAATCGAAACGAGCATTATGGCATTATATTCCCTCGGCAGATAGAATGGCCAGCAGTTAATAATCATTAATTCCACCAGGGGGAGCAATGTTTGTAGATCACAACAGCATAACGGCACCATGCGTCATTAATATAAACAGAAAGCCCGCTGGGGGAGCGCTCTGTCCGCTCGATAGCACGTCAGCTGGGAGACGAACGGTGAGTGAGCGGGCTCACCAGAGAAGAGATGATGCTGACCCTCAAAAGACCTCAGATGATGCTATCCCTGAATCAACAAAGTCGTGGCCTAATGGTTAGAGGGTTGGACTCCCAATCGAAGGGTTGTGAGTTCTATTCTCGGGCCTGACAGAATTGTGGGTGGGGGGAGTGCATGAACAGCTCTCTCTCCACCTTCAATACCACGACTTAGGTGCCCTTGAGCAAGGCATCGAACCCCCAACTGCTCCCCGGGTGCCACAGCATAAATGGCTGCCCACTGCTCCGGGTGTGTGCTCACAGTGTGTGTGTGTGTGTGTGTTCACTGCTCTGTGTGTGTGCGCATTTCGGATGGGTTAAATGCAGAGCACAAATTCTGAGTATGGGTCACCATACTTGGCTGAATGTCACTTCACTTTAAGAATGTCACTTCACAAACAGAACTAACAAATATTGCTACAAGTGTGACTGCATCATATAATAATTGCTGTTAATAATGTTAATCGTCTGGCTGACTACTTCTTGAATTAATTTTTCAGAAAAATCCTGTCATACGTGCACAAACTGACAGTCACCATTTATAAGCTACTACTAAATATTGTAGAAACGTAATTTTCTGTGAAGTTGCTTTGTAATGATTTGTATTGTAAAAAACGCTATATAAATAAACTTGAATTAATTTAATTGAATTAATTGAAAATTAGTTGTCATAAGGTTGTTTACAACAAAATGTGGTTCTTAAATAAGGTGTACAAATGTCTCACAAAATCTTAACAGATTAGACTTTCTCACTTTAAAAATGAATTCAATCAGGACCACTTCCGTCAAATATATTTAATGACAATTATAATTGCATACACTTAGTGTTGGCGGTATGATTATGTTCTGGGCAACACTCCACACACCTGTCCATGCAGCCATGCTTGGACAGAGCGCGGAAAGCAGCAAGACAACCCCCCCTGGGGAACAGAACAGAACCATAAGCATTCATAATTACAATTCTCAATTACATGAGTTGTAAACAAAATGTCATGGGGACTGCTACCAATGAAGACACTGTAAAGAAAGAACAAATTAGATCCGATTACAGGTTCAGTTGGTGGAGTTGGGGTTGGAGGAGGGAGTTAATTGCAAGCAGCAATGCGATGGAGAGACACTGAATAATGGGAATTTAAATAGACGGGGAAAAAAGCGAGACAAACCCCCAAAACAACCATATGTCAAAACTCACCAACACAACTGATGCAATTTGAATGGCCAGCAATGAGAAATGTTGCTTGATACTATATTTATGGGGGAAGCATCACCCAAACTCGGAGAGAAGCATAGAACAAGCATGTTGCTTAGCTGCTTATGCAAAATATTTGAGAGAACAGTATGGCATACACCCCTAGCAGCAGCCTAATACGATGGAAATTAAGGATTGCATGCTGAAAAAGCACATTAAGGGGGGAAGCATACACCCCTAGCAGCAGCCTAATACGATGAAAGTTAAGTATTACATGCTGAAAAAGCACATTAAGGGGGAAGCATGCACCCCTAGCAGCAGCAGCCTAATACGATGACAGTTGTATATCATTCAATTTAAGTCTAACATGCTGAAAAAAAAAATCACATTAAGGTGGGGGGTGGGAGCGTCACCCAAAGTTAAGCAATTGAGGATGTGCAACAATTATGTTCTTAGAATGCTTAAGCAGCTGTGATTGTAATGGGGAAAGCATACGCCCTTAGCAGCAGCCGTCTGATATGATGGCAGTATTATCCAATTTCATGCATCTACCATGCTGCAAAAATTCACAAACGGGGAAGCGTCACCCCAGGTTAAGCAACTGAATATGTGCAACAAGCATGTTTCTTGAAAATGCTTAAATCTCATGCCAATCCCGAGTACCCACAGAGCAGTACGAATCCCCATCTCCAAAAGTCCCCAGCCTGGTCATATCTGCAAAACAAAAATACAGCTTCCGATTCTCTCTGGAAAAACCAAGCTCCTGTAGGCATGTTGTGGGCGGAGCTATAATACTGATTTGTGTTGTTTCCATAACATACATTCACTTATGTGCTGATTTCCAACAAAAGACAGAATCTGATGTAGTTTGTACTTACCTGACTGGGGTCTTCCACAATGTTTTAATAGCAAACGATGTGCAAATCCGGAGTCAACCTGGTCGTGTTATAAAACATTCATCACTGAATGATGAAAACAACACTTGCTACACTCCATTGCTGCCCCAGAAAGGCAACTGCATCCATGGTCCATGTAATGCTAGGTTTTTTGAGAAGCTGAATGTGGTAAACTTTCCCTCACATCCAAAACACACTGCCGCTGCCAACAATTTGCTCAGAAGGAGTTCCACCATCGTCTACATCATAGACCCATCATCGAAAACTACCGAAACTTGTACCACCCAGAAATAAGATTTCTCCACTCATCTGAATTGGCCATTTTTAGGATGAAAATCCATCTCTTTAACACTGAACAACTCTGAATCCATGAAACAGCATTGTAGCCCCCCTTTAAGCAAACGTGTGATACATACGACCCCTTGCTGTGGCATGAGGAACACGTAATATGCATTAATGCTGTAGATTGCATAATGGATTGTGGTAGTCCTGCAGGGGAAGCATTGTGATGGCTGGTGAAAGGACAGTCCGGAAACAATAGCGAGTTAACAAGGTTTAATGAGATGATGAGATATGGTACAAAGACACACAAAGACGATGAGGCGGTAACACTCCAGGGAGATGATAGATGGTGAGAAGCCCAGACGGTAATGGAGTGTAGGTGAGGAATCCAGGTCTTGATGGCGTGAGGCGGACCAAATGATAAGCGTTACGTAAATCCAATTTTGTGAATACGGATGCTCCCTGCAACTTCTCGAAACCTGAAGACATGAGTGGTAATGGATAAGTATTCTTAATAGTAATGTTGTTCAGCTCTCGGTAATCAATACAAGGTCGCAGAGAACCATCCTTCTTACCCACAAAAAAGAACCCCGCCCCCACTGGAGATGAGGAAGGACGGATGAACCCAGAGTCTAGGGAATCAGAAATATATTTCTCCATGGCCTCCCTCTCAGAAATAGAAAGAGAGTATAACTTGCCTTTAGGTGAAGATTTACCTGACACTAAGTCTATGGCACAGTCTTTCTCCTTCTGAAAGACAGACACAGGAACAACAGGACAGGCAGAAACCAAACAAGACTCATGACAACTTTCACTCCACAATGTGATAGTGTTCGAACTCCATTCCACTCGTGGGTTATGTTTGAACAACCAGGGGTGACCTAAAACAATGGGAGCAACAGGGGAGTCCATGAGAAAAAAGAATATAGTTTCTTGATGGTTGCTGGATGTGATGAGTGTGATGGGTTCAGTATGGTGGGTGACATGAGGCAGTTCCTGGCCGTTGAGTGCGGTGGATGGGGAGAGACTCAGGAAGGACAGGAATGTTCAGGTGATGTGCAAGTGAAGAATCAATGAAATTACCTTCGGCTCCGGAGTACAGAAGAGCTTGGCATTCATGATGTTGATTCTTCCACCGCAGTTTCACCGGAAGGAGGGTCGATGATGTGGGTGAGGACTTCTCGGCGGAGATCCCACCCGATAGTAGCCTCAGGTTTACTATCGGGCTGACTCTTTTACCGGGCAAGAGTAGTTGTTATGATCAGAGCCTCCACAGTACAAACATAGTCCTTGGGACCTCCGCCGTTCCCTCTCCCTCCGGGATAGCCGAGCTCGACCCACCTGCATGGGCTCGTGATCATCGACAGAACCGACCGTGTTCTCTCGACTCAAGCGCCCCCTACTGGGAGAGAAGTGTAGTCTGGAAGGACTGTGTTGGCGGCCCAGGCGATTAAACCTGGCCTCCACCTGCAACGCCAGGTCGATGAGTTCGTTGAGGGTAGGGGGCAGCTCGAGGAGGTAGATTTCCTGCTGCACACGGTCGGATAACCCATGCAGGAATCTATCCCACTGCGCCGCCTCATTCCACTGGCACGCGGCCGCCAGGGTACGGAACTCGATGGAATATTCTGTGACAGATGAATGTCCTTGTCAGAGTTCCGAGAGGCGATGGGCGGCCTCCCTGCCGGTCGCGGCCCGGTTGAAAACTCTCTTCATCTCGTCAGATAGGAGGTGGAACGAGGCACAGCATGGATGTTGATTCGCCCACACCGCCATTCCCCATAAGGCAGCCTTGCCCGATAAAAGTGTGAGCGTGAACGCTACCTTGGATTCTTCTGTGGCGAAAGTGCGGGGCTGCAGGGCAAAATGCATAGAGCACTTGTTAAGGAATGTTCTGCAATAAGTTGGCTCACCATAGAAACACTTCCCTCAGAATAAAAATGCCTAAACCGAAATGGTAATCTGTTGAGAGGTAGGATAACCTTCTAGAACCAACTAAATGAAATCCAGCCATGTAAACATGTTAAACTGATTACTTGTACTCAAGTAATTGCATCAATAGTCGGTCATCAGAATGGGAAAGTGATGTAGGAAATGCTGTGCATTCAGTGATTAGTAGAAACTGACATTACAGTGGAGACTGGGAAATCGTGGACAAAGATAATAAAACTCCAGTTTTACAATAACACACATTAGAATGGAATCTCATGACCAGAGCAGAAGCTGATGTAATAAGTGAAGCACAATTAACTGCTTTTCAGTTTAGAAACAACACTATGGCTGCATCTGAAAACTTAGGCAGATGACTTGCTGGCTGCTGTCTAATCATTCAATGACTTTGCAGGCAGCGTTTTTTCCCCAAAGGCACCTCATGCAACGGATTTCGGACAGGCTTCTGAGGCAGAGTAATGGTTTAATGATCTACATCAAAATATAGAGGATTTGGTTATAACTAATTGGATATTTCATTACTGCAATATTAATTTCTCGCTTGAAATTACATAAGTGGAAAACGTTGTTCAGAAACATACATTTACACACAAACTAACCACCGACCGCAACAGACGCCAGCTTTCTTTTTTGGCTAACTGTCACAGAATGGAACGCATGGGATTGTGGAATATCAAAGGCAGCGAAGGATACATCTATGCTGCCTTCAAAACCGGCCAGATGAAGTCATCTCAGGAGACAGGAAATGAAGCTGACATTGATTTTGGACGTGCCTTGAAGCCTTCCTACCTTGGAATGCGAACTCCGAAGGCAGCATTTTTTAGTTTTCGTATGCAGCTTATGATAGTGAATAGCTCAATGAAAACACTTGACCAAAATTTGCTTGTTATTGTATGAATTATTACAGATTCATAAACCCATTTGTAAATGTTGTAAGATAGCTCATTGCAAGCACTCTGCATTCATAGGCTGCCCCCTCGTGATTCATGTTTTAACAAAACTTGGAGAGAATAATGTATTTTACCATAAAAAAATTACCCTTTATATATATATATATATATATATAATACAATTCATTTCAGAGCTGCATTAAAGAAGGTCTTAGGCAGTTATTTCCCCTTGCTGTATTGACATGCCTTTGTGTTTCCCAGTTTTCCCTCTTCATGCCATTAACATTATTCTGGATGTTTTCAGCCAGCAACATTACAGAACCTTTAATGTTCTCATGCGTCACAGGACAGTATCAATAATTCTGTGTAACATCTGAATGGCTGAAGCGGTTTGTCACTTTACATTGTTGCGCAAACGCAGCGCTGCGCGGAAGACTCTGCTCTTGCATTCAGCTGGCGGATGCCGTGCGTGGCTCCGCCTCACACTTTTTTTTCGAGTTTAGTGTAATTTAGAAACGGTGCCTAAAGTGGGGGAGAACTCCCTCGCTTCGGCGATCAGCGCTCACTCAACCGGACCAGAAATGTCCCGGTGCACCCGATGGCATTTGAGCGGAGTTGTCTCGCTGTAGGACACGCGCACTCAGTATATGATGTAATACTGTCATAATGTAAGATGACAGAACTGATAATGCACCAATTACAACAAAGAACCATTAGTTTCTCAACTGTATGGTACAACTTTAAAGGGAACGCTTCCTGATAGTAAATTACAGATTTTGCAAGCAACAAAACAAGTGGGTATACACTTAATGACCCGACCACACCAGTGGTACGACAGAAGACGGCATTGGTCATGTGAACTGAACATGGTCACTTACACACTGAGCACACAAATGAACACTACGGTTTCAATATTAGTCTGCTAATTCCAAGCAAGTGCGAGCAGCTTTATAAATATGAATGCAAATAGTTTTTTTTTTTTTCTCTGATAATTTGCATGTCATCGTAGCCACTTATGTCCCAAAATCTAAGCATGAGCACATGTAAACACCACATCGGATTAGATAACGTCTCATGTGGTCCACCGAATCTTTAGATCTGGATGAAGAAATAAAATACATGTAAACTTGGCTATTTTTGTCATGTTCTTATAACCCTATGTATAGAAGCCATAGAGCGATAAATGCCTGCTTTTGAAGCTGCGTGCATCTGAAACACAGTTAATGTGACCTCAACCATAGAAATAAACACCAGTGACATTGATATTTTGCCGCTAAATACAGCGAACCCCTGTTGAAACGCTTACACAAGAATGCTGGTCTGTTTAACCCTGTTCTCATGGCTTAATCGGCGTGTCCTTAGAGCGATTGCATGCTCTAGCTGCGTATTGCTCCAGGTGTATGAACACAGATGTATAAATGCTGCTGCAAATATGCTTAATATTCATTCCTGCAACCGATGCAAAACCATGTTAAGAACCAGGCAACATACACAGCGATATGGATTAAAAAGCATTCACTTATCTTAGACGCGGATTTCAGATGTTTTGAAACAAACTGCAACAGTTTGATTTGCAAGCAGCGATGCAATCAGTTAATTGCAAGCAGCAATGCGATGGAGAGACACTGAATAATGGGAATTTAAATAGACCGCAGGAGATAGGTGTCAAGACTGGATTGGTACACGTCAGGAACAGCTGACTGTCAGCTGATGCAAGCGTGACTCATGTGACCTGACTGAACTAACGCGATGCTCGATTATTAATCATACTTTTTAAATGAAAAAAATGTATCTTCCATTAAAATAAAAACAACTGATCTATTTAGGTTTATTTTACTAAGATTTGATCAAATAATTCATAGAAGAAATCATTCAAATTATCCATGTCCAGTTTATCAACCCTACCAGATGTGTCTGATGGTTTGTGATTACAAATATCTTACTGATACAAATGTGTTGAAATGTTAAGTATCTGTAAAAACTGTTTAAAATAAATCTTTTTTAGTTTTCATGTAGGATTCTCCACATTCAAAGGTGAGACCTGAGACAAATGACAACAGAATGCATTAAAGACAGTTAGGGACCTTCTGTCTCAGGAAGGGGGCACGATATTCCATCCTAGGCCCTACCTGTGGAATCTTCACGTTTGGCCCCTGAAGGGTACCAACTGAGGAACACAGGGCTTTTGCCTGGTTATTGATACCATTCTTAGTGCTAGGGCTCCCTCCACCAGACAGAGTTATGCCAGTAAATGGGTTGTCTTTGACAGGTGGTGTGCGTTACACAATGTTGATCCAGTCAACTGCCATATTGCTTCAGTTTTGGACTTCATGCAAGAGAAATTGTCAACAGGCACATGCCCTGCTACCAGTGGCGGTTCTACATTGAAATACACCCTGGGCGAGACCCCTTTCGAGCGCCCCCCCCCCCCCCCCCCCCCACACACACACACAAAATAGCAAACAAAGTTCTGCACAAACAGCAATATTTTATTATAACAACTGTTTTCATATGATGTGAGATCATTGCATGCATGTTTCCAATTTGCCATTCCTGCACTTGTTAAATTGATGTTCCTCTTGGAAAACAATTTGCAGCAGAAGCAAAAGAGGCTGTTGTTCTTAATTGAAGAAATCAGCCAACTTCTTGCCATCTTTTCACCACTTACTAATGTCTTCTTAAAATATTAGTGGTGGCAACTTCTCCCATTACTCTCATTGCTATGGAAAACAAAGCCAGGTGGCACTTTACTTGGTCCTCTGTGAACCAGCTCAGTCCGAATCCTGTCAGTCAGATGTGAGGGCCAGTGGGGCTCAGTGGGGGTTCAGCTCCAGGCATTTCTATCAGACAGCATATTGGCATATTACTCAAAACACATAGCAGTGAAAAAAACACAGTCCTACACATAAATTATCAGAAATATTAAAATAACATTAAATTGCAGTTGTCTTGTAGCCCACACACACACACACACACATACACACACACACACACACGATATGCACACCTGAAAGCTCATGGGTAGAAGTAGAGGCAAAGAGGTCTTCATCCTCAATATCAGATATTTGTGGAGACATATGTGTAGCGGAGGAGGTGGTTGGCTCATCCTGACCAGTGGCAGAGGACGCTCCAAAATATTTTTGAAGTGCCCCTGAAATTGCAATTTAACTGCATTTGAAATCAAAAGACCATAGGATAATGTTTTATAAAGCTAAAACAGCCTGGGGTCAAATTGACTCAAAACATAATAGAAGGGTTACATAAACATGCTCTTACACACTAACTGGCTGTCATTACACGCTATATCCTCCTAGACCCGGAAAAAAACATTTATTTTCCCCCATGTCATCACATTGTTTAGAGCATAGAAACAAATAGTAAAAAAAAAATACATTGAAAAATTATATTTTATTCACGTTATGCTATGGTCACTGGGACTCAGTTGTTTAAAAAAATAAATTGACTTTAAATTATATGTATAGGGGTTTCAGGATATTTTTCAACCAAAATTTGTATATCAATCTAACTTTCATGGAGGTGCCATTAGGTTACTGCCTCAAATTATACGCATGACACACTTTTAGTTATTAATTTTAAAACTATACTTAGGAAACTATACTTAGCATACTGTGTAGCAAATAAAATGCCGTTGGTTATTTACAGGGCCTAACGTTAAACCAACTGATGGAAATGATAACTGAACTTTTAACAGTTTTATTGCAAAGCACAATATTATAAATTAGATCTGGTGATTGAGTTGAAACCAAATTATTGTTGTATAAGCATAGCAAGCATCATAGCAAAAAGGTTAACAAAGAGTTATACACACCACCAATTAACATTAGCCCTTCATTCATGAAATGGATACTGTAATCATACAGAGACAATAGTTGCATACCTTTATCTTTTGCTCGTTTCTCCTCTTCTTTTCTTTTTTTTCGAAATTGGGCACCTGGCTTTAACCTTTTCTTCTCCATCTCTGTTTTTTTGGCACTCGACAATCAACAGATTTCCCATCCCCCCAATTGTCACTCAGGACCAGAAGTCAAGACTAAACCAATTCACCTTGATGACCGCATAATCGTTTTGTATTACCTAGTTTCATTTGCAGGAACTATAGGCCTGTATCATAACATTATGAATGAAATGTGCGTTATTTGGAAGAAAGTCGAGGTGTGTGACTGACTTTAGCCTATTATTAATTATATTACTAGTGTGGATCCCCCGTCCCCGTCCACCCCCGCCCTGTCCGTTCCATTTGAGAGAGACCCAGAGGTGAAATGTCGCACGCGCCTCTCGCCCCACTCCCAACACTTCTCTCACAACACAAAGCTTCTGTTTGCATTTTCAGTGTACATTTTCAGCAAGCAGGGGCGCCGGCAGCTGCAGGGAGCGCCAATTTGCCAATTCCACACACAGTGAAATGATATAAATGACGAAAAACCGCTTCGCGACACAGAGGATTTTTTGTTTATCTGCCCGTGCTGCCGCCCCCAATGTGTCAAGAAAAAATGACGCCCCGGGCGGCTGCCCGGTTCGCCCGTGCCTAAAACCGCTACTGCCTGCTACTCTTAAGGTTTATGTGGCCGCTATTTCGGCTTGCCATGCCTTGATTGACAGGATGCCACTCGGGAGACACCCTCTGCACTCTCGCTTCCTTCGTGGGGCCAGACATCTGAGGCCTGCAGTGAAAACCAAGATCCCTTCTTGGGACTTAGCTATAGTTCTCGAGGGTCTGGTCGAAACCCCCTTTGAACCTTTAGAGTCAGCGTCTGATAAACTTATGACTTTAAAAATGTTTTTCTCATGGCAATAACTTCTTTGAAAAGAAATGGGGATATGCAGGCTCTGTCTATCTCACCATTAGGCTTAGACTTTGCCCCAGGCAGGGTAAAAGTGATTTTGCATCCTCATCCTGATTACCTGCCTAAGGTTCCGTTTTCGCCTGTACATCCAGGCATTCTAGAGGCCTTCGCCTCCGCCGTTCACAATGCCGGAGCAGGAGAAATCTTATAGACTGTGTCCAGTCCATGCTCCTCAGGATTACGTCCACAGCACTAGCCAGTGGCGTAAGTCGGAGCAGCTGTTCGGCTGTTATTGTGATGGTAACAGAGGAGCAGCTGCAACCAGGCAGACCATGTCTTACTGGGTCAGGGATGCTATTGCTTTGGCTTATAAGGCGCACGGTCAAGCTTCACCTATAGGTCTTAGAGCTCACTCCACAAGGGTGGTCGCTTCCTCTAGTACTTTAGCAAGGGGTGCCCCCTTACAACAGGTTTGTGATGCGGCAGGTTGGTCCTCTCCGCACACATTCATAAGATTTTATAGTTTGGATGTCCATACTACTCCGGGCTCTCGTGTCCTTGAGTCAACATCAAAAGCTAATGTCTGAGGCCTTCTTGTGGTTTGATAGCACACCTGCACAACCTTAGGGGTCCAGACATTTTTAAAGCATGGCGTCGTGGGTATTCTCGTTCCCAATGCACTGAGCAGCGCAGCATCGACTTATGCTTTTGAAAGGGAAGGTTCGCGGTTACTTAATCAATCAATCAATCACCTTTATTTATATAGTGCTTTAAACAAAATACATTGCGTCAAAGCACTGAACAACATTCATTTGGAAAACAGTGTCTCAATAATGCAAAATGATAGTTAAAGGCAGTCCCCATTGAATTCAGTTATGTCATCTCTGTTCAGTTTAAATAGTGTCTGTTTTTATTTGAAATCAAGTCAATGATATCGCTGTAGATGAAACTTAACTGTAACCTTGTTCCCTGAGAAAGCGGAACGAGATGCTGCGCTGCATTGTCGTACTGAATATGTCCCAGGACTGCTCTTCGGACAAAATGTCCTGTTGATGCACCTGTGGCATATCTGTTTATAGGTGTGTCGAGAGACACTGGCCACTGCTGGACATCTGGAGCAGCAGGTGAAAATACAGATGAGACAAACACTACTCCTGGACAACTCTGAATATGAATGCAATTTAAGATCTTTTCACTCATAAGAATATGATGATCTGGAATATAGTGCATGAGTTATATGGACTACTACTATTATTATTTAATATTATGATTCTGTGTTGATAATTTAATAATGCTTCTTTCTCCAGAGGTGTCCAGAGTAAATGATGACAGGATGACAGTTTTACTGACTGAACTCTCCTCTTTATGTATTTAGTTCATTCATATCATGTAAAGCAGACAGTGACAAATGAGCTCTGGGTTTATGTAATGCTGTTTAGCAGATCAGATGATGTTTTCTTAACCAGTGGAGTTTGTACTGCAGTCGTAACAATGGCAAACACATGTTTGCATGCTCATTCGTTTGTTAGGCTAATGATCCCTGTCAACACTGAAAAATCAAAGAAAGGAGATATTTGCATGGAGAGTCATGTTTTCATTGAACAATGTTCAGTGTGAAGATTCATTTGAGCTGTGATCCGCAATGTATATTCTAACATATATCGACCAATCTTTATTAAATTTATATTATAAATTAACTAGTTTAGTTACATTTATATTTTACAATAGTATAGTTATATTAATGAATTTTATTTGACATTTTGTACATACTAATAAAACTGATGTTTTCAGCTTCATCCCATTAAACGTTGATGGATTTCAGACCTTTAATAAAGGTAAGACACCAAGTTGGTCTACCTTTTTTATTTTGATGTGGGGTGGTTTCCATATGAGTGCAGTTTTGAGTGCAGTCTAGAAGTTAGTCATCGAAAGATGTGGCCAGCAAATCTTAATCTGTGTTTGATCATAACTTCTTGGAGTGGGCGAGTGTCAGTTCAACGATAAATCTCATCATTGTTGATATGGTCTCGGTACGACACACCCAGAATTTTTCACTGACATCGCTGCTGGAAGACATTAAGTCTATGGGCAATTCTTGCAGACATCTTCAAAGTTTCTGCTGCATAGAATGCTGTTGGGGTGATGATACTGTTAAATGAATTCACCTTGGTCTTGGTTGAAAGTGTTGTTTAAGACTGCTGAAGCTTTCCTCAATCTGTTTTTGTCTAATATTTAAAAGGGCATATTTGGTGGTGTTGATTGGATATCCATCTTGCATAACCTCGGTTTTAGTTGTACTTATGCGAATCCCTATCTTTGCTGCCTCTTGTTCCAGTCTTTTTTTCATTTCTTGTATGTTCTTCCTTGATGTTCCAAGTAGGGTGATGTCAGCAGCAAAATCAAGGTCTGTCAGCCATTCGGATCCTCACCATAGATTTGGTCATTGCAGGATCGACCACAACGGAATCCAGCTTGCTCTTCTCAAAGCTTCTTGTCAACTGCTTTTCTTAGGTGTCGTAGAAGGACGATGCAGAATACCCTTCCAGGAACGAATATGAGCGTGATCCCTCTCCAGTTGCAATCAGCGAGATTTCCTTTCTTTGGGAGTTTGATGATAACTTTCCTTTGCCAATCCTCTGGGACTTGAGCTGTTGCACAGCATGTATTTAGGAGAGTCGTCAGTTTTTTGATGATGGGGTGGCCATGGGTACCATGTTTTAGAATTTGAGCTGATATTATGTCTAATCCTGGCACATTGTGATTCTTTAGCAGGCGGATCGCTGTTGCCGTCTCTGTTGCTGTGATGGCATCCAGATTCTCGGCCAGGTCCTTGTCAGGAGCGGGTGGGTTGAAGGCAAAAAGCTCTGCTGACATTGGTTGGTTGAGCATGTCCTGGAAGTGTTCAACCCACTAGAGCCCTGCACGGGACTGTTTTCTTAAACCTGCACCCACCCGCACCTGCTATGTTTGTGTCCACTCCCACCCACCCCCATAGACTTTATCTCAGAATTTGTGAAAAATTTACACAAATAGGTAGGCAGGATAAATATTTGTTCAATATAACATCCAGAAAAGCAAATTTTAATTTAATTTCATTGAAATAATATGAAGAAATCGATGCTAAACCAAAGCACTACATACAGCAAAAACATTCTGTATTTTTTTAGCAGTATAAAACATTAACCGTTAAAACAAAACCGCAAATAGCGGCACCGCACACTTGGCCTACTGCATACATGCACCAAACATTTAACTAGGACATAACTTTACCATTAAATAAGTAAACACAGAGAACTTTGAAAATAAGATACATATAATTTTTACACAATTAATACAAAACAAAATAAATAAAACAAAATAGAATAGAATTTTTTTTTTAAATGTGTAGTGTTTTATATATATAGTAATGCAATTTCAATTCTCTGTATATGTGTACTGTACACATGGAAATTTGACAATAAAGCAAACTTGACTTGACTTGCTCATAAAATAATCCCTTATTTTTGATCATACAGATAAGAGTAATACATCTTTCAAATCTGTAAAGACTCTAGGTTTATTTGTGTGCACTCACAATACCATGCTTTTGTAAAATAATGAAAGTAAACATGATGCACTTTCTGCCGTCTCGGTCTGTGAACTTGACCGCAAAACTCTCTGTATATCTTTGCATTACAGACAATAACATATATATCTATAGAGAGTGAAATGTATATTTTCAAATGAACCAATTCAATGGAAAGCAAAATTCTCAGATTATGTATGAAACATGTATACAGGCATATCCCCTATACCACGGATTCAGTGTCACCGACTTCCGAAAACAAAGAAACACTAGTTTATCAAATTACTAAAATGTTAATGCATCCTCCTTTCCTGTCACATTCATAATAATTTCTTCTGCCAGTGTGCTGTAGCAAGCTTTATGTGTTTGCTTGAGCGTTTATTAGGCTATGTATGCAATTAAAGGCTCATTATAATGATTTAAAGGCCCCATGACATGGATTATTTCCTTTTCTTTAAATGCTTTTTAATGTTTCCTTAGGTGTACTTTTATTGTTAGTATGATTTATACATTTAAAATTTAGAAATAAAAAGGAATTTTATATCCTGATATTAGCCCTCTGGCTTGAATGCTCTGTTTGAAGGGGCGTGTCTGCTGTGAGACTCAGAGTAAACGACAACTGTTGTGATTGGCTGACATCTTTGCATTCAAAATGCATATTACATGTGGAACCCCTCTCATATATATATATATATATATATATATATATATATATATATATATATATATATACATACATACATACATATATTTTTATTTTATTTTTTTTTACTATTACAACTGTTGAGATTAAACGAATCGTGGAAGCGTTGATTATATAATTATTTTTCGATCTTTTCCAGTCACATGAAAGGCTGCAGTGATGAGCATTGAGTAGACAGAGTCTGTTTATCGCGTGAATGCAGTGATCTCGTCATTATTGCAACACGTTTTCTCTCACAAAATGCTTTCACCTAAACTAACAGCAACCACATGAATACACCACACGAATACAGTAAGAGCTTTATTGTGCAGCATAACAGCGTCATTCATTGTAACGGCAGTTTGGGCAAGAGTGCAGATATACTCGTGATGTGTGATTGACAGCTCCGAAAAAAAGGGAGCGTTCTTTGATCGCTCTCTGTAGTTCAATCACAATTTAAATAACACATTTGTTTCATGCTACTAAGAGAAACAACGTGAAGTTGATCGTTTAGTCACTGGCTTGATTCACTGATGCATAAACAGTATTAAACGATTTAGAAAGAAAGTCTGTGTGAACTTGAATAATAAGCTACACATCAGAAATCACCAATCACAGATCAGGCATTAATGAACACTGTTACTCACTGTTTGTGGCGGTGCTGTCGAATACATATCATAAAAGTATGTTTGTAACGCCTGTGCTGACATTGCGACTGAATTATATGTAAATATTTGGGCGGGCAAAGCAGAGAAAGGGGAGGTAACAATTCTCCTTACAACGTCACAAGGAGGAGATTCCAGTTCAGCCCGTTTGAGCTTCCATTTACTCAAAGGCAGAGAAAGATAGCAAAATCGTGATTTACACCGATTAAAATTTCTAGAAACTTGGGGACCATATACAGGCTTGGGGAAATGAAAGCTTTAGCCTAAGTTCTGCCAGGAAGACTCAGTTACTTCTTCACTAATTACCTTAATCATTATCCAATCACGTCTTTATACTTTGGTATAAAAGATCGTACTTACACATGTTTGAGTTCAGAGATGCCGACGTGATAACAATCTCCACCCTCCCCACCACCACCAGGATGGTCCTGTCCTTACCTTCCAGGGGGGTCGGCTGCGCCCCTGCCTTCTTCTTCAGCCAGGAAATGCAGGTCCGCTACCCTCGGATTACGAACCATGGACGGGGCCTTCCGCCAAAGAAATTTATAATTATGCTTGCTGAGTT
Source organism: Carassius gibelio (assembly GCF_023724105.1). NCBI lineage: Eukaryota > Metazoa > Chordata > Actinopteri > Cypriniformes > Cyprinidae > Carassius > Carassius gibelio. Next base: position 40,463,396 of record NC_068377.1, read on the forward strand.
GTCAATAAATGTATGTTTTTTATCTCCCGAGTCTTTCTGGTAGAACTCATATTAATGTTAAAAAACCTCAGAACGTGACATTTTCATGTCATAGGAACTTTAAATGGTTTATTAACAAACATGCGAATAGTTGACTACTGCATCTCATGATCGACTACAAATCAACCAAAAGGAAAACCTTAGTTGAGGGCAACCCTAGCTCCTAAATACAATTTTATGATTAGTTTATAAAGGAAAATCTTTTGCCCATTTTCATCACAGAATAAGGCAGGAAATATATGTGATAGTTTCTATAGGCTACAAAATGATAATTCAAACAGTACTGCATTATATAAATAGTTTATTCTACAGCATCTAGTACTTCAGATTTATTCATCACACCCAAAGAAAAACTGCAGTGCTTTACAAATATAGGACAGGAAGATCTAATTTAACCTATCACTGCATCTTAACCATCAACATGCCTATTAGATCGTATACCCACAACTTTACTGCAAGAGTTGTTACCTGTAGCAGAAGAAATGCTTCTCAATATTATTAACTATCTGTAGGTCTTACTGAAAAACAACAACTAGATCCTAATGAACTGGCAATTACAGACCCATTTCAAATCTACCATTTATGTACCATTTATTTTAGAATAAGTTGTGTCTGCACAATTGTGCTCCTTCTTGCAAAAAAAATAAATCTCTTTGAAGAATTTCAGTCAGGCCCCACCATAGCACAGAAACTGCACTTGTTAAAATTACAAATGACTTGCTTCATCTCAATTATCACAAGTAAACCACAAGGATCTGTCCTAGGTCCTCGGATATTTTCATTATGCATGTTACCCCTTGGTTATGTTATTAGAAAATACGGAATTAGGTTCCTTTATTATGCTGATGATAACTATATATGTGTGACGATTGTGTTCCAGTGAGACAGAGGAGAGAGATAGATCCAATAGCAGGTATGATTTATTTAGGGGTAATACAATTCGTCGTAAACACAAGCCAAGGTCAAAACCAAAAAAGCAGTCCAAAACAAACAAACAAAGGAAGGAACAGGAAAGGGAACGGGAGGACGAGAAGACACTGAAAAATCTTGTAGGACGAGAAGACTGAGAACATGAAAGGTAAGGACTCCATACAGACAACATGAAAAGACTGGTAAATATAGGGAGGCTGATGACAATTATGTGAATGCACCTGGTGCAATTGGGAGGAGTGCAATTACTGTGATGAACGGACAAGACTAGTGGAATTCTAGTGCCTATGGTGAAGTGCCTAAGGGGAAGTGAGCCCACTAGTGGACACCCAGGGATACAGAGACTAGACAACAAGACCAGATGGAAGTTCTAAATTATCTAAGCTAACAGAGTGTGTTAAAAAAAAAAAAAAGGATGACCAATAATTTTCTCCAATTGAATTCGGATAAGACAGAGAAATTACTTATTAGACCAAAAAGCAGTCCACAGAATCTCTTGGATTACGGTATGCAACTAGACGGATGTACCAATACTTCCACTACAGTCAAAAATCTGGGTGTTATATTAGACAAGCAACTTGTCTTTTCAAAATAATGTTACATGTTACAAAAACAGCAATCTTCCATCTTAGAAACACTGTCAAGCTAAATAACATGTTACCTGTTTTGATGCAGAAAAGCTAGTTCATGCATTCATGACCTCTAGACTGGACTATTGTAATGCACTGCTAGGTGTGTGTCCTGCATCTTCAATGAACAAGCTGCAGGTTATACAAAATACAGCAACTACACTCCTTACCAGGTCAAGAAAATATGATCATATTTCCCCAATTTTACAGTCTCTGAACTGACTACCTATTAAGTTCCGTATTAATTACAATATATTATTACTTACCTACAAGGCACATTGTGCTCTACTTTTGTGTCCTTGAATGCTAGTTTTTTGGGTCCACCGCTTATAAAAACATTTTTTTAGCTTGTTTACTGTACATCTTGTAAAATAGCAGCTTTTAGACATCGTTCTGTTTTTTTTTTTTTATAAGTCAGAAATGTCAAGGAGACGGCTTCCCACAATACAAAGTCAATAAAGAGCGTTGGATTGTTTTTCCCCCGGTGGGTGTGGTTCTCAAATTATGACACGTGTTGATCTGTCTCTATAAGTTATTACTTCTACGGGTCTGTTTTGGTTTGTTGCGCAAGAGCACCCTCTAGCATAGAGGTTTTTAGCTCTAGAGTTTTACCTCTACTTGAACACACCTACCTTAATAAAGTACGGGGGACGAATTTAAATTTCATTAAAATTAAATATTTATTAAATATAATGCAGCTATCGTTCTACACACAGCAATAAAAACAAATGGGCCTGTTGTCTTTCGTTCTTGCTGCTTTAATGAGAAAAGTTTAAAGTGCATCGAGGGCTGTTGTCTTTATATTATCTATATTATTTATATATCTTTAATAGACTAAAAACTATTATTTTTCAAATTTTTATTATTACAGTATTTATAAAAAAAATGTGGAGTGTCTTAAGTGACGTGACAGTCAGCCAAGTATGGTGACCCATACTCAGAATTTGTGCTCTGCATTTAACCCATCCAACGTGCACACACACACAGCAGTGAACACACACACACACACTGTGAACACACACACCCGTAGCAGTGGGCAGCCATTTATGCTGCGGCGCCCGGGGAGCAGTTGGGGGTTCGATGCCTTGCTCAAGGACACCTAAGTCGTGGTATTGAGGGTGGAGAGAGCACTGTACATGCACTCCCCCCACCCACAATTCCTGCCGGCCCGAGACTCGAACTCACAACCCTTCGATTTGGAGGATGAAATTATTTCATCCTCCAAATTAAACTTATCAGCACTGTTTTCGTTTTCATTTTCATCATTATCATTAAAAAAATGAATAAATTCAGAACAGGATTAGAATATAATTATATTTTTAAATGAGGAAAAAACAACAACAACAGAAGTGTATACAACAGCAAAACCAAATAAAATGTTAATTAAATTGCACTGAAGATTAATGTAATGAATTGCATTTAACATTTCCATCCATTTGGATTAGACAGTTTAATAAACTTAATATGAGGCATATTTGTCAGTCATACATACACTAAATGAAACAGATCCAGGGGCAGAGCCAGGGCTGGCCGTGGCCACTACTGGCGAAAGCTTGGCTACCCCACACTCAAAACTGTAGTTTTTGACCCTTTTTTTCTTGACAAGAAATTCATTTATTAAAAGGATGGTTCACTTTCATATTAAATTTTGATAAGTTTTAGCTTACTTCAAGGGCATCCAAGATGTAGGTTTCTTTGTTTCCTCAGTATTTCCCATTTTTATATTTTTAGGTCAAACCATTCTTGTCTGTGACTCATACAATGGAGGTTTTAACTCTTGTACACAACCACATCAAACTGATCTGAGTGCGCGAGTGCTTCCTGATGTGATGTGTGCGCACGTTCTGGCTTAGTCTGTGCAAGCGCGGAAAGCGCCAGAAGTGATCTCTTGTGCGTGTACATCACTCATTGTTTATACTTACTGTCTATAGGTTATACAGAGATTTCGAAAGTGTTACCTTTCACTGTGAAGATCTAAACATATTTAGACGTACAGGAAATTGCAATGGAAGACGATTGCAATATATCAACAGACAACGTTTAATTTTTTTCACAACCATATTTATTGAACCAGAATACACAGATCAAGTACTCAGGAGCGATCCGCTGCAGCAGCATGTCTTCAAGCCTCAGAGAGACAGAGATCTCTTCAAAATTGGTGGTGTTTTAGTAGCAAGTGTTGTGAGATGCCAACAGAAGTGGAGAGCATAGGTTGTCACGAATGGAACATAGCAATGCCACATCTACAAGACGATGACGAGGACATTGACATTATCGCATCACACAGCTGTCTGACTAAAGATCCTGAGTTTTCAGGTGCCACACAGGCGTTGTGTGTGTGGCGCCGATACAGGATGGCTGCCTCCGTGACGTACTCCGCATATGTTTTTGTGTTTTTGTTAGTTTGTCCTGTCTTTAGTTATATTCCTGCCATCAGTTTCACCAGGGATGAACTGCTGAACATTCGGCAGAACGCACCACAAGATGTTTTTCCGGATTTCAATTATTCAGACGTTTTAGTGAACATTGTTATCGGAGGAGCGGCGGCGCTGATCAAGCGATTCAGGACGCGCAGATGGGGGAAGCGAGCGGGAGCGCTCTTCAGACTCAGGAAGCGCGGATTTCGAACGCCGTTGCCTAGCATCCATCTGGCAAATCTCCGCTCTCTACCCAACAAAACGGACGTACTCCTTCTGCTTTCTCGGACAAATAAGGATTTCTCACACTCTGCTGCTCTGTGTTTCACGGAAACCTGGCTGAATGACACCATACCGGACAGCGCGCTCCATCTGCCGGACTTTCAGCTATTTAGAGCGGAACAGACGCAGAATCAACGGGGAAATCGCGTGGCGGCGGGACATGCTTTTACATCAATGAACGGTGGTGTACAGATGTAACTGTGTTAAAGAAGACGTGCTGCTCAAATCTCGAAACACTCTTCATTAACTGCAAGCCGTTCTATTCGCCGCGGGAGTTTCACTCCTTCATTCTGGTCAGTGTTTACATCCCTCCGCAAGCGCATGTGAGCTCAGCTTTACAGAAACTCGCTGATCAGATCACAGAGACAGAACTACATCACCCGGACTCTGTTTTAATAATTCTCGGGGACTTTAATAAAGCCAATCTCTCCTGTGAACTGCCAAAATACAGACAGCATGTTACATGTCCCACAAGAGACAGTAATATATTGGATCACTGTTACACCACAATAAAGGATGCATTTCACTCTGTTCCACGAGCAGCTTTGGGACGTTCTGATCACCTTCTGGTTCATCTTATACCGTCCTACAGGCAGAAACTAAAATCAGCTAAACCTGTATCAAGGACTGTAAAAAGATGGACTAATGAAGCAGAGCAGGATTTACAATCTTGTTTTGACATCACTGATTGGAGTGTTTTTGAAGCTGCTGCCACCGATCTGGATGAACTCACAGAGACTGTAACATCATATATCAGTTTCTGTGAGGATATATGTATTCCTACAAAGACTCAACTAATTTAAAATAATGACAAACCGTGGTTCACTGCAAAACTCAGACAGCTCCGTCAGGCCAAAGAAGATGCTTACGTGAAGGGGGACAATGTCTTGTATAAACAGGCTAAATACACACTGGAAAAAGAGATCAAAGTGGCAAAGAGGAACTATTCTGAAAAAATAAGGACTCAGTTCACTTCCAACGACTCAGCATCAGTGTGGAAAAGTCTAAAGAAGATCACCAATTACAAGACACCACCCCCCAGCACTGTGGAGAATCAACGACTGGCAGACGATCTGAACGAGTTTTACTGCAGGTTTGAAAGAAGAACACCCATCACCTGCCCTGAACGCCTCCCCACAAAACCATTCACACCATTCACAACTCCTGCATCCAGCCCTGAATGCCTCTCCAAACAAACGTTCACACCATTAAGAGCTCCTGCAACCCATCCTGAACACCTCTCCAATCAAGCACTCTCACCATTCTCACCTCCTGCATCCCCCCTCTCCCCCACACCTGCAATTCAGATCAGCGAGGATGCGGTGCGCCAGGTCTTCTGGAAGCAGAAAAGGAAAAAAGCACCAGGCCCAGATTGTGTTACACCAGCCTGTCTAAAATCCTGTGCTGACCAGCTGGCCCCCATCTTCACACGGATTTTCAACAGATCGCTGGAGCTGTGCGAAGTCCCTTCATGCTTCAAACGCTCCACCATCATCCCCATCCCTAAGAAAACCAAAATTACAGGACTAAATGACTACAGGCCTGTGGCTTTAACGTCTGTAGTCATGAGGTCATTTGAGAAACTGGTGCTGGGCCACCTGAAGGACATCACTGGGCCCTTGCTGGATCCTCTTCAGTTTGCCTACAGAGCAAACAGGTCTGTGGACTATGCAGTAAACATCGGACTGCATTATGTTTTGCAACACCTAGACAGACCGGGGACTTATGTGAGGTTCCTGTTTGTGGACTTCAGCTCGGCCTTCAACACGATCATCCCAAACCTCCTCCTGCCCAAACTAAATCAGTTCTCCATGCCCACCTCCATCTGTCAGTGGATCAACAGCTTCCTGACAGACAGGCAGCAGCTAGTGAGGTTGGGAAAATACACATCCAGCACCTGTACAATCAGCACCGGAGCTCCCCAGGACTGTGTTCTCTCCCCACTGCTCTTCTCCCTGTACACTAATGATTGCACATCTAAGGACCCCTCTGTCAAGCTCCTGAAGTTTGCAGACGACACCACACTCATCGGCCTCATTCAGGACGGTGACGAGTCTGCTTACAGACAGGAGGTAAAAGAGCTGGCTGTCTGGTGCACTCTCAACAACCTGGAGCTTAACATGCTCAAAACAGTGGAGATGATCGTGGACTTCAGGAGAAACCCCCCTGCACTCCCCCCACTCACCATCATGAACAGCACTGTGACTGCAGTGGAGTCATTCAGGTTCCTGGGCACCACTATCTCTCAGGACCTGAAGTGGGACATTCACATTGACTCCATTGTGAAAAAGGCCCAGCAGAGGTTGTACTTCCTTCGCCAGCTGAGGAAGTTTAACCTGCCACAAGAGCTGCTGAAACAGTTCTACTCCACCATCATCGAATCCATCCTCTGCACTTCAGTAACTGTCTGGTTCAGCTCAGCTTCTAAATCTGACCTCAGAAGACTACAGAGAGTAGTCCGGACTGCTGAGCGAATCATCGGTACAACCCTCCCATCTATTCAAGAACTGTACTTATCCAGAGTGAGAAAAAGGGCTGTCAAAATCACTTTGGACCCCTCACATCCAGCACACTCCCTCTTTGAACTGTTTCCATCTGGTCGATGCTACAGAGCACTGAGCACTAGAACGACCAGACACAGGACCAGTTTCTTCCCCCAGGCAATCCATCTTATGAACAGCTGATAATAACGGCGAACACACTACACTTTATATTTATATACACATACACTTTATTTATCTAACACACATACTTAGTATACACTTAAATTTTGCACATAATATATATGTACATACATAACTGCATTTTGTAATATACCTGCCTACAATTGTCAATTTGTATATTGTCATTCACTATCTACTTATTTGTATTTTTTATTCTTTTATTATGTGTTTTATGTTCTGTCGCGCTCATTCTGTTGTACTGTGGAGCTTCTGTCACGAAAACAAATTCCTCGTATGTGTAAACATACCTGGCAATAAAGCTCATTCTGATTCTGATTCTCCGCTGTTGAGATGCAGCATTTCGCACGTTGTGTTTAGTTTGCCATGTATAAACTGGAGGCGACGTCCAAGGCCAGAGGGACCTAATGGCACGCTGTCAATAGAGTGAGTAATGTGTTGTATTTTTATTATAATTGCAACAAATATAGGGTGCATTATAAACAAATTAATTAATTACAATTACTGTATTATATTTCAGACAGTGCAAATTGGTGGCGTATCGTGTGGTAAACAGTAAACAATGAGTAGGGAATTGTTAAATTTAGACTCCTCTGTACATGCTCTTTGAGGTGGTCACCATAGACCTCCATTATATGAGTCACAGACAAGAACAGTTTGACCTAAAAATATCAAAATGGAAACTACTGAGGAAACAACGACACCTACATCTTGGTAAGCTAAAACATACCAAATTTTTATTTGAAAGTGAACTATCGCTTTAAGATGCGGAACTGCCATATCTCTTTATGACCACATCAAACGGGAGAATTTTCAGAAGCGCACTTCAGCTTCACTTCAGCATCAGGTGCAAGTCAAACGAGTGTTAAAAAGCTAAAGCAGCCAAATAAGTTTCAGTAGAACGACTGTGAACTGTGGTGTAATGATGTTGTTAGAATAAATGTCAGTAAAACATTCACATCAGCCATTTTACTGTGCTCACGGCAAACACTCTTCAACAGTACGCAAATGTGAGGTGCACTCTCTATATCACTTCATCATAAATAACCCGCATAAGAAACTATGAGCATACATACCAAGTTCTGTCTTCAGCTAAGTCATGAAATCATCAAAAAGTTGGTTAAAGCTGTAAATTGTGCATGTATACACAGCGCATAAGAATGTCTCTCAAATGCATGTACTAAAATATATTCTGCAGTTCGATATCTCAATATAAGGCACAAGTTGATATGCATTGTTTTTATTTGCAATTTAATGCGCAAATACAGTGTCATTATAATATAACATATGCAAAAATGCCATTTAAATGCATTAATTAAACACATTTTATATTCTGGCATTTATGTCTACTGTTGACTTCCAGCCTTTTTCACATTTTTATCACCATCTGCATGCTTCATCCATGAGTATGCAATGTTGGACAACAAGCATTTGGGAGTTTTGAGAAGGAAGGAATAATACAAAAAAAATTTATATTCGCTCATTATTACTTGATCTATTTCCCAAAATGTTGTAGAAATTAATTGTACTCAGTTGTGTACAGTCCAGTACATTATAATCAAATAATCAAACAGATTTTATATTGAAATAATGAAGATTTCTACCAGAAAGACTCTGGAGATAAAATGATATACGAAGCATACATTTATTGACAGCTCAGCAAACACAATTATAAATTTCTTTGGCGGAAGGCCCCGTCCATGGTTCGTAATCCGAGGGTAACGAATCTGCATTTCCGGCCTGAAGACGAAGGCAGGGGCGCAGCCGACCCCCCTGGAAGGTAAGGACAGGACCATCCTGGTGGTGGTGGGGAGGGTGGAGGTTGTTGTCGCGTCGGCATCTGCGAACTCAAACATGTGTAAGTACGATCTTTTATACAGGAGTATAAAGACGTGATTGGATAATGAAGGTAATTAGTGACGAAGTGATTGAGTCTTCCTGGCAGAACTTAGGCTAAAGCTTCCATTTCTGTGCCAGTGACACCTCAGGCTGTTTGCTGGCCCCTCTCTGGCCACCCCTATGAAAACATGCCGGCTCCACCACTGAACAGATCAGATTTCTTTAATAGTATTAACTTTGATTAAATATTTTGTTTCAGTCTCATACATTTGAACTCTGTGAACAGAGCTGTTTTTGACAAGGTAAAAAGGATTTACACAGCCTTTGAAGAATTTTAACCAAAGTTTGTTGAAGACATTTCATGAAGAATCATATAATCTTGTGGAAAATGGGCATCTGATGTCCCCTTAAGAAAAGAAAAAAATCTGTGTACATACATTTTCAATTTAAGCCTAAACATATTTTGAATGTTGGGTGCTTGACCTCACAAAAGAAGATGTCAGCTATGTGAAGGAAAATATTGTTGAAGGAAAACATTCCAGTTGATCCATGTCACGAAAAAGTGTCTTTCTGAACACTAATAGCTTACAGTGTTCCTTATGTCTGCGTGTGAGGCAAAACAGCCCAAAATGTACATTGTATGCAGTGATGGCTCTTTTTTTGAGCTTTGAGCAGATGATGGACTTCTGTGGAGCTCCAGATTTACATCCTTCTTGAGATCATTCAAATAGACACAAAACAACATGGAAATGATCAGTGATCAGACTGATGGAGTGGAAATCAGGAGAGATAAACTAAATGTCTGTGAGTTCATCTGGATAAGCTGGTATAATTAACATACAGTACATGAAGAGATTTAAAGTATTTGTCCAGATTTCAAGGTTTATCTTATGAACAGCTGATAATAACGGCGAACACACTACACTTTATATTTATATACACATACACTTTATTTATCTAACACACATACTTAGTATACACTTAAATTTTGCACATAATATATATGTACATACATAACTGCATTTTGTAATATACCTGCCTACAATTGTCAATTTGTATATTGTCATTCACTATCTACTTATTTGTATTTTTTATTCTTTTATTATGTGTTTTATGTTCTGTCGCGCTCATTCTGTTGTACTGTGGAGCTTCTGTCACGAAAACAAATTCCTCGTATGTGTAAACATACCTGGCAATAAAGCTCATTCTGATTCTGATTCTCCGCTGTTGAGATGCAGCATTTCGCACGTTGTGTTTAGTTTGCCATGTATAAACTGGAGGCGACGTCCAAGGCCAGAGGGACCTAATGGCACGCTGTCAATAGAGTGAGTAATGTGTTGTATTTTTATTATAATTGCAACAAATATAGGGTGCATTATAAACAAATTAATTAATTACAATTACTGTATTATATTTCAGACAGTGCAAATTGGTGGCGTATCGTGTGGTAAACAGTAAACAATGAGTAGGGAATTGTTAAATTTAGACTCCTCTGTACATGCTCTTTGAGGTGGTCACCATAGACCTCCATTATATGAGTCACAGACAAGAACAGTTTGACCTAAAAATATCAAAATGGAAACTACTGAGGAAACAACGACACCTACATCTTGGTAAGCTAAAACATACCAAATTTTTATTTGAAAGTGAACTATCGCTTTAAGATGCGGAACTGCCATATCTCTTTATGACCACATCAAACGGGAGAATTTTCAGAAGCGCACTTCAGCTTCACTTCAGCATCAGGTGCAAGTCAAACGAGTGTTAAAAAGCTAAAGCAGCCAAATAAGTTTCAGTAGAACGACTGTGAACTGTGGTGTAATGATGTTGTTAGAATAAATGTCAGTAAAACATTCACATCAGCCATTTTACTGTGCTCACGGCAAACACTCTTCAACAGTACGCAAATGTGAGGTGCACTCTCTATATCACTTCATCATAAATAACCCGCATAAGAAACTATGAGCATACATACCAAGTTCTGTCTTCAGCTAAGTCATGAAATCATCAAAAAGTTGGTTAAAGCTGTAAATTGTGCATGTATACACAGCGCATAAGAATGTCTCTCAAATGCATGTACTAAAATATATTCTGCAGTTCGATATCTCAATATAAGGCACAAGTTGATATGCATTGTTTTTATTTGCAATTTAATGCGCAAATACAGTGTCATTATAATATAACATATGCAAAAATGCCATTTAAATGCATTAATTAAACACATTTTATATTCTGGCATTTATGTCTACTGTTGACTTCCAGCCTTTTTCACATTTTTATCACCATCTGCATGCTTCATCCATGAGTATGCAATGTTGGACAACAAGCATTTGGGAGTTTTGAGAAGGAAGGAATAATACAAAAAAAATTTATATTCGCTCATTATTACTTGATCTATTTCCCAAAATGTTGTAGAAATTAATTGTACTCAGTTGTGTACAGTCCAGTACATTATAATCAAATAATCAAACAGATTTTATATTGAAATAATGAAGATTTCTACCAGAAAGACTCTGGAGATAAAATGATATACGAAGCATACATTTATTGACAGCTCAGCAAACACAATTATAAATTTCTTTGGCGGAAGGCCCCGTCCATGGTTCGTAATCCGAGGGTAACGAATCTGCATTTCCGGAAAATCAGGAGAGATAAACTAAATGTCTGTGAGTTCATCTGGATTAGCTGGTATAATTAACATACAGTACATGAAGAGATTTAAAGTATTTGTCCAGATTTCAAGGTTTATCTTATGAACAGCTGATAATAACGGCGAACACACTACACTTTATATTTATATACACATACACTTTATTTATCTAACACACATACTTAGTATACACTTAAATTTTGCACATAATATATATGTACATACATAACTGCATTTTGTAATATACCTGCCTACAATTGTCAATTTGTATATTGTCATTCACTATCTACTTATTTGTATTTTTTATTCTTTTATTATGTGTTTTATGTTCTGTCGCGCTCATTCTGTTGTACTGTGGAGCTTCTGTCACGAAAACAAATTCCTCGTATGTGTAAACATACCTGGCAATAAAGCTCATTCTGATTCTGATTCTCCGCTGTTGAGATGCAGCATTTCGCACGTTGTGTTTAGTTTGCCATGTATAAACTGGAGGCGACGTCCAAGGCCAGAGGGACCTAATGGCACGCTGTCAATAGAGTGAGTAATGTGTTGTATTTTTATTATAATTGCAACAAATATAGGGTGCATTATAAACAAATTAATTAATTAAAATTACTGTATTATATTTCAGACAGTGCAAATTGGTGGCGTATCGTGTGGTAAACAGTAAACAATGAGTAGGGAATTGTTAAATTTAGACTCCTCTGTACATGCTCTTTGAGGTGGTCACCATAGACCTCCATTATATGAGTCACAGACAAGAACAGTTTGACCTAAAAATATCAAAATGGAAACTACTGAGGAAACAACGACACCTACATCTTGGTAAGCTAAAACATACCAAATTTTTATTTGAAAGTGAACTATCGCTTTAAGATGCGGAACTGCCATATCTCTTTATGACCACATCAAACGGGAGAATTTTCAGAAGCGCACTTCAGCTTCACTTCAGCATCAGGTGCAAGTCAAACGAGTGTTAAAAAGCTAAAGCAGCCAAATAAGTTTCAGTAGAACGACTGTGAACTGTGGTGTAATGATGTTGTTAGAATAAATGTCAGTAAAACATTCACATCAGCCATTTTACTGTGCTCACGGCAAACACTCTTCAACAGTACGCAAATGTGAGGTGCACTCTCTATATCACTTCATCATAAATAACCCGCATAAGAAACTATGAGCATACATACCAAGTTCTGTCTTCAGCTAAGTCATGAAATCATCAAAAAGTTGGTTAAAGCTGTAAATTGTGCATGTATACACAGCGCATAAGAATGTCTCTCAAATGCATGTACTAAAATATATTCTGCAGTTCGATATCTCAATATAAGGCACAAGTTGATATGCATTGTTTTTATTTGCAATTTAATGCGCAAATACAGTGTCATTATAATATAACATATGCAAAAATGCCATTTAAATGCATTAATTAAACACATTTTATATTCTGGCATTTATGTCTACTGTTGACTTCCAGCCTTTTTCACATTTTTATCACCATCTGCATGCTTCATCCATGAGTATGCAATGTTGGACAACAAGCATTTGGGAGTTTTGAGAAGGAAGGAATAATACAAAAAAAATTTATATTCGCTCATTATTACTTGATCTATTTCCCAAAATGTTGTAGAAATTAATTGTACTCAGTTGTGTACAGTCCAGTACATTATAATCAAATAATCAAACAGATTTTATATTGAAATAATGAAGATTTCTACCAGAAAGACTCTGGAGATAAAATGATATACGAAGCATACATTTATTGACAGCTCAGCAAACACAATTATAAATTTCTTTGGCGGAAGGCCCCGTCCATGGTTCGTAATCCGAGGGTAACGAATCTGCATTTCCGGCCTGAAGACGAAGGCAGGGGCGCAGCCGACCCCCCTGGAAGGTAAGGACAGGACCATCCTGGTGGTGGTGGGGAGGGTGGAGGTTGTTGTCGCGTCGGCATCTGCGAACTCAAACATGTGTAAGTACGATCTTTTATACAGGAGTATAAAGACGTGATTGGATAATGAAGGTAATTAGTGACGAAGTGATCGAGTCTTCCTGGCAGAACTTAGGCTAAAGCTTCCATTTCTGTGCCAGTGACACCTCAGGCTGTTTGCTGGCCCCTCTCTGGCCACCCCAATGAAAACATGCCGGCTCCACCACTGAACAGATCAGATTTCTTTAATAGTATTAACTTTGATTAAATATTTTGTTTCAGTCTCATACATTTGAACTCTGTGAACAGAGCTGTTTTTGACAAGGTAAAAAGGATTTACACAGCCTTTGAAGAATTTTAACCAAAGTTTGTTGAAGACATTTCATGAAGAATCATATAATCTTGTGGAAAATGGGCATCTGATGTCCCCTTAAGAAAAGAAAAAAATCTGTGTACATACATTTTCAATTTAAGCCTAAACATATTTTGAATGTTGGGTGCTTGACCTCACAAAAGAAGATGTCAGCTATGTGAAGGAAAATATTGTTGAAGGAAAACATTCCAGTTGATCCATGTCACGAAAAAGTGTCTTTCTGAACACTAATAGCTTACAGTGTTCCTTATGTCTGCGTGTGAGGCAAAACAGCCCAAAATGTACATTGTATGCAGTGATGGCTCTTTTTTTGAGCTTTGAGCAGATGATGGACTTCTGTGGAGCTCCAGATTTACATCCTTCTTGAGATCATTCAAATAGACACAAAACAACATGGAAATGATCAGTGATCAGACTGATGGAGTGGAAATCAGGAGAGATAAACTAAATGTCTGTGAGTTCATCTGGATAAGCTGGTATAATTAACATACAGTACATGAAGAGATTTAAAGTATTTGTCCAGATTTCATCACTAGACGAAGAACAAAAGCAACTTTGTACAGCTGTACTTTCACGCGATGTTCCTGGTGATTTGTGTAGTTACCAGAATTTCCACTGGCCCATCCATATTGTAATGCATTTGTATTGAGTTTTAACTATTCCATGTCAGATCAGTGAAAATCTTGAGTTTACCTTTGCAATCCCTCTTTTTTCAGTGAATCTTCAGTGACTGAACAGTTTTCCACCAGAGACCAAAACACAATCTTCTGGACACAACCTGTGAAAGCAATAAAAAGGGGTTTAAAATGGACAAAACATGAAAGGAGAATAATTGGTTAGTGTAAACAAATGTTGATCTACATTGCATTTATCCAGATGTTGTTGATAATTTTTGGATTTGTCAGGGTATTTTAACCATCACTCTAAACGACAAGTTAAAGCTACAACAAAATTATCTTTTTATGGAATTATTGAAAAAAAAAAAAATTTCCTACAAATAAATTTTCAAAAATAATTTCCCTCCACATTGTATAATTTACTGTCCATGTTTACTGTATGCGTACCTTTCATTCAGATGTTCCACATAGTGATTTTATGATACTTTACAACAATCGTTTTTTGCTTATTCAGAATAAATTTCTTGAATGATAAAAGATGCTCAAGAAGAATACTGCCTCACATTGGACAACACAATTTGATTATGCTGATTCAACTTATTTTAGATGATTCCTTTTAGGAGCTGATCTTATTTTGACTAACACTAATAATGAAACTCATGGAGAGGTGAAACTTTCCAAGCATGAGGATGTTTTCTTTAATTTGTATATTATTCATTTAGATGAAGAAAAGCTGTATGAAAATGAACCTTAAGTACCAGTCATTTATTTTTATTTATTTATTAATTAAGAAAAAAAATCTTCATTTGCATTTTGCCAGATTTGTTTAGTAAATCAGACTTCACCTGAGAGATGCCCTAAGAAAATCAATTCTGGAGGTCCTGTGATGTGTGAAATATATTCAGCAAGAATGGAGACTCAAGCTGCTAAGAGAAACACAGATAAAAGCAGGGATGGATGCCCTTGTCATATCTGACCATCACAGGTATCTGGTTAATGATCTTTAACAAACAAGATGGAGGAACTCTCTTATCTGTTCTTACTTTTGGGTGAGTAAAAAAATGACACACATCAGTCTGATGATGTACAATTATAGATGCAGTTTAGCTATTCTTTATAAACATTTTTAAAGAATCAAATGCAACATAAACTTGATCCACATCCCAGAAAGCAATGGAAATATTTTGTTTTTGTAACAGGTGTCTTTTCCATTCAGGGGAGTTCAGTAAACTTGAAAGGTAAAAAGTAGTAACTGATGTCCCATTAGTTAACATGCATTAACTAACATTAACCTATACACAACTTATAGTATTTATTGATCTTTGTTAATGTTGGTTCATGAAATACAACTGCTCGTAGTTAGTTCATGTAAGCGCAGATCCATTAAAAATATTAACTTTACATTTTAATGTAGTAGTAAATGTAACTGAGTGTTTTGGACTGGAATTTAATATTTTTCCCCAAATGGAATGTACTGGAACTTCACACAATTGAGCCTTGATCCTCTGTCTCTTTAAATGTTTTTAGAGAATTTGGCATTAAAAGGGACGGCTGTACAGTCATCCACATATTATATCTATGGAGCTGCAAACGCCATCGACGGCATCAGATACGCTCCAGGTTTAGCCTCAAGCTGCTCCATCACACCAAATCAACTCAACCCGTGGTGGAGGCTGGACCTGCTGGATTCTTACTATATTTACAAAGTGACCGTCACCAACAGAGCCGACGGCTATTTGGAGACAACAGCTGGAGTAGAGATCCGCATCGGAAACTCTCTGGAGAACAATGGCAACAACAATCCCAGGTGAAGTAATGAAAACAGTTATGAATGTGTCAGGAGAACTGGATTTGAGCAGGTCAGCTGATTGTGTCATGGTTTCTCTCTTTCTCTCTGTAGATGTGGTGTCACTTCACTTGCCCCAGCAGGCAGTTCTGTTAGTTTCTCTTGCGGTGGAATGGAAGGTCGTTATGTGAACATGTACATTCCTGGCATCCAGAAGTCTCTCGCGCTGTGTGAAGTGGAGGTTTATGGAACAGGTAATTTATGAAATTTCACGTGGAAAAAAATAGGTCTATTGTCAGAACTGTAGAAATGTACATATTAAATATGTTTGGAAAAATAATGTAAACATTTAAAATATATTTGTATATGTAATATATATATATATATATATATATATACAAAAAATTTTTTACAAACCAGATTCCAAAAAAGTTGGGACACTGTATGAATTGTGAGCAAAAAAGGAATGGAATAATTTACAAATCTTATAAACTTGTATTTTATTCACAATAAAAAATAGATAACATATAAAATGTTGAAAGTGAGACATTTTGAATTGTCATGCCAAATATTGGCTCATTCTGGTTTTCATGAGAGCTACACATTACAAAAAAGTTGGGACAGGCCAGAAAAGTTAAATGTACATGTAAGGCACAGCTAGAGGACCATTTTGCAACTTATTAGGTCAATTGGAAACATGATTGGGTATAAAAAGAGCCTCTCAGAGTGGCAAGAGCCTCTCAGAGTGGCAATGTCTCTCAGAAGTCAAGATGGGCAGAGGATCACCAATTCCCCCAATGCTGCGGCGAAAAATAGTGGAGCAATATCAGAAAGGAGTTTCTCAGAGAAAAATTGCAAAGAGTTTGAAGTTATCATCCTCTACAGTGCATAATATAATCCAAAGATTCAGAGAAACTCGAACAATCTCTGTGCGTAAGGGTCAAGGCTGGAAAACCATACTGGATGCCTGTGATCTTCAGGCCCTTAGACGGCACTGCATCACATACAGGAATGATACTGTAATGAAAATCACAACATGGGCTCAGGAATACTTCCAGAAAACATTGTCGATGAACACAATCCACCGTGCCATTCGCCGTTGCCAGCTAAAACTCTTTAGGTCAAAAAAGAAGTCATATCTAAACATGATCCAGAAGCGCAGGAGTTTTCTCCGGGCAAAGACTCATTTAAAATGGACTGTGGCAAAGTGGAAAACTGTTATGTGGTCAGACCAATCATAATTTGAAGTTCTTTTTGGAAAACTAGAATGCCATGTCATCCGGACTAAAGAGGTGTAAGACTCCTCCTGTAATGACTCTCCAAACCACTAGGGAGTGCTGTCTGCTACCACGTGTAATTACTCTCCCAACCATTGGTGGGCACCCCCTGCACCTTAATGAGAGAACTCTCCAGGCCACTAGGTGGCACTAACGGCTGTGAACTCTTTAATTAAGACTGCTCATTAAGTTAATGTGTTCCACCAGTACTTTGACCTATTTAAGTTTGGCAGTTTCATTGTGCTGTGTTCAGTCTTGAGCCTACCCAGTACGTATTACCTGTGTTGTAGACCTGATGTGTTTTATTTTCAAGTTACCTATTGGACTACCTTCTGTTTTGTGCTGTAAAGCTGTAACTGATATTTTGTTTATATTCTACTACTGAGACCAAGTAAAGACTGCCTGCCTTTGAGTTACCTGAGCCTCTGAGTTTGCTCTTCCTTCTGCACATGGGTCTTCTAAGAAACTGTTCTTCCCAGTAGACCAGAGGTAGAGACCTAGCGTTCCCTGACTGGGAGTCCCGGGTTCGAGACCCACCTCAGACACCTCATGCCAGTCCTTCATGACAGCAAGACTGAACCATGGAAGTAAACCCAGCAAAAGAACAGACTCCTCCCTCCAATGTGGAACGGATACTATCTGAGCTCTCTAGCCAAGCTGCGGCCATTCATAAGCATGAACAAATCCTGTCTGAGATTCTGCAGCGTCTGAGACTTCAATCTATATCTCAAGCCCCCACAGACCCAGTCCATACCTCAAATTGCTCCAATTCTGCCAGCCCAGTCCCAAGGTACTGGTCCCCTGCTCGAGCCTAGACTTCCAGCCCCTGAGAGGTATGATGGGAACCCAGAGAGGTGTCGAGGATTCATTACCCAGTGTACCCTTGCTTTCCAACTGCAGCCTAACAGTTTCCCTGCAGAGTGGCTAATATGACAACTCTTCTTGTGGGAAAGATACTGGATTGGGCTACAGCTCTCTGGGAGATGAGGTCTCCTCTCATGTCTAACAGTGATCTCTTCATAGCTGAGATGAGGAAGGTCTTCCACCACCCTGTTAGTGGAGTAGAGGTTAATCATCAACTTCTTCAACTTGCACAAGGAACCCGCAGTTTTCTATCGAGTTCCGCACCCTGGCTACAGAGAGTGAGTGGGATCAGCGAGCCCTGAAAGCTGCATTCCATCGTGCTCTATCACGTGAGTTAAAGGACGAGCTGGCCTACAGAGACCCAGCCCCTGATTTGGAGTCTCTAATTGATGTTGCCATCAGACTGGACAACCGCATTCGAGATCGTCAAAGTGAACATTGTCATGAGACTCAACTACCCACGATCCACACCCCCACTGGTTTTGTGGAACCTTCCTCACTGATTGGGTGTCCTGAGGAGCCAATGCAACTGGGAAGAACCCGGTTATCACAGGCTGAGAGGGAGAGGCGAATGAGGGATAAGTGCTGCCTGTACTGTGGTGAGTCCAGTCACTTCTGGTCCAATTGTCTTGAACTGGCGGGAAAAGGCAGCTCTCGCCCAAGAAGAGGGGGCCTGGGATGAGAGTAATTACTTACCCCCGACCAGCAGCTTCGGGCCTTTTGATTGATGTCTCAATTTCCTGGGGCAATGAACGTCACGAGCTCATGGCTTTCATAGACTCAGTTAAAGATTCAGCCCATCACTCTCCATGACACTTTAACTGTTACCGCATTGGATGGAAGGCCCCTAGGTTCTGGCCAGGTAAGCCAGTGCACCACATTCCTCCATTTTCAAGTAGGTTCTCATAGAGAAGAGATACAGTTTTTTTTTTAAATTAATTCTCACGAGTTCCATTTGATCCTTTGGTATCCTTGGCTAGCTCTGCATAATCCAAGAATTGACTGGTCTTCCAACCAGATAAGTGAGTGGGGGCCTAACTGCTGTGTGTCTGGCTTGTCTCTCTGCCATTCTCTTGAGCCACAGGCAACCTCCCCATCCAAGGAGCCTGACTATATCTGGATTAAGACAAGTGACTTCCACAGATCTCGCTACCTCTCCCGAGTTATCCCGTGTCCCCCAAGAGTATGCAGACCTCTGTGAAGTGTTCAGCAAGGAACGTGCTGCCTCTCTTCCTCCCCATAGACCGTATGATTGTGCCATTGAACTGCATCCTGGCACTTGTCCACCTCGAGGGAGGCTATTCTCTTTGTCTGCCCCAGAAAGAGACGCAATAGAGGAATATATCAACAAGGCTGTTGACAATGGATTCATCCGCCCTTCAACTTCACCAGCAGGTGCTGGGTTTTTCTTTGTGGGAAAGAAGGATGGCAGTCTCTGTCCATGTATTGACTACCGGGGTTCTATCGTATCACTATAAAGAATCGTTACCCACTGCCATTGATGACCTCCGCCTTTGAACTTCTACAAGGTGCCACAATATTCACCAAACTGGATCTTAGGAATGCCTACCACCTGGTCAGGATCCGTGCTGGGGATGAGTGGAAGACCCAAGCAGTTCTGAACTGGCCTCAGCCATGCTCTGTCAAACAGGTACAGTGCTTTCTTGGTTTTGCAAATTTTTATAGGAGATTTATAAGAAATTTCAGCTCTATTGCAGAACCCCTTACAGCCCTTACCAAAAAGACCTCAAAGCCATTTCAATGGACTGAAGGGGCTAATCGGGCATTTGAGCTGCTCAAGCAACGCTTCACCTCTGCACCCATGCTGACTCTCCCTGATCCAAATTTGCCTTTTGTAGTAGAAGTGGATGCGTGGATCAGATGTCGGAGTGGGAGCTGTTTTGTCTCAAAAGGCCAAGAGGGACAATAAGCTTCATCCTTGTGCCTTTTTTTCACGTCGACTCACCCAAGCAGAAAATAACTATGATATAGATAACCGAGAGTTGCTGGCGGTGAAGCTGTCACTGCAGGAATGGAGACACTGGCTAGAGGGGGCCAAACACCACTTTGTCATTTGGACTGATCACCGGAACCTCACATAAATCCTGGAGGCTAAGAGGCTGAATCCACGCCAGGCCCGATGGGTTCTCTTTTTTTTAACCGCTTTGAGTTCATTCTCTCTTATCGACCTGGCTCAAAAAACTCCAAGCATGATGCCCTTTCGAGACAGTTTGACATACCAGATGTGGAGGACAGACCTGAGCCCATCATTCCCAGATCCAAGGTGGTGGCAGGGGTTTAGTGGGGAATAGAAGTTGCAGTAAGGAAGGCTCAACGACAACAGCCTGACCCAGGTAATGGCCCTCCAGGCCGCCTTTTTGTTCCTAATGTTGTACGCTCTGATGTGTTGCAGTGAGGACATGCATCTCCTCTCTCGGGTCACCCTGGTGTTACAAGAACTTTGAAGTGCATCCAGACACGGTTTTGGTGGCCCAGTATGCAGACGGATGTCCGAAAATTTGTGTCTGGCTGTTCTGTATGCGCCCAGAATAAGGAAATTAAAGCCCACCCTCAAGGTCTACTTCATCCTTTACCCATCCCAAGATGTCCATGGTCCCATATCTCCTTGGACTTTGTTACTGGACTTCCTAAATCACAAGGTAACACAGTTATCTTGGTGGTGGTAGACCGATTCTCAAAAGCATGTCATCTGATACCTCTGCCTAAGATCCCCACAGCTTGTCAGACCGCAGACCTCATGATGCAGCACATCTTCAGGATCCACGGGTTTCCTCAAGACATTGTCTCTGATCGAGGGTCACAATTTACTTCTCGATTTTGGCCGTCTGATTAGAGCATCCATCAGTCTGTCTTCTGGATTCCACCCTCAGTCTAATGGTCAGACAGAACGGCTTAACCAAGAGATTGAGAAGACCCTCAGGTGCCTCGTGTCCAATAATCAAAGCACCTGGAGCTCCCGTCTGATCTGGGCTGAATTTGCTCATAACACCCTACACCATTCATCCTTGGGTATGTCTCCATTCGAATGTCAATTTGGGTTTCCCCCAGTTTTGTTTCCTGAGCAGGAATTGGAGGTCCAGGTACCAGCTGCAACCCAACTAGTCAAGCGGTGTCGTCAGGCCTGGCGGAGAGCACGTACAGCCTTGCTGAGAGCATCACAACAGCAGCAGAAACAGGCCAACCAGCGGCGAAGAATTGGGCCATCACTACATCAAGGTCAGAGGGTGTGGTTGTCAACTAAGGATCTTCCACTTCATCTAGAGTCTCGGACACTGGCACCCCGATTCATTGGTCCTTTTAAGATCCTTAGGAAGATCAACCCTGTGTCCTACCAGCTACTCTTACCTAGGTCTATGCGCGTCCACCCCACTTTTCACATTTCACGTTTGAAACCTGTTGTCTGCTCTCCTCTGTCCACAGCTAAGAAGCACCCCCCATTACCCAAAGTCATTGGTGGGCAGCCAGTGTATACGGTCCGTCGACTGCTAGATTCACGACAAGTCCGTGGAAGGGTGCAATACCTAGTGGACTGGGAGGGTTTTGGCCCAGAAGAGCGGTCCTGGGTGCCAGATAAAGACATCCTAGATACAAACCTGATCAGAGAGTTCCACCACCATGACTCCAACCAGAGCCAACGGAACGTCGGGAGCCGTTCCTGAGAGAGGGGCTACTGTAAGACTCCTCCTGTAATGACTCTCCAAACCACTAGGGAGTAGGGAGCTGTCTGCTACCACGTGTAATTACTCTCCCAACCATTGGTGGGCACCCCCTGCACCTTAATGAGAGAACTCTCCAGGCCACTAGGTGGCACTAACGGCCGTGAACTCTTTAATTAAGATTGCTCATTAATTTAATGTGTTCCACCTGTACTTTGACCTATTTAAGTTTGGCAGTTTCATTGTGCTGTGTTCAGTCTTGAGCCTACCCAGTACGTATTACCTGTGTTGTAGACCTGTTGTGTTTTATTTTCAAGTTACCTATTGGACTTACCTTCTGTTTTGTGCTGTAAAGCTGTAACTGATATTTTGTTTATATTCTACTACTGAGACCAAGTAAAGACTGCCTGCCTTTGAGTTACCTGAGCCTCTGAGTTTGCTCTTCCTTCTACACATGGGTCTTCTAAGAAACTGTTCTTCCCAGTAGACCAGAGGTAGAGACCTAGCGTTCCCTGACTGGGAGACCCGTGTTCGAGACCCACCTCAAACACCTCATGCCAGTCCTTCATGACAAGAGGGCAAGGACAAACCAATTTGTTATCAGCGCTCGGTTCAGAAGCTTCCATCTCTATGGTATGGGGTTGCATGAGTGCATGTGGCATGGGCAGCTTACACATCTGGAAAGGCACCATCAATGCTGAAAGGTATATCCAAGTTCTAGAACAACACATGCTCCCCTCCAGATGTTGTCTCTTTCAGGGAAGACCTTGCATTTTCCAACATGGCCAATGCCAGACCACATACTGCATCAATTACAACATCATAGCTGTGTAGAAGAAGGATCCGGGTACTGAAATGGCCAGCCTGCAGAACAGATCTTTCACCCATAGAAAACATTTGTTTCATCATTAAGAGGAAGATGCGACAAAGAAGACCTAATACAGTTGAGCAACTAGAAGCCTGTATTAGACAAGAATGGGACAACATTCCAATTCCTAAACTTGAGTGACTTGTCTCCTCAGTCCCCAGACATTTGCAGACTGTTATAAAAAGAAGAGGGGATGCCACACAGTGCTAAACATGGCCTTGTCCCAACTGTTTTGAGATGTGTTGATGCCATGATATTTAAAATCAACTTATTTTTCCCTTAAAATTATAAATTTTCTCAGTTTAAACATTTGATATGTCATCTATGTTGTATTCTGAATAAAATGTGGACATTTGAAACTTCCACATCATTGCATTATGTTTTTATGGACCATTTGTACAGTGTCCCAACTCTTTAGGAATAAGGTTTGTATATTTAGATATATTATATTTCAATTCAACATTAAATGAACAGTGACACATTTTTGAACAATTACATTTTATGTAGTAAAACTACACATTCTGAACAGTTATAGTTTTAAGCATTAGTTTGTTAGTATGCCACACTCTAAGAAAAGTCCATAAAAATCAAGCAAAAAAAAACTGTTATTATGAAATAATTTTCTTTATTGATTTTTCACAGGCATTTTACCTGTATTTAAAATCATGCTTTCATGCTTTGCATTTTGTGTAGGGTTACAGGAAATGTCTATAAACTTTACGAATAATGTCCTGGCAGAAAGTTAGCCTTCCTTTTTCATTTTTTGTACAGATTTTTCCTAACTGAGCAAAAATTATTTATACAAACTAATAAAAAGGCGTATCATAAATGAACAATTATTATTGAACTATTGCAGCTAGCAACTACTGATTCACATGTGATGTGTGTACTGCTAGACACCTCTCTCCAGGCTGAGGTGCTGCTTGGCTGTTCAGTGGGTTTCTTATTTTCTGTGAAATTAAGAGGTAAAATCATTTATAATTTTAGCCAGTTTCCAAAGGTTGCTAAAAGTTGCCAAATAAATGTTAAAAATAGCTAAATTTGTTTCTAGGTCCTTCAGTGAGGGGACAGAAGGTTAAGATAGGAGTTTTAGCTGTGTGTGGTTGGTTTGAGGTCCTGTGTGTGGGGGGCTTAGAACTGACCACTTATTCTGGTTTTGTCAGTGGTGATATCATCAGCTGTTATAGAAGTGGTGGAGGGGAACAGAGGAGAGAACTAAATGTTTTGAAGAGATTACATGTGTCTGGAGGACTGTTGATCTTGTTGTGGAAATATGAAGATTTGGCAGTATGTACTTCAGCAGAGAAAGATAAAACCAAAGACTGATACATACTCAGGACTGATGGATCTTTTGAATTTCAACATTTTCTCTCTGCTGAACTGAGTTTGGTCCGATGCTCACGAAGAACATGAGATAACCAGGGGTTAGAAGGGGCAGCCCGTGCTGGTCTGGAGAAGAGAGGACAAATATCATATAGACAAGAGTTTAAAGTAGAGCATAGAGTGTCTGTTGGTGCATTCACTTCCAGAGATGAGAAATGGGAAGGTGAGGGAATAGCGGAGGATACAACAGAGCAAAGATAGCAGGGTGAAAAGAAGCATAGGTTTCGTCTAAAAGTAACCGGTATAGGGGTAGGTGGCACACAGGTAGCAAAATGTAGTTGAAATGTAATGAAGAAATGGTCAGAGATATGTAGGGGTTCTATCAAAATGTTGTCTGGAATACAATTGTGTGTGTAAACTAAGTCAAGTTGGTTGCCTGATTTGTGGATATAATTTGGGCAGAAGGGTGGTAAATGACCACAATCTGGAGTTTTATAGAAACTATTACAGTAATGACATGAGATTCAAATGAGTTATAATTGAATAGGGGAGAGTGGGTTGAGTATTTCCACTTGTTATAAATGAACAGACCAGTGCCCCCACCCTGGCCAATCTGACGGGGGTTTGAGAGAAAGAGACGCAGTTTGCTAGAGCAGATGGGGTTGCTGAGTCTTCTGGACAAATCCAGATCTCAGTCAAGCCCAAGATGCTGAGTGTGGATTGTAAAGCAGAAATTAAGTCTTCTTTGTTGACAGCTGACTGACAATTCCAGAGACCCTCAGAGAAAGAAAGATGTGCAGTAGAGGATGTAGAGATAGGATGCAGGTTAGCAAGATTGTGCTGTGTCTGCGTGTGACATAAGAGAGTTGTCAAGAGACAACTGGAAAGTTATGGAGACACATGATAGAGGTGAAAAAAAGAAGACAGGAAAGCAGAGTGTGTAAAGGGAAGATAAAAATAATACTTATTGTGTTGGCGGATTCGTTGCTCCGTGAAGTCACCCAGGTAAAGTTGCAGGTCTTTACACTGGTCGGTCATTACAAGAGGAGGCTGAACACGAGGCCTGAACGCTTCCATGTCAGCTCACAGACATAAAATAATATCCACACTCTATGAAACTAAAGAGAAAAGCTGTGGCCGCCTTCTAATAAGCACAGCCAATGGTCTATAGCAGGGCAATTGCTCAAATCGAAACTACAGTTCACACTTTAGTGCAGGAAGGGAGCAATGCAAATAACACTTCTTCTTAGCCAATAGCAATTAGTATAATTACCAGTAAGTGCAATCAAAAATACAAACTACAGCGAAAATAAAAATTATTAATAGGTAAGGATAGTAGTGTAGGAAAAAATTAGTAATAGGTAATAAGATAGGATAGTAAATTACAAAATATTCCTTCCTAGCAGCAAGTAAAAATTTAAACAATAGATCTACAAACAAATATTCATATGACGGTCATCCCTTATGAAACAAAAATATATTGCAGTATATTGGAAAATATCATGTAATATATTAGGCATATATTCTTATATATATTTATTTTGTCCAATATATTGCAATATATTGAAAGCGGCAATCATTGGTATATTTTGCAATATATTATATATTATTAAATGTATTCAAATATATAAAATATTAGATAATAAAAAGGGAAAATAATATATTACAATATATCACAATATATTTTTAAGAAATATATTGGTAAATATATTTTCCTTTTGTAAGGGATATGACGTTGCTAAAAAGAACATTATTTTGTGTATTGGGTGTAATGCAATGTGTTTATGCAGTTTAAGGTTTAAAAAACATTTCCATGTACTGTACATTATTGTTTCTTCTCTATCTCCCACCTTTCTGAAATGCATCGATTTTTACAAAGCTCATTGTTAACAAATTATCACAGTGGCAAATTATTTAAATAAAAAGTAAAAGTAAACATACTTACAGACTGTGTGTCAGAAGCACCAGACTGTCCTTGCAAAAGCTGGAATTGCCCCACTTTATAGAAACAGACACTGGCATTGTAGGCTACTCTCACAGGAAACAGGAGTCCTCCATTTAACAAAACAAATATCGTCTCCACAACATGGCGGCGACAGCAGCAACGGAGAGAATAAAAGTTAAGCCATCTCCTTTTTGCTTGAACATTGGGGCGGTGTTATGCAAATCTTCCCACACTGTGACGTAGACATGTGGGGTCATGTTTAATCAAGGCGTTTTAGGAGGTAGTGGTTTACTCTCTTTGGATTTGAGACTTTAGTCTTTGCAACTTTACAGATATTCTTTATGCTACAAGATTTGTCACACTCCAAAGAGAAATGAACAATTTAAATTACATCATATGAGCCATTTAATCAAAACACTCATGCTCTGCCGTCCGTCTTTTCTGATCACTAATCAATCGCTTCTCATCCTATATTTTAATGACTTCATCCTAAATTCTTTATTTATTCCTTCCTTTTCTAGCCTGCACTTATTTGAACAATGCCTGAAACTTGTTATTATGAGCACTTCCTGTTTCTGTTTTCCTCTTTAAGAAGAATCCCTTTATGTATTCCCCAATTGTAAGAAATGACTAAATGTAAATGTAACTCACTACTCAGACCTTAACTAATTGGAACGAAGACTGAGCTGGTATTCCTATATTATATGTACATATATGTGCATATAATATAGGAAACCGGGCAATTTTCTATATTTTAGATATATTGAAAACCTATAGCAAAACCCTATATTAAAACATGTATGTTTATATAGGTTCTTTCCACGTGGGGTAACTCAGTCAGTGCTCTTTAAAAAACAAATTTGGTACTCAACCCTAGTTGTAGGGCCCTATAAAAATAGTTTTTTTTAGTTCCGAAACGTCATCCAATATTCCAATTTTTTTTTTTTTTTTACAAATTAAAACAGTTTCCATTTAAATTTTTCAGGATGTAATTTAATTAAACATATTATTAATTGAAAAAAATATTAAACTTATACAATACTACAACAACAACAACAACAACAAAAAGACTAACAATTTAGCAAAAATCACATACCTCAAACTAATATCTCAGGGGCAGATGTAAGTAAATTTTTTAGATTTTTGGTCAAAGGGGTTGGCTGACAAAAAGTTAATGAATCCCTGATTTACATGTTCAGATAGTAAGTTAGTAAAACTAAGTAAAATATATGATATGTTTCTCCCACAGTCAAGAAGCAGGTGACCCGAGTGCAGGTGAAAGCTGCTGAGAATGTGGATGAAGCTGAACTGAAGGAGCTCGTCTTAAACAAGGTGGATTTTATAATACTCATCTGACTAAAATCAATTGTTGAACATACAGCAAACAGAAAACATCAGGTCAGCTTAGACATCAGTCTATAAAATAAGACTCAAGAAAATCAAATCAGATTTCCCCACAAGTGTGAACAAAAACCCACCTCAGTCAGTCTTTATGTAAAGACAAAACACAATGTTTTGTGTTTGGAGTTTTGACAAATTCTGATTTGTAAAGTAAGAGATGCTCATTTTGAGCTGAGATGCCTCACACTTGTCTGTGTGGGATTTATCCACTGAGTAACTGAAGACTGTTTCTGTGTTTAGTTAAATCAGACGCTCAGCGATCAGGACGTCACACTGACATGGAGGACACAACCCAACGGGAAAGTCTTCCAGAAGAACAGGACTGTACTGAAACAATCTCCTGTTTGTTCTTCTTTGAAGTGAAATGTTATTTAATGCAATTAATTCTTAGTTAAAGATATCTGAATTATTACATTAGATTATTGCACTAGACTAACAATTTATAGCAATTTCTCAAAAATAGTTAAATATATTCATTTCTCATTGATTTATTTACTTGATAGATATTTATTGATAGATATGTACACCTAAATATGAGCGAAAAAATGCTAGGATGTTTTAGCATTGTAGTTTAACTGCTACATTTGCCTTCTTTAAGAATATAGCAATGCCTTTGGGATGATTAAAAAAATGCATCAGATGTTCTCACAAATGCATTTTACAAAAGCATGAAGCAAAAAGCACCAGCCTATTAAACACTTTTCAACACTTAAAGGAATAATGACATGAGAAATAAAATTTGCCTTGTTTGTTTGTACCATTAAAGGGTCATGAACTGGTTTTACTAGTGTCTGAGGTCCACTTTACATTCAAAATCATCCAAATCAATAAGCAATAGTCTATTTTCTACCCTGGTTTTTTTGATTGCCTCAAAAAACGATCTGTTTTTATGGGCATGCTGTATTGAAGACGTGGAAGTAAACGCCCACTGCTGTGATTGGATAACAGTTTTGCATAATAAACTACCTTTCTGTGTGTCTGTTTGACAAGCTACGTCCTTCATAGTGGAGCCTTCTGTGACTTTGGTTCGACACGTCCACTTCTTCAGTACATATCAAGCGATCTCTAACAAAGCATGTGCTGGTCCATTCCTGTCAGATCCAATATAGACGGCACAACATTGTTTTTTAATATGGTTGTGTTTCATGTTCGATACTTTTTAGGCACCGACTGAATTGCCTCTATACTCTAGTCCTTCCATACCAAATTTCGATACCTAAGGGGTTCATCTCATCAACATCAGTGAGCCAGTAAACGTGCAGCATGCTTGATGTGCCTAAATCAATGATTGGTTCTGGTGAGGCGTCATGGAAAACACGTGACCATTCACACTAGCATCATGCTACATAAGACAATTTATACAATTTAAACATTGCTCTTACTCAAAACTCACTTTAAACTACCATCAATTATTTTTAATAACTTTCTATTGAGATCTATATATATCATAATAATGCTGCAGAAATATGCTGTTTCTTGCATTTTGATATCAAAAATATTAAAAAATATATCAAGCTAATCGTTTCAGCAACTTTTCAGACCCCTTTAGCAAAAAAAAAAAAAAAAAAAAAAAAAACGAGCCTAGCTACAAATCTAGTGTCTTCTTGCATAAACCTTATCTAGTTTGCATCTGATCAGTTCATTGATTGACTGAGAGGAGCAGCAATTTCAGTTAAGACAGATTCTGTTGCTTCTCACCTGCATGATCAGTTTATATGTAGAAAAACCCGAAATCACAGCACAGTTACTGGGGTGACCCCACTTAGTCGACGATTCAATGCTTTGATTCGAGGAGCCTGATTCGACTACCAATCTCACAGTCAAATATTCGCGGGCTTTTATGATTATGTCATTCTGACTATATGTGAAAGCTCAAATGTCTGATTTCACATAGAACTAATGGTTTTTTCCCAATAAGTTAATATGCAGCGTATTATGATAAAGAAGTGAATAAGAATGTGAAAAGAAAGAAGCATCGAATTAATAAAGTGTGTGACTAAATCCAACCACCCCTATAGATTTATGTTTCACTTTCCATAAAATATGGGGAAGTTGTGGCCTAGTGGTTAGAGAATCGGACTCACAATTGAAGGGTTGTGAGTTCGAGTCTCGGGCCGGCAGGAATTGTGGGTCGGGGGAATGCATGCACAGTGGAAATCTAAATTTCTGGGCCCCCTACAATTTTCACAGATAACATTTAACCCAATAAACATGCCCTGTATACTTTAAAAAACATACTTAGCACATTGCATAGTTAAAATGTCTAAAGATGAGTACAAAGACTACGAAAACAAGAAAAAAATATAGAAATATGTACTTGTTTACATAAAATGGATAACATTTATTTTCTCATTTGCAATTGCAAGCACAACAGAACATAATGTACACATATTGACATATACTAGTTTACATGAACAAGCTTTAGCTGGGTCAAACTGCTCAATCAGGAAACATCAGCTAGAACTAATCCATAATTAAATCAGTCCAGGAATAAAACTAGCTAGGTCAAAAGGGTTCAAAACCAAGACCCACCAGGAGTAATCATCAACGGTCACAGGCCGTGTGCAAAATATTCGCAAAACTATGCAGACCTGCCAAAAATACTCTGCAGCTGCTTCTTGTAAATGCTGTTGAGCAGATCAATTGGTGACAGACACCCTGGGAAAGTGGCCCTATATACCCTTATGAAACAAAAATATATTGCAATATATTGGAAAATATCATGGAATATATTAGGCATATATTCTTATATATATTTATATTTTTCCAATATATTGCAATATATTAAAAGCGGCAATCATTTGTATATTTTGCAATATATTATATAATATATGTATCATCAATATATTATTAAATGTATTCAAATATATTAAATATTAGAAACTAAAAAGGGAAAATAATATATTACAATATATCACAATATATTTTAAGAAATATATTGGGAAATATATTTTCCTTTCGTAAGGGTACAGAGTTGAGGTGTATGACTTCATCTTCAAATTCACAAGTCAGATCAGCGTTGCATTTTGAAATCAATGGCTGGCATACAGAATGGATTTGATCATCACGTAACTGACCCATTTTTACAACTACAGAAAACTGATCCAAGATCTCAGCTGTTGTGGCAAACCTGATACTTAAGTGATTGATTATGTGGTCCATCATGGGAAGAAACAAAGTGTTTCTGAATATGATGTCTGCACTGTGCTCGCTTGCTCCCTCTACCTCTGTCTCATCATGAAACTGTTTTCTTTTCCTCTGGTGGCTGAATCCTGACCTAAAGAGAGTGTTAATGCTCATCTGTTGGGCAACAAGTGATGCTTCAGAAAAGAAACTCTCCCATTCATCCCTCAGATGTTGCATCTCCTCCTGCAAAGCTCTTATATATTCTGCCTCTGTCTCAAGAGTTAATTTCCCTGACTGGGGAATAATATTCCTTTTGTCCCTTACGAAAGATTCCTTTTGTCCCTTTACCAATATATTTCTTAAAATATATTGTGATATATTGTAATATATTATTTTCCCTTTTTATTTTCTTATATTTTATATATTTGAATACATTTAATAATATATTGATGATACATATATTATATAATATATTGAAAAATATACAAATGATTGCAACTTTCAATATATTGCAATATATTGGAAAAAATAAATATATATAAGAATATATGCCTAATATATTACATGATATTTTCCAATATAATGCAATATATTTTTGTTTCATAAGGGGTCAATGGCTTGCAGGACTTTGACCCACACAGTCAACAGAAAAACAATATCAAAAGTTTCAAATTACTTTCTTAGGGCGCTGGCTTCAGACCGAGCCTCTGGTGTCAGACTGCAGGTTGAGAAAATGGCATCAAGAGCTTCTAGGACACTTGGCAGGTGCTTGGCTATAGGTTGAAAAGCCTTAACCCTTGCACTCTACGAGTGTCTGATAGACGATGTAAAGTGCAACCCGTCTTTGCCTTATAGATGGCCCATTGCTCTGGACTGGCACTAACAAGTGCATAAAGGCGATTGATAAAGCCAAAAACCTCTGGACTTGATTGAGCTGCATGCACACCAACAAGGTTCAGAGTATGTGACGCACAAGGGGAAAAAGTAGTCAGCTTATTCTTTTTTAATAATTGGGCTTGAACCCCCTTGATTTTTCCAGACATGGAACTCCAAAAACCTTTCAACAACCTCCCATTTCTTGTTTTTTTTATTAAAACCTACATATCGTAAGAGTAATACATTTTGCTCTGTATGTGAAATACCAGGAGTAGCATCGCAAATGACTGAATAATAGACTGATTCCTCCCTTTCCTTGAGAATACTACTTAACACTCGTTTTCCAAATAACTCAATAAATTCGTTCTGAATATCTGAGCTTAAATAGTGTGTCAATCTTGTTCCTGTTTTTCTGTCTCTTACTTTTTGTAGATGTTCATTGAGTAGTGGGTCATAATAGGACAGGAGCTCAAGGGGTGCCCAAGAAGTTTCCATGTCCCCCAAGTCTTTTGTTTGACCCCTAAAGGGTAAATTTCAAGAGCTCAAGAACAAGGTTACATCTAGTATCCTCTTCAGAATAGCTCTATTTTTGTCTATTTCTGTTTGTATGAGCTTCTTCAGCTTGCTGTCTATTTCCCAAGGGACAGCTGCCATTACAGACTGTTGTAAGATTTTCCGTTTTAATTAGCATTCCCTGTGTGCTTTGCTGCTTTCGTGGTTAGGGAATTCATCATACATTCGACGCCATGTTATGTCTTTGATTTTATAACCAAGTTGACTGCTTAGTGCGCTCATACAAGGTTTCTTTAGCTCATGACCAAATAATAGACAAGGAATACAAAATAGTGCGTTTGTGCTTTGGCTGTAAATGACCCACTCTCTCTTAATCTTTTCCCAGCAATCTCCTGACTTTGTGAACTTGAAGATTTCGTGGAATGCTCTACCTTTTGAATCATGTGGCATTTCTTGTTCTTTATCTTTAGAAGAAGCTATTTTTTCCAAAAAATTTTCTCTGTCAGAATTGCTAATTTTTGCTGGCCACAAACCAGGATCATTTGACACAACATTCTCTTCATTCATCTTCCTCTGAGTCTGCTCTCATGGCTTCCCCTGTTCTCTCATCTTCCTCTGAGTCTTCTGCCATGGCTTCCCCTGTTCATCTTCCTCTCTTCTGTTATCTTCCTTTACACTTAGGGCTCCCTCTGTGCTCTCATATTCCACTATTCTCACCGCTTCCTCAACTTCCACACTGTTTCCTGGCAAAACTCTCTGTCTCCCTCTTGTTTCTGTGGGGTTAGGATAGCAAAATCATTTTTGTCCCACAGTCAACAAGAAGTTACAGCTTAGAATTAATATTTTCTTAACTGCATTGTTGAATAATATTATATGAAACATATAACTATACTACACAAGAAAAAAATTAGACAATCCAAAACTTAATTCGATTTTTACTACCTCGTTTTTGACCATGTTCACCTTACCTGACACTTGACTGGGTCATTAGTAGGAGGACAAGGTGCAGACAATAAAGCTGACTCTACATCTGTATAAGTCAAACACACACATTTTTCGCATAATAACCATATTATTTTTTTTGGCCTATTTAGTTTTCTTAATATAAAATATTCAAATATCTATTTTGTAAACTCCTTATAACCAATGGTTACTACAGACACATGTTTTATTCAATTTTATATAAGTATTTCTGGGGCTGTTTGTTCATATTAAGAACGTCTAGTTTGACAGTATCGATCGTAGCAGCAGGACTGTCAATCCACAGAACACACACGGCAAACTGATTTTGTAATTTTTGAAGCGTGTAGATTACTTTTTGTTTTGAAAAGTTATCAACATGTGGCAAACACCATAGATAAGACGTGTTTAGAGGCTTCAATCTTTGTGAAGTTTCACGCTCAGGCTCACCTTGTTCGGCTGAGACAGGGACGGGGGATGTTGGGGAAGGAGGACGTGGGTGTGCAGCAACCGCTGAATCTGTATCTACGAGACATGATAACCCGGAGACAGCACAGCAGAGATGTATTGTTGGTAGGGCTGGGTATCGAATTCAGATGTTCCAGATCGATACGATTTCGATTCACAAGCTCTCAAAACGACTCGGTTTCGATTCTCAATTCAATTTTCGATTTTGATTCTCGATTTGATTTTCTATGCAAATGCAATCGATTCAGTGATCTTTTGTGCACGAGGTGAATTGTGAGGAATCTGTCCCCTCAGTTTATAAACCGTGCTCACGAACCGTTCCCTCGGTTTAACAAACCGTACCCACGAATTTCCAATCCGTGTGCTCAGATTTTGTAAATCGTATCTTCGGTTTTTGAATTTCAGGCTTTCGCAATCCATTCCCCTCGGATTTGTAAACTCACGGATTTGTGATTCCGCCCCAACCGGCAGATACATTTCTATTTATTAAACATTATTTATCATAGTATCCTATGAGACACAGCACTCACAAAATAGTTTTCTTTTTAGCGTTTATTTTACATTAATCACCAATGGGATAAGTATTTTATAGCCTAAAATAGATGCTAAAAATAAGAATAGAAAGTTCCCTGAATTTTCTAAAGGAAAAAAAAAAGTTAGAAAGCAATACAAAACAAATAATGTGCCGGTTATGTTGTAATTCCTTTTCTAACTGAATGTAATGTTATAATAGGCCTAACTATTTAATAATAACATTAACAGCAAAGCGTGCATCTGATTCTGGGGGGAGCTTAGTGTAATAAAATCACCCAAATAAGAATATTACACAAACATTTCCAAAAATGTAAAAGGTTATTTTAAAATAAAGCATTCATGAATTATTTTATGACAAACATTTTTACTGTATTAAGTGCATTCATTTATTTTGCCTATAAAAATAATAAAAATATTATTTTTTATCATTATTATATATTATTATACAGGTTATGCATAAGAAACTTTTATCCAAAATGACTTACAAAAGAGGAACAAATTACTCCAGAGTCAGTCACAATGCCAGGTTTATTTTACAATAATAACCAAGTACTAAGATTATCACAAATTAAACCAGATGCACATCTTTCTTATTAAATCATTGTATTCCACTGTTTCCGTTCCTGTTCCCATTCCTGTTCCTTTCCTGTTTGTTTCTTTGTCGGTTGGATTTATGGTTTGACCCCTGCTTGTTTGATTTCTCTTTGGATTACCCATTAAAACCCTACTGCTATTGGATCTCTCGTCTCTTGTGTTTCACTGGGTACCACACAGCGTGTGAACAGAGCTGTCCAGACAAAGAAACAAAGACAACAGAACAAACAGAGCAGAATGAAGTTATTAGAGATTAAGAATGAAGCATGTGTATGTAATTAATGTAATGTTAAACATTCAATATTCACCCCTGTATAGCTTATGTGCGTGACCTGATATGCAAAGTCCACTGAGTAGATTGGTCATGCTGGGGCACAGATGTAACCCTCTACGCACATCTTGGCAATCATAATTGGTGAGTTTTTAGTTTACACGCCCAACTGATATACTACACTGAAAAAAAATAATAAACACAACACTTTTGTTTTTGTCCCCATTTTTCATGAGCTGAACTCAAAGATCTATGACTTTTTCTATGTACACAAAAAGCCTATTTCTCTCAAATATTGTTCACAAATCTGTCTAAATCTGTGTTAGTGAGCACTTCTCCTTTGCCGAAGTAATCCATCCACCTCACAGGTGTGGTATATCAAGATTCTGATTAGACAGCCTGATTATTGCACAAGTGTGAATTAAATTTACAGAAGAACATTGTTTGCAGTTTCATTAGCAGAAGTCAGCTTCAACACTCTTGATGGAATTTGTAGGCCACTCTGCGTACACTTCAAAAATCACCAACAATTATAGCCTTGACAGAGGATGCTAATTGCGTCAATGTGTAGGTCAGCAAAAGTCTGAGCTTCTCCCTGTACAGACAGATACTAACACACATATGCAGAAAACTTATCAGAACTTCAAGGCCGCATGGCCCTAGCTAGAATTTTATCAGTATGGTTCATTACACGCACACTATGAAGTCATCAGGCTCTATTTTAATGATCTAAATGCAAAGTGTAAAGCGTACGGTACAGGTGCACTCAGGGCGTGTCCAAATCCACTTTTGCTATTTTAACGTCGGAAAATCGGTCGGCGCACCCGGGCGCATGGTCTAAACGATATATTATGACATGTAGGCATTTTCTCCGGTCTCGAGTCACACGGAGGAGATGGAGGGATATAAAACCGGAGCGACGACAGTGATGGACGAGAGAGGACCAGGCCTGGGTTTTAGTTTGTGTTTGACTTGTCTTTTTATTTGTGCGCGTCCGTGAGGGGCTGACCTGACGCGCTGTTTTGTCTTTATTTGTAATTAAAGTTTCTGTTTGATCGTCCGCCGGTTCCCGCCTCCTTCTTCCCGCCTCCTTCTTCCCAATGATTATGAAGGTTTAATCTGTTACACAAAGAATAAAAAACATTGTGCCAGACTTTAGACCAGGTTTGAGTTTGTCTATGGCGCAGTCTATTTTCAGCTCCTTATCATAGCAATGCACCAGCAATCATCAAGAAGTTCATTTATTTCACTAATTCCATTCAAAAAGGCAAGGCAAGGCAAGATTATTTATATAGCACATTTCATACACAATGGTAATTCAAAGTGCTTAACATAAAATAAAGTCAAATAATCATGAAGAAAAATAGTACAAAAATAAAAACAAGCAATTTTAAAACTTTGGAAATGATTTAAAAATGGACTTATTTAAAATGAATTTAAAACAATTAAAATAGAAAATGATTTTACATAAAATACAGTGAATACATAAAATACAGTGCAATCGGTTCAGACATCGCACAGTGCTCATTCAATAAATGCCCAGCTAAACAGGTGAGTTTTGATTCTAGATTTAAAAGTGGTTAAGGTTTTAGCACATCTGATCTCTTCTGGAAGCTGATTCCAACTGCATAGTAACTAAAGGCGGACTCCCCTTGTTTTGTGTGAACCCTTGGTATTTCTAACTGACTCGATCCTAATGATCTGAGTGCTCTGTTAGGTTTATTTTCAGTGAACAAATCTGCCAGGTATTTCAGTCCTAGGTCATTGAGTGATTTAAAAAATCAAATACTTTAAAATCAATCCTAAATGTAACTGGAAGCCAGTGTGATATGCTCAGATTTTCTCGTTCTAGTCAGAATCCGGGCAGCAGCGTTCTGGATGAGCTGCAGCTGTCTAATGGTCTTTTTGGGAAGACTGGTGAGGAGCCCATTACAATAGTCCACCCTGCTGGTTATAAAGGCATGAACAAAACATCTAATTCTTGAAATGTTTTTAAAATGATAGTATGCAGATTTAGTTAATGCTTTGACATGACTACTGAAACTAAGGTCTGTCTCCAGAATCACACCAAGGTTCCTGACTTGATTTTTTTGTTGTTTGTCCCCTAGAGCCAAGGTATGCATTCACTTTGAAAACTTCATCTTTGTTTCTAAATGCAATAACTTCAGTTTTTTCCTTGTTTAACTGCCCTTATGAAAATTAACCATGGTTTTACTACAAATAAAACCAAAAAACCATGGTTACTATAGTTAAACCATGGTAACCACAAATTAACCATGGTTTTGCTAAATTAACCATAGTTTAACCATGGTATTTGTAGTAAATATGTGGTTATACAAATGGTAGTCAACACGCCAAAAAACCATGGGTTACTACAGTTTTACTATAATAAAACCATGGTTATTTTTCGTAAGGATGAAGAACGTTCTGGCACATCCAACTATTAATTTCATGAATGCATTGGCAGAGGGAGTCAATGGGGCTGTAGTCATTTGGAGATAAGGCTAGGTAAATCTGGGTATCATCAGCATAGCTGTGATAGGCAATTTGGTTCTTTCTTATTATTTGACATAGTGGAAGCATATACAGGCTAAACAAGAGCGGTGCTAGAATTGACCCTTGTGGGACTCCGCATGTCATGGACATCCACTTAGACTTATGCCCTCATAGATTCACATAATAGCCTCTCCCTTCTAAGTATGACCTAAACCATTTGAGTACCATCCCATTTAAGCAAATATCATTTATTATCTTAATGAGTGCTCTCTCTGTACTGTGAGGCGGGCAGAAACCAGATTGAAAATTGTCCAGGTATCCATTTGAGTTTAAGTATTTGTTGAGCTGACTAAAAACTACCTTCTCTATAATGTTTGCCTATAAAAGGAAGATAAGATATTGGTCTAAAAATGTTGTTTTCATATTAATGTTTTGTAATCTTTTATTAGCACTCTGATTTGCGTTTCGTGTAGCTCAGTTGGTAGATTATTGCGCTATACCTTAATATGTAATCATGCTATCATGAGTTCAATCCCAGAGAAGGGACGTGCACGTAAAAAAATAAATCATAATTTAGCATGATTTCTGTGAAGGTTAGGTTTAGGGGTGGGGTTAGGTGCGTTCATTCGATTGAATAAGCCACCTAGTAAAATATGTGCGAATAACTGTGAGATCGGTGTAAAAAGTCCACACAATGGGTCTCATTCATGAAACATTCGTAAATATACGAGTAAATATGTGAGTGATTTGCGCGTAAAGAGAACTTCCCGAAAACTCTTCTCCTGTTTCACAAAAACTTCGTAAACGTCAGATGTGATAGTGAAATGTGTGTGTGTGTTAATGAATTCCAATCAGTCGTAAATGGGACGCGCGTGCACGCTCATTCTCAATTACCATAAATCCCGCCCATTAAATCCGACTGACAACTACATATGAGCATCATATTATGACACCAAACGAAGGATTTCAACATGTCTTCTCAAAAGCGAATGAAAAATAAAAATTTCTCAGCTGCAGAAATTGAAGTTTTATTATCAGAAGTTCATTCAAAACGCCACGTTTTATTTTCAAGCGTACATAGTGGCGTATCAGGTCCTAAAAAAAGAAAGCTTGCCAGCATATTACAGATGCTGTTAATGGAGTTTCATCTGTTAATCGAACAGTCCCAGAAGTGAAAAGAAAAAACGTATGTAATTACTATATATAATATTTTTTTCAAAATGCTGTGTAAATATGGACCTGATTATGAATTAAAATGCAGCCGTATTAATGAGCAAAACGTTCAGACGTTAAACGCACTATTTACGCGTGGCTGGGAGCAGGTGTAGATTTATTTCGTACCAACTAACATTTGGAAAATACGAACGTTTTAATGAATCCGAAAATTTACGGCAGAACCACTTTACACACGATTTACCAAAAAATTTGTTCTGCTCGTGTTTCATGAATGAGACCCATTGCATTTAAATGAACGTGCGTTTTGATTGGCAATGACGCAATACTGTCATTATTTTTACGCCCGCTAGAGGCCGCTCAACTCTAAAACGTAAATATAGGTCCTAATAAGTTGTTTGCACAAACGACCTATATGGTCGTTTTTTGTGTTCAAGAACAGGCTCTGTCTGATAGGGGAGACTCTGTTAAACCATCTGATGTATGCAGATGATTTGGCTAATATGTCCCCCAGCACTGTTGGGTTCCAGCAGCTGTTAGATATATGCTCGGAGTATGGGGTTGAGTTTGTTTTAAAGTACAATGCAAAAAAGAGTGTTGTATTGATATGTAGGACCAAGGGGGATCAGAAGCTGCATTTTCCAATGTTTTACCTGTCAGGGAAATCCCTCTGTGTATCTTACTGTACGAAATATCTTAGGCACATACTGCACCCCATGTATGCAGCCCCGTTGTGGGTTAACTACAAAAAGGAGACCATGCGCAAACTATATAGCGCATATATAGGTAGCATATAATGACTGCCTGAGGATACTGCTAAAAAAGCCCAGGAGTAGCAGTGCAAGTAAGTTCTTTTGTGACTCAGGGCTAAGCACTTTACTGGCTCTCTTGAGGAACCTAATGTTTAAGTTCATGTCCCGACTTGATGAGTCTCAAAACTGTATTATAATGATGCTCACAAGCCCTAGGTGCAGCTCGGTTAGATATCAATCATATTTGTGGAAACATTGGTATGGGTGCCTGTTAAGACTCTCATGAATCAAAGTATGTTTTTATATGTTTATGTATCCATTCCTTCTGTTATGTTGTTTGTATTGTTGTTGGGTCTAGAGCCTGTAATAAAGTTTATATATATAAAAAAACAATAAAATAAAGATTGATTTTCTATATAAGAAAATAATATGAGATACTTATAAGATTTGTTTCCTGGGGGGGATCTAAATTAAGTGCATTTTACTTAAGTCATATATATATATATATATATATATATATATATATATATATATATATATATATATATATATATATATATATATATATATGAATGACTCCATTTAAGAGTTATATGGGTCACCATACTTGGCTGTACTGTATGACACATCACCATTATGTGAACTGAATGAAAACTCAATTAATTTGTGTCACAGCATAATGTTTTAAAACCATTTATTTTTAATAAATGGCCTAAGATTCTGCACAGTTCTATATATATATATATATATATATATATATATGATATATACATTTGATTAATCCATTTAAAAGATACATTTGTAAAATCTATGGTGTCTTATGTACCTATGTGTCACGTTCGGTGGTACAAGAAACACGTGCAGGTAAGATATTTATTAAGGGGCAATCCAAAAGGGTAAACAGTCCAGGCAGGGTCAAAACCAGAGAATCTAAATAAACAAGAACAGACAAAACACAAGGCAGGATCAAGACTATGGAATGACAAGACATTAGACAAGGACTCCGTCACACATACTCAGACAGACCGGGTATAAATAGACAGAAGGTGATGAGGGAACTGGAGACAGGTGGGGAATAATCAATTAACTCAAACAAGGAGGAAGGTGACCAAATAAGGGAACAGACAGTTACTAAAGTGCCAGACACCGTGGGAAAGGGGGACACCTAATGGAAACCCAGGGAACACAACCCAGACACTGTGACAGTACCCCCCCTCTACGGAGCGGCTCCCAGACGCTCCATGACAGACACAAAACAGAGACCAGGAGGGAGGCGGACAGGTGGAGGTTCAGGGGGAGGGACGTAGGGTCTGACTAACAGAGGGGAACTGGGATGAAGCCCCCCCAGGGCGGAGCAGAAGACCACCACAACCGTGTGGTCAGAGCGGAAGCCCCCCAGGGCGGAGCAGAAGACCACCACGTCCTCGTGGTCGCCGCCAGAGTCCCCCAGGGCGAAGCGGATGACCACCACGTCCTCGTGGTCGATGCCGGATTCCCCCAGGGCGGAGCAGAAGAACACCACACCCCTGTGGTTGAGGCCGGAGTCCCCCAGGGCAGAGCAGAAGACCACCACAGCCGTGTGGTCAAGGCGGAAGCCCTCCAGGGCGGATCGGACCTCCGTGCGGCCGGACCAACGGGACAATGAAACTCTAGCCCTGACTCTGGAGGGTCAGCGGTGACTAGCCCTGACTTTGGAGGGTCAGCGGTGACTAGCCCTGGCTCTGGGAGGTCAGCGGTGACTAGCACTGACTCTGGAAGATCAGCGGTGACTAGCCCTGACTCTGGAAGGTCAGCGGTGACTAGCCCTGACTCTGAAGGGTCCACGAACACCTGACTCGACTCTGGAGAGTTCACTGGAACCTGTCTTGACTCTGGAGAGTTCACTGGAACCTGACTCGAGTCTGGAGGGTCAACTGGAACCTGACTCGACTCTGGAGGGTCAGCTGTGACTGTCATCCTGTGCAGCGGCACTGGGCAAGCAGCCATCCTGGGCCATGACTCTGGACAGGGGGCCCTCTTGGGTTGTGGTGCTGGGCCGGTGACCATCTTGGGTTGTGGCGCTGGACCGGTGAACATCTTGGGCATTGGCGCTGGGTTAGCGGCCATCTTGTGCTGTGGTGCTGGGCTGGCGACCACCAGGTGCTGTGGCGCTGGGCTGGCGGCCATCTTGGGCTGTGGAGCTGGCTCAGCAGCCATGACGTGACCCGTTTTGGGAATCTCTAGGATCTTTGACAGCATAGCGAAGTAATAAAGAAATGTGTCAGCGGCCATCTTGCCTCGGGGCGCTGAGCTGGCGGCCATCTTGTAAGGTGGTGTGAGGCTGGCTTCCATCTTGCCTCGTGATGCGGGGTTGGTGGCCATGCACAGCAGCGGCGCTGGGTTGGCGGCCATCTTGTGCTGTGGCGCTGGACCTGCGGCCATCATGGGCAGTGGCGCTGGCTTTCTCCATCCGCCATGGTGAGACGGCAGCTCTGGTCCCTCCCACATGAGCCCCGAGTCGAAGAGGGGCCATGGTGGAGAGCAATGCTGAGCCTCCTCTCGCCCACCTCCTTCTCGGCGACCTCCCCTGGTCCCGCGAAACACGACCAGGCGGGATCCCTCAAACCGATTGCTTCTCTCCCGCTCGGTGGCTGCGGAGGAAACATTCATCGACATACCGCTTGATCTCGTGTGTGGACGGAGTCCTTCTGTCACGTTTCAGTGATACAAGAAACACGGAGAGATCCAAGTGCAGGTAAGATATTTATTAAGGGGCAATCCAAAAGGGTAAACCGTCCAGGCAGGGTCAAAACCAGAGAATCCAAATAAACAAGAACAGACAAAACAAAAGGCAGGATCAAGACTACGGAATGACAAGACATTAGACAAGGACTCTCTGTGTCACACATAATCAGACAGACCGAGTATACATACACAGAAGGTGATGAGGGAACGGGAGACATGTGGGGAATAATCAATTAACTCAAACAAGGAGGAAGGTGACCAAATAAGGGAACAGACAGTTACTAAAGTGCCAGACACCATCGGAAAGGAGGACACCTAATGGAAACCCAGGGAACACAACCCAGACACTGTGACACTATGTAAATGTATTTATG
The DNA here is from genome assembly GCF_023724105.1 of Carassius gibelio. NCBI lineage: Eukaryota > Metazoa > Chordata > Actinopteri > Cypriniformes > Cyprinidae > Carassius > Carassius gibelio. The sequence continues at coordinate 40,505,782 of NC_068377.1, forward strand.
TATTTATGTACTATGCAAATTATTGTACTCTACCTAACTGTGTTTATTTGCCAAAGGAATATAACTATAATTGTTTGATTAATAACAAATAGTATTATAATTATTATAAAAGTATTAATGTATTATTAATTATCAATATAATTCATAATTGGTTTATTTTTTATTTATTTAATAAGTCTCTCAGTTCCAGTGTCAGTAGGTTTGTCGGGAGACACTGACCACTGCTGGACATCTGGAGGAGCAGCAGGTGAAAATACAGATGAGACAGACACTACTCCTGGACAACTCTGAACATGAAGTGAATATGAATGCAATTTAAGATCTTTTCAGCCATAAGACCATTAAAATCTTGTCTGTCTTTCTGGGTTCAGATGATCTACTATATATTGCATGAGTTATATGGACTACTACTATTATTATTTATTATTATGATTCTGTGTTGATCATTGAATAATGTTTCTTTGTCCATAGGATGAGTAAATGCTGACAGGAGTTTTCCTGACTGAAATCTTCTCTTGATTTGTTTAATTTTTTCATATCATGTAAACCAGACAGTGACAAATGAGCTCTGGGTTTATGGAATGCTGTTTAGCAGATCAGATGATGTTTTCTAAACCAGTGGAGTTTCTACTGCAGTCGTAACTATGGCAAACACACACGTTTGCATGTTCATGCATTTGTTAGGCTAATGATGCCTGTCAGTACTGAAAAATCAAAGAAAGAGTTATTTGCATGGAGAGTCATGTTTTCATTGACAGTCATTCAGGATGAAGATTCATTTGAGCTAGGATCTGCAATGTATTTTCTAACACAAATCGATCAAGCTATATTATATTTATATTGTAAATTAACTAGTTTAGTTTCATTTTATTTATATTTTACAATAGTATAGTTTATCAATGCCTTTTATTTGACATTTTGTATATACTAATAAAACTGATGTTTTCAGCTTCATCCCATTAAACGTTGATGGCTTTCAGATATTTAATAAAGGTACGACGCCAAGTTGTTCATGTCTGACATTGTTTTCTTTTGACGTGGGATGGTTTCCTTATTAGTGCGTTTTTTGCGTGTTTAGAAGTTAGTCATCAAAGGATGTGGCCAGGAAATCTTAGTTGGCATTTGGTGACAACTTCTTGGAGTGAGCGAGTGTCAGTTCAATGATAAATCTCATCATTGCTAATATGGTCTCGATACGACACACCCAGAATTTTTCGCAGACATTGCAGCTGGAAGACATTAAGGTCTTGATTGAAATTGTCGTGGCTGTCCAAATGGGCTTGAGTCTTTGGTAGACTGCTGCAGCTTTGCTAACACAGAATGTGACATCATGCTCAGCATCTCCATCTCAATCACTCATCAAAAAACTGACCAAATAGATTTTTTTGGTTGTCTAATATTCAAAAGGGCATATTTGGTGGTGTTGGTGTTGATAAAATTGATGGATAGTTGTGGCTGAAAATCCAAACTCTGTTCGATGATGTTCCATAGAGTAAAGATTTGGTCATTGCAGGATCAACCACAACAGAATCCAGCTTGCTCTTCTCAAAGCTTCTTGTCAACTGCTTCTCTTAGGTGCTGTAGAAGGACGATGCAGAATACCCTTCCAGGAACAAATAGGAGCGTGATCCCTTTCCAGTTGTTGCAATCAGCGAGATTTCCTTTCTTTGGGAGTTTAATGATAACTTATCTTTGTCAATCCTCTGGGACTTGAGCTGTTGCACAGCATGTATTTAGGAGAGTCGTCAGTTTTTCGATGATGGGGTGGCCACCACATTTTAGAATTTCAGCTGATATCATGTCTAATCCAGGCACTTTTTTATTTTTTAGCAGGCAGATCACTGCTGCTATCTCTGTTGTTGTGATGGCATCCAGACTCACGGCCAGGTTCTTGTCAGGAGTAGGTGGGTTGAAGGCGAAAAGCTCTGCTGACATTGGTTGGTTGAGCATGTCCTGGAAGTGTTCAAACCCACCTTCTCTCTTGGTCTTCTGCTGTCAGCAGTACCTTGCAGTTCTTATCTTTGATGCAAACTCCTTGTCCACTTCTCATTCTTGTCAGGTCTGGGGCCTCATTTATAAAACTGTGCGTAGGATCCTTACTAAAACTCTACGTACGCACAAAAGCCAAAAATAGCGTACGCAAAAAAATATTCAGATTTATAAAACCATGCATATGCACACCTGCACGCAATTTTCACTTTATAAATCACAGCCTACCTGATAATTTCCAAACGCAAAAAAAAAAATCATTTACCGCCCTTTATCCCCCTACATTCAACCATATATAGACAATGCAAATTACCTCATTGGCCATGCATATTAAAAGGAGCAAGGAAATTTGTTTTTTTTTAAAAACAAAATCATGGCAGCAATGGAGAGCAAGGGCAAGAAGCGAAATTTCTCTGAGGCAGAAATAGAGGTTCTTGTGAGTGAGGTGGATGAAAGGAAGGCTATTTTGTTTGGTGGCCACAGCAGTGGAATTACCAATTTAAAAAAAAAAATTTAGAGTAGCAACACATCACTGCTGCGGTAAACGCAGTTGCTTCGGCAAACAGGACGGTTCCAGATGTAAAAAAGAAGTGGTCTGATCTTAAGGTGGGAGCAAAGAAACGGCTTGCCTCTCACCGTCAGAGTGTGTGTGCGACTGGTGGGGGCAAAGGCCCCCCCGATTTGTCCCCAATGGAGACCCGAATGGCCTCGATTCTCGGCCAAACCAGTGTGTGTGGCATTGTGTCTGAGAGGGAGGGAGACACAGATGTGCTGGATACAGGGGAACCAGGTAAATAATTTTATTGCTTGTGTGCTCAATGAAACAAAATAAATTATACACTCAAAAAAGTCAACTAGCCACTTGTTTGATTTGCAAAATACAAATATGTCTGATTAATAAGAATATAACACGTTTACTTATGTTAAATGATTCATTCTTGTTATTTGTAACTAAATTATTATTCACAGCAGTGTAAGTTTACTTGATTTGATTAGATGAATAATGGGTGCCACGAATAAAGCATGTTCATTCAACAATTTATTTTTTTGAGTGTACAATTGGTTTAGTCCTTATTCTTGGAGAGTCTGCGGGAGACCAGTGTGACGAAACTCCCAGCGCAGAGTCTGCAGGGGCTATGGAGTTTCCCGAGGTCCCCAGCACAAGTGCATCCAGAAGTGTCCGGGTGCTGAATGAGGCTGTTTTGCAGACACAGAGAGACACCATTAATGCAATTACTGTAATCGCAGATGAGCTTAAGCAAATAAGGGTTGTGCTGGGTGACATTGCATCTACATTAAAAGATCTTGTTAAAAAATGAAACTTTGCACTGTTGTTCTTCACAAATGGCGCATTACTTCCTGACGGAGCCTTGCTCCCTGATGATGTCCTTCTTGTTGGGGAGGGGGGTTTGGGTCAGGCTCTTCATGCTGGTGTTGTGGTAGGTCGGGAGGAACAGGGATACCATTCATCAGTGCAATGTTGTGTAAAATAGCGCACACCATGATGATCTGGCATACTTTTTTTGGTTGATATAAAAGTCTACCACCCGAAGCATCAAGGCAACGCCATCTACACTTGAGGAGGCCAGTGGCTCTCTCAACTACTGAGCGCGGACGAGCGTGGGTATCATTAAAGCGCACCTCTTCTGCGCTCTGAGGGTTTGAGAATGGGGTGAGTAGCCAGCGCCTGAGCAGGTAACCGCTGTCACCTGTAAAGTATAACAGATTATTTGTACAATAGGCTTTAACTGTTATGTAAAAACAATTATATGCTTTACTTACCCAGAAGCCTGCCATCGCGAACGGCACCTGCCCTAAGTCAATTCCCTACACTGCTGTGCGCTAGAATAAAAGAAGGTAACACTTTATTTTGATAGTCCACTTTAGACATTCTACTAGCAGTAAGTAACTTTGCAACTACATGTCAACCAGCAGTTAGTAGAGTATTAGTAGACTGTCTGCTTAATATCTTCTAACACTTTCTTTGTAAACTTATTGTCAACTTATACTGAGCCTAAACCTAGCACTAACACTAACCCTAAACCTACCCTAACAGTCTACTCTGAGAGTTAGTAGACATGTAGATGCAAATTTATGAGATTTAGTTGATATGTAGTTGACATATAGTTACAAAGTTACTTATAGTCAGTCAAATGTCTAAAGTGGACAATCGAAATAAAGTGTAACCTATAGAACCAGGCCATCGTGCCACAACATTCCTTAGAGTCAAGTTGGCGTCACATATAATTTGCACATTTATTGAATGCACATGTTTATAGCAATATGAGTGCAGTCGATTGCGCCGATTACATTTGGGAAACCGGACATTGCTGCAAATTGCCTTTTGATATTGGCCTGTTCTCCAACAGTGTAAGGAAACTTTATGTATCGATTGGTCATTTGAATAATCCCTTTCAAAACTGCAGGCATTAATGAGCTTAGGGATGGCTGTGAAATCCCAGACCTATGACAAATTAATAGGAATGTTAAAATCAGTAAGGTTTTGCATAAAAAAAGTACCCAAAAAAGTACTTGGGTTTGTACCGTGATGGCGCGGTTCCGTGTTGTTGGTCTTTCAGCACACAGATCCAAGAGCATGGCTCTAGGAAATCTAAAGCGGCTTATTAGCCACTCATCATCATGGGCTAGGAAATCCTCACGGTCCCTGAATACTCTTTCCCTCCGAAGTCTGCCATTGGCATAGTCTTCCAGCAGTGCCAGCGCATCCATCATACAATATGCACTTAAGTGTTGCTGCAGTAGGCTATTTATGTTTTCAGGTATCAGATTTAATCATTTACGCCTTATCACATTAATCACATAATTAGTGATAGGCCTACATCCATTTAAGATACATACATATAGTTCCTTTTATGTCTTTAAACTAAACATGCATGTATGTATCTTTAGGACCCATAATGGTGATTTAATGTTATTTGTATTTTTTGTTGTAACCGGGACCTATGAGCAACTTATTTGTAAATATTGAAATATGTCAAAGTAAATTTTGCCATTTTGCAAAGGGTTAATTCCCTTTATCCGCAGTCAGTTCCTCAACTCACCATCAGTGTCGCCAAACTTCTTTGTCTTCAAAATGTGCGTACGCATGGGTCAGAGTTTGCGTGTAGGTGCGCATATTTTCACGTCAAGTTTTTCTTTATAAATCCCACCTTTTGCGCTGGAACTGGCGTATGCATGTTTTCAGCCCCGTTTTGTGCGTACGCAAGCTTTATAAATGAGGCCCCAGGTCAGGATATGTGACACACATAAAACCACATTAAACAAACAAACAAACAAACAGGTCCTTTAAGTTTTCATGCTCAGTATTGATTCATGTTTAAGATTACTTTATAACTGGGGACACTTGCACTACAATAAGCTATTTACACTACAATCATTATATCTGCACTGTTTGTCTACTTCACTGGTTTACATTTTACATTTACATTTAGCAGACGATTTATCCACAGTGACTTACAAATGAGGACAATGCAAGCAATCTAAATCAACAAAAGGGCAATGATATGCAGGTGCTTTAACAAGTCTCAGTTAGCTTAATGCAGTACACATGGTGGTTTCTTTTTACTTATATAATCAATAAAAAGAAAACTAGATAGAAAAAAGATAGAATAGAAAAAGACTAGTGTTAGAGGCCTTTATTTTGCTTTTGTTAATTCTATAATAAATAACACTTTACTTTTACAGTGTAATATGTGTATCCTGGTATTCCCTACATTATTTCCCCACAAGTATAGTAACACCAGTAAATATATAAATATGTTTTGGTCCCCATGAGGAAACAAGCCTTTAAATCATACAAAATTATAAAAACAAAAATTAAAAATAAAACTGCAGGACGTATGGATAGGTTGAGGGCAAGGGGATATTAAATACAGTCTGTACTGTAAGAAAACTGTTATGCCCATGGAATGTCCACATAAAATAGGCAAACTCAATTTGGTTTGTACTCTATCTGCCATGTGCCTTGTGATGCTTTTCTTATCTTTTTACAAGACCTATTTGTATATTTGTATAGTTGTACTTTATATTTTATCTGTACTTTGTATTTAATGTTCTACTTTTAGTGTTATCTGTCTGCACCACGTTTCTGAGAGTAATGCAATTTCATGTAATCTAGGGCCTGTCCCTCTGACCTCTACTACTACACTCTCTATTCCAGTTGGTCTCTGGAACTGCCAGTCTGCTGTTAACAAAGCAGATTTCATTTATTCTATTACTTCTCTTTCCAGTATCAACCTCATGGCACTAAGTGAGACTTGGATCAAACCTGAAGACACTGCCACCACCGCAGCCCTCTCCACTAATTTCACTTGTTCCCACCCCCCTCATATGACTGGGAGGGGTGGAGGTACAGGTCCCCTTATATCAAAAGAATGGAAATTTGATCTTCAACCAACACCTACAGGTAACGGTTCATTTGAATCACATGCAATTACTGTAACCCACCCTGTTAAAATCCACTTTGTGGTCATTTATCATCCCCCAGGCCAATTGGGAAACTTCTTAGAGGAGTTGGATGTGCTGCTATCAAACTTTCCTGAGAATGGTACTCCTCTGTTACTGCTTGGTGACTTCAACATCCACCTTGATAAACCCCAGGTTGACTTCAACACTCTGCTCACCTCATTTGATCTCAAGCGAGTGTCTACTACAGAGACTCACAAATCAGGTAACCAACTGGACTTCATCTTCACATGCTGTTGCTCCGTGGACAACTCTTTAGTTGTTCCACTTCACACCTCACTTCCTCATTACTGCTAACCTAGCACTTACTCCTGAAGCGGGGCACACTCCAACGCAGGTCACCTTTGAACGGAACCTTCGCTCTTTCTCTCCATCTCGCCTATCCTCTGTGGTTTCATCCTCACTTCCTTCACTCTCTCAGATTCCAGCTCTGGACACAAACAGTTCTACTGACACTCTTTGCTCCACTCCAACCTTTTGCTTGGACAACTTTTGCCCACTGTCGTCTAGACCAGGACGCACCACCTGATCTGCCCCCTGGCTGTCTGATGTTCTCTGTGAACATCGCTCTAAACTCAGGGCTGCAGAGAAGAAATGGCATAAATCAAGAAACTCTACCGACCTCAGTGTGTATCAGTCTCTCCTCTCTTCCTTCTCTGCAAATGTATTCACTGCTAAATCATCAAACTACCACAACAAAATGAACAACTGTTGTGATGCTCGCTTTCTCTTATCTTCTTAATCCACCTCCACTTCCTCCATCGAATCTTACATCTGACGACTTTGCAATTTTTTTCACAAATAAGACAAGAATTATCAGTGACCAATTCTCCACACTGCAGACTGAGGATAACTTCACAACGACTTCTCTCCTCCTTCTCTCCACTCTCAGAAACGGATGTTTCCAAACTTATCCCGTCCACTCAACTGACACTGCCCTGCTCTCGTTTACTGAAACCCTGGGACTGGCAAGAGCAGCTATGTGTACTCAAAGTACGTTTAGGCGAAAGCGCAGAAAACACACCTAGACCTTTGCACACGCTGATTCTTCAAACTGATTACGTAACGGTGCAAACTGTGAATCGCTGTAAATGCCCTTATGGTTGGCTAACACTTCCATTGATCAAAACTGTGCTGGCTAGGCATTGGCTAGCTAACAATAGCCAAACACGAGGTGTGGCGATTGGCACCTTGATAAACCAGTCAGTGACCCCTGGAGTGTTATGGGCTATAACATCGCTTGTGATTGAAGGAGAGAGACGAGGGAGGGTTAATTTTACTCGGAAGAGACCATTCTATGAGAAACAAAAGCTGGAATACGATTTAGAATCGATATTTCTTTGAAAATGGACGCTATCGACAACTATAACTCAAATCGCGCATGTAAACAAAGGAGGGTCTTTCGTTTTCCCCCCTATTTATTCGTTGTTTTGGATTAAAAAGTGGGATGCATCTTGAAGAGTGGACCCTTACCTTGAAATGTGTGCTGTTGTTTCTTGGAATAGTCCGAGCTGAGCAGAACTATAGGCGGTGAAACGTAAGTACTGCCGTGCACTTTGTACATGTTTAAATGGTCCTTCAGCATTTATGTTAACCCTTTCCTCTCTGCTGTATTGATTTAAAAAACAAGCTCAGAACGTGGATTTTGAGTGTTTTAGCTTTCAAATGATATATAGTTTATGATAGTTTATTGAATATTTTTCTTTAAAAAAGGTTATTAATTTGACAGTCAAGCCCTGCCACGCCCTATTGGCCCGTGGCCGGGCCGGTGCGGGTTAATTAAAACTAACAAAGTATGTTGTTTTTTTTTTTTTTTACATTGAACAATGATGGAGCTATTCTTTACCCATCTTCTATGGTTTTTTCTTAGCAGCATAATGTATAAAATAAAAACAGCTCCTTATAAAAAACAAAAAATGTAAATGTTATATTGTTGTAGTAGTTATGAACAAATACAACGATGTAAATTTTTATATGGAACTCTATAACTCTTTATATTGAGTGTGTTTTTACTCAATTGGTTCTCTATAGGGCTTATGTTTTTTGGAACAAAGCAGGAATTATGGTCTGGCTGAAATGGGCTCGTGAAGGAATATTGTAACGGGGCTCAATTACATTAAGCATGTTCTTAAAACCTGCGTTTTCCACTATAGGCGCTCGCTCACTCAGTATGCGATGAAGGCTCGTTGCAAAATGGCTAATGCGTTTAACAGACCAGAAAAAGAAGATCCTCCAATTACCAACAGGTCTGGAGTTTGGGTGCACTTTGGATTCCCTGTAAGCTATAATGGTGATGATAGAATGAATGGTAAATAGTAAGGTCTCATATCCGCGGCTATAACATAAATGAAGCCTACCAATCGCCGCGGTGATGTTTTTTAAACATTGGCCATCGCATACTGTGCATGAACTGCTCGCTCACTCAGCGAGTACTGAGTGAGCGAGTGCCTGACTGAGTAGCCTAACATGAAAATATAAGTTGGTGTTTTTTTCTTCTTCGGGGGTGTCAGGGGCATTGCCTGTTACGTCGTTTGGGTTATTGTGCTACCTTGTTGAACTCATATCATTATATTTAACTTTTTTTTTTTTTTCAAATATAATTAATTAGTCCAACGAACCGTTCGGTACATAATGTGTACTGCGTAAAGAACCGCCAGCCTCGTACTGAACGGTTCAATACGAATACGCTTATCGTTACACCCCTAAAAAAAAAAATATATATATATATATATATATATATATATATATATATATATAGAGAGAGAGAGAGACAGAGAGAAAGAGACAGAGAGGTAAATGTATACTTTCAAAATAAACCAATTCAAATGGAAAACTAATTTTCGATTATGTATGAAACACACATCTGCTATACTGTGGAGTCAGTGTCACTGACTTTTGAAAACAAAGAGAGCACTTGTTAATCAAATTATTAAAATGTTAATGTAGCCTCCTTTCCTGTCACATTCACAATCACTTCTTCTGCCAATGTGCTGTGGCAAGCTTTATTTGTTTACTCGAGCGTTTATTGGGCTATGTGTGCAATTAAAGGCTCATTATAATGATTTAAATGGTTTAGAAATAAACATGCAATTAGTTGACTGCTGCACCACATGACCGACTACTAGTCGACCAAAAAAAAAAAAATTGAGGGCAGCCCTAGTTCCTACAGACAATTTTATGATCAGTTTATAAAGGAAAAACTTTTCCCCCTTTTTATCACAGGTTAAGGCAGGAAATATATTTTATAGTTTCTATAGGTTACTAATGAGATGTCAATCAGTACTTGATTATTCATATAGTTTATTCTACAGCATCTAGTACTTCAGCTTCAGTCATCACACCCAAAGAAAAACTGCAGTGCTTTACAAATATAGGAGAGGAAGATCTAATTAAATGTATCACTGCATCTAAACCAACAACATGCCTATTAGATCCTAAATCCACAAAATTACTGCAAGAGTTGTTACCTGTAGCAGAAGAACCGTTTCTCAATATTATTAACTCAAAAACCATTCAAGCTGATGGTTATTAAGCCTCTTATTAAGTAACTACAACTAGATCCTAATGAACTGGCAAATTACAAACCCATTTCAAATCAACCATTTATGTCTAAAATTTTTGAATAAGTTCTCTGCACATTTGTGCTCCTTCTTGCAAAAAATATATCTCTATGAAGAGTTTCAGTCATGCCCCACCATAGCACAGAAACTGCACTTGTTAAAATTACAAACTACTTGCTTCATCTCAGTTATCACAAGTAAAGTATGGTGTGCCACAAGGATCTGTCCTAGGCCCTCTGCTATTTTCAATATGTTACCCCTTGGTAATGTTATTAGAAAATATGGAATTAGTTTCAATTGTTATGCTGTTGATAACTTTATATGTCAACAACACCAGATGAAACTTCTAAATTATCTAAGCTAGCAGAATGTATTAAAAATTTAGAAGATTGGATGAGCAATAATTTTCTCCTATTGAATTCGGAAAAGACAGAGATATTACTTATTGGACCAAAAAGCAGTACACTGAATCTCTTCAAAATCCTATTTCCCATGTTACAAAAACAGGATTCTTCCATCTTAGAAACACTGTCAAGCTACAAAACACATTACCTGTTTCTGATGCAGAAAAGCTAGTTCATGCATTCATAGACTGGACTATTTTAATGCACTGCTAGGTGGTTGTCCTGCATCTTCAATAAACAAGCTATAGGTAGTCCAAAATGCAGCGGCTACAGTCCTTACCAGGTCAAGAAAATATTATAATATTTGCCCAATTTCACAGTCTCTGAACTGGCTGTCACGTTGCAGGGCGCCTTGTCGGCTTCCCCTGTGGTCTGTGTTGTCCTGTCTTTCCGGTAGTTCGTGGTCTGGGCAATCAGTGCTGATCGTGGCAGGAGTACGCAGATCACAAGCTGATTCTCCCCCACCTGTTGCTCGTTCCCCCACTCCCTTATATGTCTCTGCCTTTCTGTCTGTCGTTGTGAGTAGATTGTTTTGGCTTTGCCCGTGTTTTGTGTGGTGTCCATGCTTCAGGCTTACCCTCTGTTCTCCAATTTAAGGACCCGTAGTTCGGAGATCCGGCCGCGCGAGTGGTCCACAGTGTGCCGGCCAGTTCTGCGATCTCTGTGTGTATCTGTGCAATTTAAATTATTGTTTAAAGGGGGCGGGGGGTTTCACTCAATATCCTGTTAAGTACTCAAGTACCTTGAGTACCTATAGAGTAGTACTGCATCCTTCATAACTCCAAAAAGTCTTTAGTTTTATTATATTCATAAGAGAAAGATAGTCTGTACCGATTTTTCCCGGAAAATACGAACGGCTGGAGGCGTGACGTGCGGGCGGAGCTAAAGAATCACGAGCGCCAGTAGGCTTTTGCGTTGAGAGCGTTTGGAAGCTGTGACATTTCCGTGAGGACAAAACCAACCAAAACAAACCATGGCTAACAGTCAGATTCAGCGTATATTTATGATCCAGAATCAGATCCAGAGGCTGAAATTTAACAAGAGCAGCATCAGCAACGACGTCTCTATGTGGTATGTACTGAAACTGTATATATTTGCTTAGCGGTTTTGGAAAATGACTAAGTTCCACTTTGTTGTCTTTTTTTATTTTTTTTAAGCTGTACATGTGGAAAGTGCAGTTTGATGACAACATCGCATGTTGTTTACTTGATGTGCTTACGCGCCGATAGCTAAGTTAACAACACAGAGATATTTGAAGCAGTTTTACTCACCGCATACGGTTCCAACACACGATCGTTACCCTTTTTACACTTTTTCGTTGGGACTGCATTATCCTTAAGAAATAAACGATGTGCAAATACGGCGTCAAACTGGGCCTTGTTTGTAAAACAAGCATCTTCAAAATGCAGGGGAACAAACACAAACACTTGTACAACTCCGTTGATGATCTGTAAAAATAAACTCCATCCACTGGTCCCTTAATGCTGTTTTTCTTTTGGTAATCTGTGCAGGGTTGTCTTGCCCTGGCAACCAAAAACACACTTCTTTTGTGATATTTCGCTACGCTCTCGCTCTGATCCGTGAATGTCTGTTGTGCTCTCAGTGCTCTGCTATACGGGATCGCGCGCTCTTCCGGCAGAAGTCTTCTTAGGACCCATATAAGGAAATTCCGCTCCATCTAACGTCACACAGAGCCATACTCAAAAAAAACTTTCCGAAACTAGTGACAAACCGGAAGGATTATTTTTGCAACAGATATACTCCTTCAAACGTACAACTTAATTTTTTAAACTTTGTCCATGTTTAGCATGGGAATCCAACTCTTTAACAAGGTCACGAGCATTGTCGCTGCTTTAGCAGGGAGAGCAGTCAGTGTCTGGTTACTCCATTGAATTCCGCACGCTCGCCGCGTCCTGCGGCAGGAATGAGAAGGCTCTCTCGCTGATCCCCACTTCCTCCACGTCCTGGCTGAGCGTGTGAAGGATGAGATCTATTCTCTGGAGCTGCCTTCTGGCTTGGATGAGCTCATTGACCTTGCCACTCAGTTCAATGACCGGATTGCTCTCCATTTTCGGCACCAAAGAGAGGGGATTACCCACACGATGTCTCAAAGTTGCATCCTCCCGGAGATGGAGCCTATGCAGATTTGGAGAGCACAGCTGACCATAGAAGAGAGACACCTTCGCATGGCTAATCAGCTCTGCCTTTACTGCGGTGAGGTGGGGCATGTGGTAGCGGTGTGCCCTGTGGCAGGGCAACGCTTTTCACACAAGGGAAAGCACATGATGAGCGTCACTACAACTCGACTGCCAGCTGGTGGCTGTTCAGAGTTTCAGGCTTCGGTACAGTTTGGGGGAGCTGTTTTCCAGGTTTTGGCATTAATCAACTCTGGAGCAGAGGGCGACCTCATGGATTCCAGATTGGCAACACGTCTGGTGATTTTGGCCATTGGGCTGGCCGAACCTATTTCTGCCAGGACCCTTTGTGGCACTTATCTCACTAATATTACTCACACCACCCAGTTTGTCACATTAACTTGTCTGGTAATCATGCCGAGGATATTAGATTAGATTAAACATAACCCCCATATTGATTGGGCCCGTGGTTCTATTTTGGCTTGGAGCCCATTCTGTTTAGCTCAGTGTTTGGGTGCTGCATGTTCCCCAGTCTTGTCTCGTTCTTGCAGGAGGAGCTGGTCAACCTGGTGGATGTACCGCAGGCTTACCATGATTTGAAAGGGGTTTTCAGTAAGTTCCGAGCTTCATCTCTGCCTACGCACCGCCCGTATGACTGTGTGATTGACCTGTTGCCTGGCACTTTTCCACCTAAGGGATGACTTTATTCACTGTCTGGTCCAGAGAGGGAGGCCATGGAGAGATATATACATGATTCTCTGGTAACAGGCAATATCTGTCCCTCTTCCTCTCCAGCCGGGGTGGGGTTCTTCTTCATGGTGGAGAAGGATGGATCGTTGTGCCCCTGTATTGACTATCAGGGTCTGAATGACATAAATGGGAAAGAATCGTTATCCTTTGCCATTGATGTCATCGGCCTTCGAGCTCCTACAGGGGCAACCATCTTTACGAAGTTCGACCACCGCAGTGCTTATCACTTGGTTTGGATTAGGGAGGGGGACGAATCGAAGACCGCCTCTAACACCCATATGGGGCATTTTGAATATTTAGTTCAGTTCTTCAGTGACAGAACTGTTTGTGTCCGTTATGGAATAACTCACGCTAATAAACTGCGTCTTGGTAGTAAAAAACGGCATGGTTTTGCAGCGTACAGTGTCACAAACAGAATGAGACAGCGCTCTCTCGTGACGGCTCGTGACATGCTCTGACTCACCTGTCAGCTGATGGAGGCGGAACTTATAGTGATCGTCTTTTTCTTTGTTTTTTTTTCAACAGTTTTTATATATGTGAGAGTGTGTTTTATGTTGAATGTGAATGTATCTGCATGACTACCATCTGTTTGAGTGCAAATCAGCGCAAATAAGCTCGCTAGTAGTGTATAATCACGGCTATCAAAGTGAACACATCTATATGAATAGAGAAGTGGATTATTTACTTTAAGGCGCATTTGTGTTATTACCATCTGTATAAGTGGCAATCAGCACATCAGCAATTATTTGCATTGTAATTCATTGTAAATGCTGCATTTCTAGCAATCTCAGGTGTAAGGGAAACGGGTAAATTTAGCTCAAAGGGAATCATTTAAGATTTTAAAGGGAATTTTAACAGAATCACTGTTTCACGGCTAATCACTGAGGCACCCTGCGATTCACTGAACGAGTTGTTTAACATCAAATCTGCACTGGATATTAATATCCAAACTATAGTGAAAACACTATTAATTATCACAGTAACATGATTGGCAGTTTAAGACATTAACTTGTAAGCACAAAACACAAGATACTTCTCTTTTCAATATGAATAAGGCTTTATTAGATAAATCTAAGACATATAAACTAATCTAACCAGGGTCGTCGGACTGGGGGTAAAACCAATACTGATTACCAGGGCCCCAAAGGAAGAGAGGGCCCTTGAAACGTCTGGAATATATATTTTCAAGGTGTGGGGGACCCATTAGGACTGCCTATGCATAGGGCCCGGGATCTTGTGCAGCGCCCCTGAATCTAACACATAAGCACGCACTCACACATTCACACAGGTTGCAGAAAGATAGAAAGTTAGGGAAGAACAAGTTTAAGAGAATAAAAATGTGGAATCCCAATTTTACAGCAATACGTGAAATTGCATAGACATGAACACCCAACAATCACTTAATTAACCCTCAAATTGAGTTCCTCAATGAGGTTAAAATTATATTAGATGCACCAGTACAGATGTGAGACTGGGGGTAAGTTACTTGCATAGCCTGTGTAAAGGGGGTTCCCTTTGTTGTCGTTGGAAAGGGGGTTTCCTGAGGTTGCTGATTGGCTGGGAGATCAGTAGTCATTGGAGTGATGTCTTGGGAAACCTGTGGTTGGACGTTGGCTGAAGACGCGGAGCTGTGGGCTGGTTGAGCTTGAACAGGCACTCGAGGTCAGACTCAGAGACACAGCGTCAAAAAACTTAACTCAGAACACGAAACTCTCATCAGAAAACTACTACAACTGACTTCAGACACAGCCTTAGATGAAATCAACTGAAATAAAATACATGAAATCTCTCAAGATCTGATTAAACAACCCCACAAACAGCATCACCAGCTCCACTTATTAATTACCAGACTGACTTTATTTCTGTCAGACGTCTACAGAAGATCTTATTGAGAATGAACTTAGGTTTAGATGTTGAAATCCTTGTTAGTGCGTCCGCCTCCCATGCCGGAGACCCAGGTTCGAGCCCCGCTTGGAACGAGTGCGAGGAGCGTCAGAGAGGACCCGGGTGAGAGGGGTAACATTGGTGCCGTGACCCGGATGGGAGTGAGGTTTAGGGGGGTAAGTGTAACGGAGGCAAGCAAGTAGTGCTGTGCAGGTAAACCTCACTCCCCGATCTCAAGAGATGCACTAGCGAGAGACGCTGATGGCTGTAGCCATTTAGCCTCCTTGTTAGTGCGTCCGCCTCCCATGCCGGAGACCTGGGTTCGAGCCCCGTCAGAGAGGACCTGGGTGAGAGGGGTTACATAAGGCTGTGTCTGAAGTCAGTTGTTGTAGTTCTTGTGTTTCTCTTTTCTTCAGTGATTCTGTTTGTTAACAGCAGCTGTTCATCACTAATGCTCAATCAGCACTTAGTTAATCAATTAATTACTTAATTGCAGTATATATCTTCTGTTTCTGAACTCAACTAAATTAACTTCAGAGTACTTATAACTGTTAGTTTTAAAACTTAAATGGTTTAAGGCAATCAGTTTCCTCAAATGATATGAGTTAACATAACTTGTCAGGTTTTAGTGAGGCTGTGTCTGAAGTCAGTTGTAGTTTCTTTCTCTCTTTTCTTCATTAATTCTGTTTGTTAACTGCAGGTGTTCATCACTAATGCTCAATTATCACTCTACTAATCACTTCATTATTTAATTGCAATGTAAATCTTCTTTCATTGAACTCAACTGAATTAAGTTCAGAGTACTTAAATGGTTTAAGGCAATCGGTTTCCTCAAACAGTTTGAGTAAACCTAATTTGTCAGGTTTTTAAGGATATCTGTTTACTCAAACGGTTTGAGTTAAGTTACTTGTCGGGTTTTACAGTAGCAGGCATGCAGGCGCTCAAAGAACACTAACAGTCATGACTAAAAGCAGCAGCTGAAAAGCAAACGCTAAAAGCAGAAAACAAAATTTGATGGTGTCCTGAGTATTTAAACCGGCCTTTTGGCCACACCTCAAATGTTGTCTTGACCAAATAGATCTTGTCTTTGCTTGGGGTATCATAAATCATATGTTATCTTATCAAGCAGGTGGTCCAAATTTTCCCGCTCTTGCAGGGTATAATTTTGGACATGATTTCTATAACAAGAATGTTATACATTTGACAAATAACTGGTCTCGAAGTCTCGAAGTTTCCTTCATCGTGGTTTATTCTTCCAAGTCAATAAAGAATCACATTTCTCAAATACAGCATAATCCTCTTGTTCAGCGATATCTTCTCAACAACTTATTTGAAGAGATACTTGTTAGCCAATTTATGCTATATGAAAAACAATTATGAAACGGTCAAAAGCTTTGTGTTCTTCCGTTCGTCTAAACTTACTGCATATACGTCAATATCTTTTCACACAACTACCAAAATGACGTCACTGAACATGCGCAGTAAGAGCAAATATAAACCAAGTAACATATTCAACAGTAAATAACTTATTAACAAAAACAATTACTGTACCAAAGTTACATAATAAAAATGTGAAAATATAAATTCTGGAATATGAAATATGGCTCTTACATACCGGGCCCTAATTGACAGGCAAGCAGACTGACAATTACCTTTTTAACAAAAACAAAAGAGCCAAAAAATACTTATATCATGCATTACCTTAAAGACAATAAGTGTCTATTATCTATATCCTGGAATTTCCAAAGTCTTTATAAGGTATAGAAACACTCAATTTTTTTGAGGAGTAGTTAACAGTCCATTTCACAGATAAGGCACAACTTGTCAACAGGCCTTTCCAAGGTATTGGTTTTAGTTTTAACCAACACACGTCTTACAAGTCCTTTTTCATCTGGAAACGTTTTCATGATTCTTCCAAAGACCCACGAATTTCTTGGAGACGAGTCGTCTATTATCAGGACAACATCTCCAACTGAAAGGTTTTTCTTTACCTGAGTCCATTTTTGACGCTCCTGGAGCAAAGGTAAATATTCACGCACCCACCTCTTCCAGAATAGGTCAGCAAGATACTGAATTTGTTTCCACTTGCGACGTGCATACAAGTCTTCCTTTCTGAAAAGACCAGGAGGTAAGGCTGGTTGCTTTTTCTTTAATAGAAGGTGATTAGGTGTCAAGGGTTCCATATCTGTGGGATCATCTGTTGTAATGGTAAGTGGTCTGTCATTTATTATTGCTTCCACTTCACACAGGAATGTATGCAAGCTTTCGTCAGTAAGTGTTTGTTCTTTCAGCACAGATCTCAGGATTTTTCTAACAGACTGTATCTGTCTTTCCCACACTCCACCGAAATGAGATCCAGAAGGTGGGTTGAAAATCCACTGAATTCCTTTTTGCAAGAGAGTACTTTCAATTTTTGACTGGTTCCATTGTTGAATGGCTTTGCGAAGTTCAACCTCAGCACCTATGAAATTAGTACCGTTGTCACTTCTCATAATTGACACTTGTCCCCTCCTGCACACAAAGCGACGGATGGAGTCGGTGTCCAGTGAATGTGCAACTTCAGTGTGCACAGCTCTTGTTGTAAGGCAAGTAAACAATACCCCATATCTTTTAACATTACTTCTGCCTTGTTTGACCTCAAATGGTCCAAAGTAATCAACCCCGACATTGGTGAAAGGTGGTTGATCTGGTATTATTCTGTCTAGTGGCAGATCTGACATTTTCTGCTCTGCAGCCTTTGCTTTGATCTTTCTACATGTCACGCATCTGGAGAGAAACTTCCTAATGATGGAATTCTCAGAAGGAAGCCAAAATTTTTGTCGCAACTTTGACAGCATATAGTTTCTTCCACAATGTCCAATTTTCTCATGAATGTCTCGTAAGATTAAAGTTGTGACATGTGAGTCTTTGGGTATAATTATGGGATGCTTTGCATGCTCAGACATTGCAGATCTACCAAGACGACCTCCAACTCTTAGCAACCCATCCTGAAGTATTGGATCCATTTTAGAAAGGCAACTGTTCTTTTTCACAGATGGATTACCTTTTTGCAACATGGACATTTCTTCCTTGAATCTTTGATTTTGAGTGAACTTGATGATCTCATTTTCAGCCCTTGTTATATTCTGCATTGTTAGAGCTTTGCAGTTTTCTGTTGTGGAATTTGTTTTACAACTCAGAACTTTTCTGTTTTTGACTGTTACTTGATTGCTGCGATGTATAACCAAGTCTTTGAAACGAAGGATCCATGCCACGGCTCTCTTTAATTTGTACCAATCTGAGTAATAATTGAGCAATTTGTTCACAGCATCTGTGTCATCCACTGCATACAGAAGATTTACTGATTGTTTAACCTCACTGTCAAACAAATTTGTTGATAGGTCATGATTAGTCTCAGGCCAGTTGCTTTCTGATTCTTTGAGAAAAGAAGGACCATTGATCCAGTTCACATTTTTCATGAACCTTTCACAAGTAAGTCCTCTGGATGCACAATCAGCAGGATTCATTGAGGTATTGATGTACCTCCACTGTTGTGGTCTAGTTGACTCTCGTATGGTGGCAACTCTGTTGGCAACAAACGTTTTGAAACGAAGTCCTTCATTGCCAATATATCTCAAAACAGTGGTGCTGTCAGTCCAGAATACAGATTCTTGCAATTCTAGTTCCAGTTCATCTTTCAGCATCTTGTCTGTTTTAACAGCAACAACTGCAGCAGCCAACTCCATACGTGGAATGGTGGTCTGCTTCAGTGGCGCCACACGAGACATCCCCATCATGAAGGCGCAATGTGCAATTCCATCAGCATTTAACAATCTGAGGTATGAGACAACTCCATATCCCACCTCACTAGCATCTGAGAAGTGGTGTAGCTGCGCTGAAGTGGACACTCCAAAGTCTACTGGTTTAATACACCTTGGTACACTGAAGTCAGTCAACTGATTTAGACCACTTAACCAGGAAATCCACCTTTCTGCACTCTGTTCTGGAATGTCATCATCCCAGGCAAGTTTTTCTCTGCATAACTGTTGCATTAGAATCTTTGATGGCAATATTACAGGTGCGAGAAAGCCCAAGGGGTCATAGATGGAGCTTGTGACTGACAGAATTCCTCTTCTGCTTACAGGTTTTTCTTTCAAATTGATTCTGAATTTGAACACATCTGAATTGACACACCATAACACCCCTAATGCTCTCTCTACAGGTAGTGCATCTTTGCTTAAATCCAAGTCTCTGATACCTGCAATTCTTTCACTTTCTGGCACAGAGGCCAACAAGTCACGACTGTTGCTTGCCCATTTTGTAAGACGAAATCCTCCACTCGCACACAGTTTTGTGAGATCATTGTGCAAGGCAACTGCTTGGGCAGAACTTGAAACAAGAACTTTTATGTAGATGACTGTTTAAAGTCTGAGAACTGTATTGATTGCTTCAACTGTTGACTTGCTACGATTGTCTTCTGCTGTTTTCCTAAGGGCAAAATTAGCTACACTTGGAGATGACTTAGCACCAAAGAGATGGACAACCATCTTGTACTCATCCAAGTTCTGATTTAGATCCCCATCTGGCCACCATAGGAACCGAAGCATGTAACTGTCTTTTTCAGGAACTCTCACCTGGTAGTACATAGCTTCAATATCTGCAATCATGGCAACTGACTCTTGTCTGAAGCGAGTGAGCACTCCAATGAGTGTATTTGTCATGTCTGGACCCTGTAGGAGTTCACTATTTAAAGACATTCCTTGGAAACTGGCAGCACAGTCAAACACTGTGGAAGATTTTTAGTAGTAAGGTTTTAATTAATCAAGTATATAATCAATGTGAATTCAGCCATTTTTGTTTTAAGTTATTATTCTATTAAAAGCTAATAGAAAGTTGCCTACGCCCTGGAATGTACCCAACTGATAAGAAACACAGGGTCAGATATACATTGAGGGCCTGCGTAAATCAAGCAGAGGGCCTCTCCTCTAGGGATGTATGAAATGTGTAGAATAAAGATAAAGTTGTTTACTATGTGGAACCGCCCCATATAATGTATAAAAGGAAAAACCAAATAGCATACGAGAGATCTTCTTGCCAGAAGCTCTCGGCTTTGTTTTGCGCAAAATAAAGTCTTTTCTTCTGAGAGAAAAATCCCTGACTGAGTTCGATTCTTTGGAGGACCGGCAAAATACACCACATATTTGGCACCCCAGATGGGACTTGAAAGGAGCAGAGTGGACGACTGCTTTTGAGCTGACTGATGAGCAACACACACACACAGTGGTGGCCACCATAGAATAAGGTAAGCATTTTTGCTTATATAATTAGTGTGTGTTGTTGACTGGTCAGTTCTGAGTGGTAAGGACACTTAAAATCTGCTCTTCCAAATTTAGAAAAATAATAGGATATCTAAATTGAAAAAGGGGTTTTACTCCAGAAGAAATAACTGCATGCACATATTTGGGTTATTAATAGGAAAGCCTTGGAAGGTAACCTTGATTTAAAACAAAAATGGTGTAGGCAGAAAGACATTGTATGCAATGGTCTGTGTTTATTGGATAGCTGTGACCTAGGAAAGGGCAGTGATAAACGGATAAGCAGATTAGTTAAGGAATCGCGAGGAAAAGTCCCACGGATACCGCTTTGAGAATGTATAAGTGAAATTCTCGAAGGACTGAATAGGTGGGCCCTTAAGGAGCTCTAGGAAGAGCTGTGTTTTGTTGTGTGGATGTATTTGTGTCCGGACTAATGAATGTGTGAACAAATAAATTCTGTGTTGGGTGGGTAAAAGTTGCGCACCATTCTTGGACTGTCACTTCAGGGTGGCTGGGTGGAGTTGGACGCAACGGGTATCCACTTGAGAGGGATTAATGTATGACAAGCCTTGATAATAAAAAGATAATTAATGACTGATTATCCCTTAGATCAAGGGGAAAAGTATGCGAGAATAAGCCCTCTGGCTCAATAAAGAGTGCAGAAAGTGTGAATGAGTTTAGGAAAATAGTATCAATAAAGTTTGAACCGAGATCTATAATGGATTTTTGCATTTTGGATGTCTGTGTGAAAGGGGAGAAAATTTTCTGAGCCCAGTACAGTGGGAGTGAGAGCAAGGGAGGAAGTTTCCACATTAAAGTTTTAATACATGGGTGGACAAAAAAGGAAAGAGAAGTAAAAATAAAAATAAAGAATTATTGTTAGAAATAGTTATCTAAAAAGTGATAATAAAATAGAGTAAATAAAATAGACAGTTAAATAATAATAAAAATTAAAAAAGTGTAAATGCATGAGACAATAAAAAACTAAATTCAAAAAGGTATGACACATAATAAAGAATAAAAAGTAGGGGGAAATGGTTAAAAAATAGTTAAATTCAGTGAGAGGAAAGGAAGAGATTGTAACCAAGTTACTATATAAAACTAAAAAGTTGATTTTTGGTGGTAATAATATAAATAAAGATATGGCAGCCACACCAGTGGAAATCATTGGATTAAAAAATCCACTGTGTAAAGAGCAAATAAACAAAATCTCAAACAAAATGGCAGAAGAGAACAAAAAATATGACAACAAAATGGCCAAAGGAAGGGACATTTGATGTGGCATTATGTGAGGAAATGGAAACTCTGATAAAAAACTATAAAATTAAAAGCATCAATATGAAAAAAAAAAGAGAAACAAAAAGGGAAAAAGAGAAAGAAGTACTTGCGCTGTTTAAAAATGAAGGTGAAGATATGTTGAAGAGTATAAAACAGGCTAGGAAAGTCCTGAAGGAGGCAGAGGAAGATAACATGAGAAAAGAAAAGATATATGCAGAGCCCCCTCCTTATCTGCCTTTAGCAGGAGAATTCTCAATACTCAAGGGAACCATGGAGGTAACAGGAGAACTAGAGTTAGAAGGGCAGTTAGACATGGATGAGGAAAATAAGCCAGCTGTGAAAACACAGAGGCAACCCAGAAAGGATAAGTGCAGGAGCCCTAAAACAATAAAGTTAACTGTATGAAGGTTGTTTTAGAGAAAAAGAAATACAAATGTTCCAAGAAATGGACTAATATAGAGATGGCAGATATGGTGGAATATAGAAATAATAATAAATTAATTAAAATAAGATATGCATTTGTTATTTAATAACTTATATTAATAGATTAATTAATTTAAAAGATGCACGTGCTTAAAACTTTATACCTAATATGTGAAGACATCTAAAATTTGTATCTTGTTATCCCTGGGACACAGTATGAAAGTTAATCCATTACAGAGTTTCAGAGATTGGGCTTGTTTAAATGTAAAAAATAAAATAAATAACTTGTGCAATGTGGAATGAAAGCAAGATTGGGTGACCAAGTTAATAGACATTTTGATACAAAAGCCATAGGCATTTTACAATAGGAAGGGAACTAGTTGCTTAAATAATTTAATTTAATTATTTTATTTACAATAAATAGGAATTATTTTATGTTGGTTAGGAAACATTAATTCACCAATACCAGATTATGCTGAATCATGTATGCAAATATAGAAGAAAAATTATGATTGAAGTCTTTATTTTACCATACGCATGTCATGCTGTTATAAAAGGGTTTATTTTATTTTATTGCAGTATACTTAGATAATAAAGGTAGCTGATTTCTGCATTTTGCAAAGAAGAAAAAATGCTTGCTATTTTTCTGCAATGAAGAACTTGCTTAACTAACAAAGAATAAGAGAACTGCTGTTTTCAACCAGATGATTTTGTTTTTATTAAGGGACCACTGAAAGAGGAGGATTAAAAGTATATAAAATTTGAAAAAGAGCTGACTGCTCAGAAACAATTTGGTCAGAAGTTACATAGGTACATTTGATTAATGCAGTCTCTGAGTGTTAAACTTTCAGATGATTTCTGGAACAGTGCCTTGACAAAGGAAAGCAATGAACTGGAGAAGTGGCAAAGCAGAAAACACAGCAGCAGAGAGAAGAAGAGGGAGGGGCTAATGGACGCTATACCCTCCTGAAAGAGAAGAACACACTTCAGAAAGGAGAAAGACTGAATTTAAGCAGGAAAAGGTGAATCTTTCACTTGAGACTTTTCCTGAGGGTGAAAAGAACATTATGAAATGCCAAACTCTGGCAGAAAGCAACCAGAAGCCAGACTGAGAAGAAGCAGAGGAACAACGGAGACCGTACGCCACAACATCAGGTCTTTGAGTGCCATCACAGACTGACGACCCAGTACAACAGCCCAGGCTGATGATGTCATCAGAAGGACTTCCATGCTTTCAGTGCACAGGTCCTGCAGATTCAATGAACACTATAGAGACTGCTTCAAATGTTAATTATTTTATTTCATTATCTTATTTACTATGTTTTAATCTTGATTATTCACTGGTCTCACAGCATTTCTTTAAATTCTGTGTTTTAACTAACTCTCTCAATCTGCTTTTCAATAGGTTCCAGTCCAGCCTTATGTCTTAAAGAAAAAATAATTCTGACAGACAGAAGTGAGTACTTGACTCACCGATCAGATAAACATGGAGCTGGATTTGGCATAGTAGGGCTGTTTCATTAACCAACTAGGGGGAAAGCACAACTGAATACTTGACAACAATGCTGAGTGCTTTGGGAAAAGAGAATAAATAAATAAATAAAAAAAAAGGGTATCTTGATGAACAATAGAAAAATATATATGGTTGAAAAAATAGAAATATTGGTCACTCCATTTTTGTTTAAAGGTGATGTTCTAAGGTAAAACTGAATAAAATAATAATGAATAAAAAAATTATTCAAAGATCCAAAATCATGAAATCAAATATGCTGTCATCACTGGGGATAACAAGATGGAAATGTTGATGACCATGGATCCAAGATTTACGGAGATCTCCAATCCTCTTCTCAGAGTTGCTCATGAGCAATAACAAAAAAGTATTTGACTAAACTTTAAATTAGACGAACAAGTGACATTTGAGAAATTATAATTGGCTCTCTCAAATGCCCAATGCCTAGGCCTAATATTCTAAACAAATTCATCTATGAGATTTTGAAAAAAGGAGAAGAAAATAAAAGTTTTTGACAAAAAAAAAAAAAAAAAAAAAAAGGGGAGTGAAAGTGTGTGAAAAAGTATGAATGATGGTGTTGTATGGCATGAAAGAGAGTGTCTGACGAGACACTGAGGCAATTCAATCAATTTGCCCAAACAGCTGTATACAAATTTGAATGTGGGCCCACAGGGCAAACTTATGCCCAGAAAAATAATGACCATGGATGAATTTGGTTAAGTTTCCTGGTCAGTACCTAGGTCTTTGTTGTGGCAGAAAGAAAAACAGTGCCCCACATGCGCAGCGTATAACATGGGAAGGCAGAGCAGAGCAAAGCAAGCTTGCTCTGTCCACCCACATCTAACTTTCTTTTCAGCATAACATTAGGGAGCTAATTTTGTGTCAAAAGGATAAAATATTGTCTTTCTAAATGTTAACATAAAGTGGGTTGAGTGTTTTCCAGGTCAAAAGGCCTATGCTACTGAGCAACATAGGCTTAGATAAATTATCCATTAATCTAGTGGAACTCAGTTTACAAAACAAAGAGATAACTAAATAAGTAAATTGTTGAGAATAAAATTGAAATGAATTAAAAAATAGTAAAGACAGCACTGGAATTGTAAATTGAAATTGAAAACTCAAAAAGGGGCCAGGACAGCCCTCAACCCACATTACATTTCCACAGGTCACACCAAGAAGGACGACTAGCAATATGAGCAAATTAGCATGCTTGATAACACTAACAAAAAACTCTTAAGTTTTCCATTTACAGGTGACAGCAGTTCTAGTAAAGCCAAGGAATGCTTCGCCCCATCAAAGAGAACCAGTGAGTGTGCAGTTATGATCTCAAGAGAGCCTGGCATTAATCAGCAAAATGGTTACAGAGTGACACCTGAGTTCACATCTCTAACCTCAAAATAATCCAACCAGCTTCAACAACTCCACACAGCATGAAGTGAGGGATGAAGGGCGTGCTAGTAACGACCCACCCTTGCCAACGAGGGAAAGACCATTGCAACGACTCGCAAAGAGTCTCCCTGGTGAAGATGGAATGAGAGAATGATGGGACTGCTACTGAGATCAAAATACTTGGGTGCAGATATGAGCCAACAAATAGAAAAGAAAAAGTGGAAAAAGAATGTCAAGTAATGGTAGATGAAGAACTTGAAGGTTATGAGAAGGGAAATATGGATGTAGGAAGGATAGAAGGGAGAATAGAGCAATTGGATGCAACAAATAGAATGAAAGGAGCAAAATAGAAAAGCTCAAGATTATTTGTGAATTGAAGAATGAAAAGTATGTGTTATGTTTGGGGGACAATGCTGTATTTATATACCAAATAATACTGCTCAAGAAGGAGCATTTAATGAAGTAATGATCAAATTGAAAAGGCTAAGAAGGGTAGATAAAGAAACTGTTGGAAAAGATAATAAAATGTAAGACTGGTTTGATTTACAGTTAGGAGCATGGGGAGCATAGTTTATAACTAAATTGGGAAAGTTTTTAGGAATTGCATTATTGACAGGAGATTTACTATTTTAATGTATACTTCCTATATTGAAGTCACAAGTCAAAGCCACAGTTAAGCAAATTAAATTCAAAGATGTCAAAATGATGGAAAATAGATTTTTGAAGGTAACCGAAAAGGCTCTCTATGATACATAAGGTATCTGAGCTGAAGATCAACTCTTATAATATTGTGATATTCAATGTGTGATGTATGTATTTGTATGTATTTTATACATAACTGTGATAACCACCGGCCAGTGCTGAACCAATTGCACGCTCACGCTTTTAACATTGTGTACTATTAAAGAAGGAAATAGGGAGACTGGATCTTTTACTCGCTCCTAATCAAAAAAGGAGAGAGATGTTTGGTCCAGTAATCCCTCAGAGTGGAATTTCATAATCTAATCACTGGTGATAATACAATGTGACTTATTTAGTCACTAGGTAGTGTAACTAATACGACTGGATTATGGAGTAGCACTCTGGATAAGAATAATCAAATGTGAGACTTATTAAGTCTCAAAGGGGAGAATATGTGGAAGATTTTTAGTAGTAAGGTTTTAATTAATCAAGTATATAATCAATGTGAATCCAGCCATTTTTGTTTTAAGTTATTATTCTATTAAAAGCTAATAGAAAGTTGCCTACGCCCTGGAATGTACCCAACTGATAAGAAACACAGGGTCAGATATACATTGAGGGCCTGCGTAAATCAAGCAGAGGGCCTCTCCTCTAGGGATGTATGAAATGTGTAGAATAAAGATAAAGTTGTTTACTATGTGGAACCGCCCCATATAATGTATAAAAGGAAAAACCAAATAGCATACGAGAGATCTTCTTGCCAGAAGCTCTCGGCTTTGTTTTGCGCAAAATAAAGTCTTTTCTTCTGAGAGAAAAATCCCTGACTGAGTTCGATTCTTTGGAGAACCGGCAAAATACACCACAACACCACTCTCAGTTTTTTCTTCTGAGGATGGTATACACCGTGATGAGGTGATGATGATGTTGTATCAGCATCTGTTCTACACTCTCAATGGAGATTCTGTTAACTGTAAGATTTGTTTGTTTATCTCCATGAATGCTTTCTTCAACAGGTTCCCTAAGAGGTCCATTTAAAACCCATCCAAGGGCAGTTTTCACTGCATACGGCCCATTGTGCTTACTATTAATTACTTTCCAAGGTTCCAGAAGCTTGAATTCCTTGTTTCCTATGAGGATTTCCACTCCAGCATCAATGTGAGGCAACTTCACTTCACTTAGGTATGGCCATTTGTCAACATCATGTTGTTGTGGAATGTTTTCCATTGACACTGGTATGCTCATTTGTGTGAACACTTTGGGAAGTTCAATGAAGTAGTTTTCCTCCAATCCACTCACTTCCAAGTCTGTGAGGACATAACTTTCCACTCGTTTCTTTGAGTTCATGGTGCTTAGCATCATATCGATCTTTCTACCCTGGACATTCAACCGTCTTGCTAGTGCATCAGTACAGAAGGTGGCAGAGCTGCCTGGGTCCATAAAAGCATACACTTCCAAACACTTATCACTCTTTTTTGACTTTATCTTGACAGGAACTATGGCAAGAACACAGTTGTCTCCGGACCCAGTGCACGCACTTGTCTCATGACTCACTGTGGCAGGTAAATTGGTAACTTCAGTCCTTTCAACTTTTACCATTTCCTTCTCAAGAATCTTGTCTTGTATGGTTAAGTGTAACATGCTAGGATGTTTCTTTGAGCACAGCTGACATGTGCTTCTTCTGTTACAGTCTTTGCTTAAATGTCCTTTCACTAAGCATCCAAAGCAAAATCCACTTTTTCTTAAAAAGTCCAATTTGTCTTTATATGGCTTAGCGCTGAATTGGTAACATTGCTCCAAGGTATGGCCTTTCTCACAGAATGCACAAGGTTTTGTGTAGGCACTGATGACTGATGTACTGTTGGTTTTTAACATAGTCAAGTCTTTTTGAGTTTCACCAACCTGTTTGACGTCAGTTACAAAACTGCTGCTTCTTTTTGCTTCCTTTTTAAACTTAGATCCTTGAAGAGACTTGTTGGTCTGTTTTTTATCACCTGCCAAGGCATCCAGATCCCCAAAAAGTGGGTTTGATATGACTTTTGCTTGGCGATCAACAAACTCCACCAACTGAATGAACTTGGCTCTTCTTCTGTTGCGCTCCTCATACTCGTAAGCATGTGCTCTCCATTTTTCACGCAACTTGTAGGGTAGCTTTGAGATAATAATCCTCATGTTGGTAGGATTATCTAACTCATCCATATATTCAATATCCTCCATTACATTGCGGCAAGTGACTAGGAATAGTGAAAATGCACTTAAAGACTTTCCATCCTCTGACTTAATTTCAGGCCATTTGAATGTCTTCTGCATTAAGGCTGTAACAATTTGCAGTTCGTTTCCAAACTTCTCGTGCAAGAGTCTCATTGCCTTTGCATAACCACGATCATCTGGCATATGCTGACAACTTCTTACAAGGTCTCTGGGCTCACCTCTTGTATACTGCTCCAGGAAGTACAACTTGTCAGCACTACTGTCAGCTCTGGAGTCAACAGCATGTTTGAACGCTTTCATAAAAGACCTGAACTCAAGTGGATCTCCATGAAACAAAGGAATATCACGTTGAGGTAGACAAGACATCTGTTGATTCTTCACTAGCATTGCTGTGATATCTGTCTGACGTTTCATCACTTTTTGCAGTTCTGAAGTATACCAGCTACTTCATTGACTGGTGCCGACCATTCCTTAGCAGTATTTGTTTTCTTAGGCCTGACACTAACAGTTATACTTGGGTAAATTACTTCAGGATGCGATGACTTTTTGCTGTGATTTGATGTTACACTATATTGATCATATTCATAATGTTCATGGTTTGAAATGCACACATCAGCTGCTTGGATAGCCCCGATTTGACTTGCACACTGTTGTTGTTCTTCGCAATCTTGATACACTTTAATTTTGGCATTAGACATAGCAAGAGCCGTTTCTATTTCCAACTTTTCCATTTCAGCCTTTAACTGTGCTTCTTTCATTTCCAATTCCTGCCTTTCCTTCAAACTGGCTGCTTTAGCCAACAAAGCTGCTCTGTTATCTTCTTCCTTAAGACGAGCTGAGGATGCTGTGGATATTGAGGATTTTTTGGAAACAGACGTTGCTCCACTTCCTGACTTATTAGAAGTGATAGTCTTGGAAGACACCATTGACACACTGTCCATTGGTGTGACATTGTCACAAATTTGAGACATCTTAATGCACTTCTTGGTTTCCTCAATCCACGACTCCACTTTTTCAATGAATTGTTTGCAGCAGATTAGTTTAGGCTGAAACCAGAAATCCTGATCGGCATCATGCTCTTCATCTTTTAAATACAGCAACACTGATGCATTACTTTCAACAAATTCTTCAAACAGCCGTTTGTAGACTTTAAATTGGTGGTTTTCAACATCATTCACGTTGCAAACATTCTCCATAAGCAGTTCAATTTCGCTTGATTTTGCGGTTAATTGTCTCAGCTTGCCTCTTCTGGCGTTTATCTTGCTGTGGAGCTTCTCTTCTAAACCTTTGTCAGTTGGCGCCCTCTTGCGGTCGGACCGCGTAATAGCATCATCGTCGTCGTCTTTGTTGTCCGCCATCTATGAAACTTAATAGCGTGCAAGTTCACTTAGGATAGAAGTTGCTCAGTAAGACTTCTTGCAAAGAAGATGATCGATATCCATTCATTCATACCTCCAATACACACAATACTGCACGATATTGTTTGTCCAGCAGCAAACGAGCCCTTCTGACTTCGCATGCACGGTCTTCCTTTAACGTGCTGTAACGTCCGCACTTGCAATAATTCCTTAATGTCTTCCAGCAGAAATCTCTGCAAAAAATTCTGGGTGTGTCGTACCGAGACCATATCAGCAGTGAAGAGATTTATTGGCGAACTGACACTCGCTCACTCCAAGAAGTTGTCACCAAACACAGATTTGCTGGCCACATCCTTCAACGACTATCTTCTAGACACGCAAAAACCGCACTTATAAGGAAACCACCCCACGTCAAAAGAAAACAATGTCAAACATGAACAACTTGGCGTCGTACCTTTATTAAATATCTGAAATCCATCAATGTTTAATGGGATGAAGCTGAAAACATAAATTGTATTAGTATATACAAAATTCAAATAAAAGGTATTGATAAAACTATACTATTGTAAAATATAAATAAAATGAAACTAAACTAGTTAATTTATAATGTAAATATAATATAGCTTGGTGGATATGTGTTAGAAAATACATTGCAGATCCTAGCTCAAATGAATCTTCATCCTGAATGACTGTCAATGAAAACATGACTCTCTATGCAAATAACTCTTTCTTTGATTTTTCAGTACTGACAGGCATCATTAGCCTAACAAATGCATGCGCATGCAAATGTGTGTGTTTGCCATAGTTACGACTGCAGTATAAACTCCACTGGTTAATAAAACATCATCTGATCTGCTAAACAGCATTACATAAACCCAGAGCTGTCTGGTTTACATGATATGAAAGAATTAAACAAATCAAGAGAAGATTTCAGTAAGGAAACTCCTGTCAGCATTTACTCATCCTATGGACAAAGAAACATTATTCAATGATCAACACAGAACCATAATATTAAATAATAATAGTAGTATTCCATATAACTCATGCACTATATAGTAGATCATCTGAACCCAGAAAGACAGACAAGATTTTAATGGTCTTATGGCTGAAAAGATCTTAAATTGCATTCATATTCACTTCATATTCAGAGTTTTCCAGGAGTAGTGTCTGTCTCATCTGTATTTTCACCTGCTGCTCCTCCAGATGTCCAGCAGTGGTCAGTGTCTCCTGACACACCTACTGACACTGGAACTGAGAGACTTATTAAATAAATTAAAAATCAATTAATTATGAGTTATGTTGATAATAATAGATTAATACTTTTATAATAATGATAATACTGTTTGTTATTAATCAAACAATTATAGTTATATTCCTTTGGCAAATAAACACCGTTAGGTAGAGTACAAAAATTTGCATAGTACATAAATACATTTACATAGGTACATAAGACACCATAGATATTGCAAGGATATTGTACCTAAGGAAGAAAAATTTACCTTTTAAATGGATTAATCAAATGTATATATCATACATGTATATATACATTACTGTGTAGAAGTCTTAGACTATTTGTATTTTCACCAAAAAAAAAAAAATGGTTTTAAAATTTTATGCTGTGACACAAATTAATTGAGTTTTCAGTCAGTTCACATAATAGTGATGTGACATACAGTACAGCCGAGTATGGTGACCCATATAACTCTTAAATGCAGTCTTTCATAAAAATAAAAATAAAAATACTTACGTGGCTGTTCTGAAGCAGCTGGTACATATGGGATTATTTTCCCGCCAAATGTATTGCAGTCACAGATCGAAAAATAATAAGCATAAATAAAATATTTAAAAACACATGTAAAATAATAACGCACAAAACCGAAAAAATAAGAATAAGCGTAAATCAAAAATGTAAATGCATTTAAAATTATATTGCACAAAACTGAAACATGAATTCAACATTTTCCAAATCTCAAACAAAATCAGGTTTCCTGCTCATATGTTATTTTTTTTGTGTCCTTGTGGTTTTTTCCCCTTTGCTTTTGTTTCAACGTTCTGCGCTTGCGTTTCTAAAAGTTGCAGTTTGAGTTTCATGTAAAACAGGCAGGGGCGCAGATGGGATTTTTTAACTGGGGGGGACCAAGCTGTCCAGCAGTCAAATTTTTTCAGTCTAGAAAAATCACCAGCTCAGTCATAGACAAGGTCTTTATTTTTTGTAACAATTAAAAAAAAAAACTTTCTTATATTCTAGATTTATTGCACACAATCTGAAATATTTCAAAAAAAAAAAAATTAATTCTCATGGTTACAACTTACATCTTAAGAAAATAAAAAAAATTATATTCTATTTTGAGGTTGATTAGTTTGGTAAATTTTGAGTATAAATACAGGGAACCTCCTGGGCTAGTTTAGAACATGCAACCACAAATATGGGAAAGACTACTGACTTGACAGTTGTCCAGAAGAAGTTCATCAACACCCTTCACAAGGAGGGTCAGCCTCAGAAGGTCCTTGCTGAAAGGGCTGGCTGTTCACAGAGTGCTGTATCAAAATATATTAATAGAAAGTTGACTGGAAGTAAAAGGTGTGCTAGGAAAAGGTGCACAAGCAACAGGCATTACCACAGCCTTTGGAAGATTATCATGAAAGGCTGACTGAAGAACTTGGGAGTGTCACAAGGAGTGGACTGAAGCTGGAGTCAGCGCATCAAGAGTCACCACACTCAGACGTCTTCAGGAAAAGGGCTACAGCTGTCACATGCCTAGAACCAAGACAGTCCTGAACCAGAGAATAACGTCTGAAGCATTTCACCAGGTGTAAGGAGAACAAGAACTGGACTGTTGCTCAGTGATCCACAGTCCTCTTTTCAGATGAAAGTAAATTTAGCCTATCATTTGGAAATCAAGGTCTGGAGTCTGGAGGAACACTGGAGAGGCACAGAATACAAAGTCCAGTGTGAAGTTTCTGAATTCAGAGATTATTTGGGTGCTGTGATGTTGGTGGTGTTGCTCCATTGTGTTTTATCAAGTCCAGGGTCAATGCAGCCATCTACCAGGAGATTTTGGGAGCACTTCCATCTTCCATCTGCTGACAAGCTTTATGGAGATGCTGATTTCCTCTTCGTAGGACGTTAGCACCTGCCCACAGTGAAAAAAACACTTCCCAGTGGTTTGCTGACCATGATATTACCGTGCTTGATTGGTCATCCAGCTCACCTGACCTGAACCTCACGGAGAATCTATGGGGTATTGTGAAGAGGAAGATAAGTAACATCTGACAAACAATAGAGAGGAGCTCAAGGCCGCTATCAAAGCAACCGCTATCAAAGCAAACTGGTCTTCAGTAATGCCTCAGCAGTGCCACAGACTGATCGCCTTCATTCCACACCACACTGAAGCCCCAACCAAGTATTGAGTGCATAATTACCTACTTTGGATTTTAATTTTTCTTTTTCTTTAAAAGTTTCCTTCTTTTCATTTTTCTAAGCTGTAAGTCACCATCAGAATTAAAACAAAAAAACTCTTGAAATATTTCAGTCAGAAATATTTTCAGTCTGTGAATCTAGAATATAAGAAAGTTTGCTTATTTGAATTAAATTACAAAAAATAAAGAACTTTTCCAAGACATTCAAATTTTTTTAGATGCACCTGTATATGATCACTATGGTAACCGCTACAGGCACAATTGAGGCAGCTACCAGCTCCTCGTAGGACCCCGGGGTCAGGAGTCATAGCAATACACACACAGAGAACGTAAACGTCAGTGGAAGCACCATCGTCATGTGTGTTTATTGACAATAGAACAGTATGAAGTGAGAATGTGGGTAAAGTAATGGTTAGACTATTATTGTGCTTCAGCCTGCATCTGCCCTGACCCGATTCTTTAGCACCAAAACAAACACACCCATACCACAACAGGACCTGCTACGGTGGCCGAGAGAGATAAACCTGCTGCAAATGACAAAAATTCCTGTAAATTATGAAAACATCTTCATCAGTTTGACAACACATGCTGCAAATACTCACAATACAAACAAATAAAGAAATGTGCTGCAAAAACACAGACCACATCGGAAATATTTAATTAAGGGAACCGTAAAGTGACAAATGTGGCTGGGACATATTTTATAAATCTTTGCTCTGAAAAAATATATTTTGTTTATTTTAACAATCCTGGTCATACGATTCCTTAGCTTTTTTATGGATATTATTAACCTAAATAAGCTGACTAAATACACAATTTCTGTACCTGTGAAAGGTTATGTAAGCTGGCTAACTTACTTTTACAGCTTACTTTACAAAAACTAACCATAGCCTGTGGTTTTACTATTGAAATGAATTAATTAATAAATACATTTATTATATAAAAAAGCAAACAAATCATTAACAAATTAACCATGGATTTACTACTATAACCATAGTTTAACCATGGTATTTGTACAAATATGGTCATACAAATGGTAATCAATAGTCAAAATACTCTTTTTGTTGGGGTAATTTTGTTTGTGTTGAGTATTGAAGAGGAAGAGGTTTTCTTAATTTGCTGGTGCTTTTTCTATTTGAATGTTTTTTGTGAAGTTGAGCTCTCTCGGCCACTGTGCATCGCCCCTATTTTGAAATCTTCACCCTACACGTACATCCGCAACCATGGCAACAACGATCGTGGAAATAAGCGAAGATGACACACAAGCATATTCAAACGAATGCCAACATGGATAAGTTGTATGAAACAACGCAAAATCATTACTCACCTATCAAAAATAAACAAATAAACCTCGGCGTCCGATTCGAGCCCTTCCCAATCCTTGAGTTTCTCTCCACGCGCTGGAAAGCTGCTCCGATATTTACGCGGGTCCTACCTCTTGCTTGATTGTAAACCCTCTTTTTTAATCCACCATCTCTCTCAATGAAAGCATCAGCTAAATGAATAAATGTAAATGTAATGTAATATGCGGCCGTCCTGTGCACTCAAATCGAGCGCTCTCTTCTCGCCATCAGAACA